>NW_028182304.1:6765000-7095000 GCF_964339955.1 Pipistrellus hanaki | reverse complement strand
GATGGAGGCGTTGGCGGCGGCACAGTGAGGGCCCTGCTCGCTTCAAGAAAATTCCTAGCCAAAACCGGTTTGGCTCAGTGGATAGAGCGTCGGCCTGCAGACTGAAAGGCCCAAGGTTCGATTCCCGTCAAAGGCCTGTATGTTGGTTGCGGGCATAACCCGGTAGGGGGTGTGCAGGAGGCAGCTAGCTGGTCGGGGTTTCTCTCTCATCGATGTTTCTAACTCTCTGTCCCTCTCCCTTCCTCTCTGTAATAAATAAATAAATAAATAAATAAATAAATAAATAAATAAATAAAAAATATATATTTAAAAAAGAAAATTCCTAACCGACAGCCCTTCGTCCGCATCGTGGGAAGTCTGTCCTTCTTTAGTTCGTGGGGGGTGGGAGTGTGGGAGGGGAGCAAACATGCTCCACCTAGTGCAATACAGTGGAATATGTTACACACCCCTCAGCTTCCCTGCTCTTCCCCTTGCCTCAGATTTCAGTCTCTACCAAGTGCAAGTGGTGGACGACATACTACAGAGCCTTGCAGTCAATCAGTAGTCCTTATTCTTGTGTGGGTGACCTGAGTTTAACCTCACACAGGTTGCTTTCTGAGTAGGTGGCATTCCAGGAAAACATGCCAAAAAAAAATCAGAATGATGCCCATGCCGGGTGTCATTAACTAATTAGGTCCTTTGACATTTTGGCATTCTCTCTTCCCCTGCTTCCTTCCTTCCTTCCTTCCTTCCTTCCTTCCTTCCTTCCTTCCTTCCTTCCCTCCCTCCCTCCATCCCTCCATCCCTCCATCCCTCCATCCCTCCATCCCTCCCTTCCTCTCTTGCTCCCCCTCCTCCACTCCACTCCACTCCACTCCAGACTATTCCACTCCACATACACCCCCCCCCGAGATTCTGTCCATCCTTGGACTCACACAGACCATACATACATACATACATACATACATACATACATACATACATCTGTCCTACACCTGAATATCAGACAAAAACTTGGAAACAGCAGCCCTCTGCTGAAGAGAAAGAACAGGAAGAGGAGGAGGAGGAGGAGGAGGAGGAGGAGGAGGAGGAGGAGGAGGAGGAGGAGGAGGAGGAGGAAGAAGAGACTCAAGAAGTAATTTGGTTCCAAACTAAACATGAATTCATTGTGTACATGCTGCGAAAGGAAAAACGGATAGGGTATGCCTTTAAATGGTATAGCTCTCCCTGCTCGCCTAGCCTTTTCAATGACAGCACCCACCCACACACCCACCCCCTTTGCTGTCATGGATGCTTTTCATAATCCCCTGAGAGGAAGAAAATATCCCCTGTTGCCGAACCCTGGCTTTTCACACAGCAGATGACCCTCTTGGACAGAGTTTTGACCTTTCATCTCTTTCTTGGTTTGTTTTCTTTAAATGGTGGTTGGTAAACACAGACTTCCTTTGAACATTTTACATTCACACTCCTTTAGCTTGATTTTTTAATACAACTAACTCCCTCCCGGGGGGGGGGGGGGGGGGCGGGGGGGCGGGGTTCGCGCGCGCGCGGGTGTTGGGATCGGGACTTTACAGTCACCATGGTTTGCCCAATGGGAGGACAAGCTCAGTGGAGGCCATGTGTGGTGGCTTTACAGACTAAAATCAGTTCGGGCTGAGTGATCCCTGTGCCTATGCCGGCATCTTCCCTGACAGAGCCTGCCTGCCTGCCTGCCTGCCTGCCTGCCTGCCTGCCTGCTTGCCTGCCCGTCGCCTTCCTTCTTTCTGGAATCCTGGAATCACAGGCAGGCACGGCTGTGTGAATGTCACAGATCCCATCATGATTACTGAGTTGATGATTGACTATGAACTAGCCTGCACCCACCTAGCTACAAGAAGTCTTTGTCAGCCAGCCAGCCAGCCATCCGTTCTTGGGGGAGTCAGATAAGCCCGAGGCAAGGTCCGAGGCCCTGACGTCACCAGAGAGCTTTCTGCATTTGAATGAAGCCTTGGAGTGAGATCCATTGGAATGTATCGCCCGGCCCGCCCTGACCAGACCTCCCCGCCCCCCGTCGCGGGCCCCCCCCCCCCCCCCCCGCGCTTATTTTTCTACCCCATCCCCCACCCCAGCTCCCTTCCTCCCTCTCATCCCTCAGGTGAGGGGGTTTCATTCTAAGTGCTGACCTGGGGGGGTGGGGAGGGGAATGGGGGAAATCACGCAGGCTGGGGGAAGGGGGGGGGGACACGCGGAAGCTGACTTGCTTCCTGTGAGTGTATTTGAGACAACTGCGAACAGCCAACAATAATAAGCATAACAAGGAGGCTGGGCGTGCCCAGAGGGGCCTGGAAAGACGGGTGTGTCCCTGACATTCCAAAGGAATACAGTTATCCTATTGGGCAAAAGACAATAGACAGGCTCAGTGAAGATAAAGGTTGACTTTTGTCAAGGCGGAGAAGATTCTAGCCTAGGTCACAGCGTTTTTCAACCGCTGAGATGTTGCCTGGTGTGCCGTAGGTGCAGAGAAGACAGGAGTTTTATAATTTTTCACTATTTTGTTTACTTAATATTTCATAATAAAGTAATTATAAAATACTTTCTTTGTGTTTATTTGATTCCTATTCAAGAGAATTACTTTATATATAGTCAATATAGGCACAGAGTTAAATTTTTTAACATTTTCTAATGGTGGTGTGCCTCGTGATTTTTTTCATGAAACAAGTGTGCCTTTGCCCAACAAAGGTTGAAAAACACTGGCCTAGGAAATGGCTACCTGCCTGCCATCCACTGCTTTTAGTGACAGAGTTTTCATTTCAGACCATCTTTGGCGGTTACTTTGGGTCTCCTCTCACAAAGGCCTTCCCTGAGCTCGCAAGGTTAGATAGATAGCGTGCGGCCCCTTTCCGTCCAGAGTTTGTTTGGATTTTTTCAGGTAGACGGACCAGCCAGGCTCTTGCATCCTCTGACAGACCTCCCTGCAGCAATACCTCCACACGATGAGCTCTTCCCCTTTGTCCAGTGAACACACGTGTACACGTACACACACACACACACACACACACACACACACACACACACACCGGTGGCGGAACACCCCACCACCACCACCACCACCACCACCACCACCACCCACCCACCCACCCACCCCCGCCTAATTAGGTGCTTTTCCACAGGGATCTGAGAAGGCCTCATTCTCCATTCACTTCCCTGGGGATGGGAAAACAGGTCTATCTAGCTGCAGGCAGGGTAGCATGCAACCCCATGGTGCCAGGAACTGGCCAGACCTCTCCATTGTCCACTTTATTTATAGCGGGGGGGGGGGGGGGGGGGGGCGGGCAGCCAGGCTAGGTTGCCAAGGAAGATTAGCCTTTTTTTCTGGTGGGACCCCCCCCGAGTCTAATTTCTCCCGAGTGTTGGGGAGTATGTACCCAAAAAAAGGGGGACTCTCAAGGTACCGCCTCTACAGAGAGGCATGAGTACCGAGCCGAGAGTGAGAGGCATCTCTGCCAGCCTCTGGGACTGTTTTAACAGCAAAAACAGACTCCTCTGCAGTTTCACAGCAGATCTCATAAATTGACTCTGTTGCCCCGCCCTCAGAACCCAGTAGGTGTATACATTGTGTTCATGTGAAAACATTCAAACCTGTAGAGAAATTTTATGACTTTACTTGAGCCAAACTGTCCACACTGGCCAGGAAGCAGAATCTCAAGGAGTTGGGACAATGCTCCGGAGAACAATTGTTTTTGTTTGTTTTCCCTCTCTCTCTCTCTCTCTCTCTCTCTCTCTCTCTCTCTCTCTCTCTCTCTCTCTCTCTCTTTTTCGTGTTTTTTTTTTTTTTTTTTTAAATATATTTTATTGATTTTTTACAGAGAGGAAGGGAGAGAGATAGAGAGCTAGAAACGTCGATGAGAGAGAAACATCGAACAGCTGCCTCTTGCACACCCCCTACCGGGGATGTGCCCGCAACCAATGTACATGCCCTTGACCGGAATCGAACCTGGGACCTTTCAGTCCGCAGACCGACGCTCTACCACTGAGCCAAACCGGCTTCGGCCTCTCTTTCGTTCTTAATTAAGTACATTTTCATTGATTTCCCAGAGGAAGAGAGTGGGAGACAGACAGAAACATCATCGGTGAGAGTCAATTACCGGTGGGCTGCTGCCCCCTACTGGGGATCAAGCCCACGACCTGGGCCTTGCCTGTACCCTTGACTGGAATTGAACCCGGAATCCTAAGGTCCCCAGGCCTGGCCGACATCGACTCTACCCACTGACTGAGCCAAACTGGCCAGTGTCACACCTACTTCTTTTACTTAGCTGGGTGCAGGATAGATAGTTAACTAACAGGCAACAATACACATGATAACAATAACAATGAAGGAATCTGCCTCTGAGACCGGTTTGGCTCAATGGGTAGAGCGTCGTCGGCTTGGGGACTGAAGGGTCCCAGGGTTTGATTCCGGTCAAGGGCATGTACCTTGGTTGCGGGCATATCCCCAGTAGGGGGTGTGCAAGAGGCAGCTGATCGATGACTCTCTCTCATCGATGTTTCTAACTCTCTATCTCTCTCCCTTCCTCACTGTACAAAATCAATAAAATAAAATAAAAAAAATTAAAAAAAAAAAACAATGAAGGAATCTATGGTCTCTGTCCTGGCTCACAGGCGCATTTGGTTGTGTTTGTGAGTATGAGGGGTGGGGGTCGGGGGAGCGGGGGAGGGAGCACGAGACTACCCACCAGAACTGCTCTTAGTTATAGGCTCCCTTCAGACCATCCCTGTGCTCGCTTTAGGCCTTTCCGTTTTCAACTCCCGCAGTGCAGGCCTTCCCTGAGGTCGTCAGGTCAGCTAGCACATAGGCCCCTTTTCGTCCACAGTTGTGTGGGAATAAACAAGTCATCTTTTCTGTCAAAGAAGGGAGTTTAGGCGGCTTCCATTTTGGCTGCAGGCACTCGGCAGCCACCTTTTTTTGAAATGTCAAAGGTCAACCCCTCCCTTTTATCCTGTCACCATTTATTTTTTTATTTATACAAATTCACACTTTATTTACGTCGAAATAAACTGTACAAAATTGAGTTTCTTCACCAAAAATAACAGTGATGTTTTCTGTCTTCTTCCAAGATAAACTACAAAACACATTTTTTTGTAGGTTGTCTAGGCCTCCCTTACAGATCAGGACGACGCGACAGTGGATGGAATCGTGAAAAAAGACAGACTGAAACAGACAGATGTGTTGTCGATGGCGGATAGGATAGCCGTGGCCTCTGATCCTGTCTTGACCTGTGAAACAGAAGTGTTCGACATATACCTGCTAAAAAGCTTACGGAGGTGAAGGAACGTAAACAGCAACCCCCAGATGTGGGTGGGTGGGTGGGTGGGTGGAACAATGGCCGAACGTGTTTCTTTCTCTATTTCAATGGTATTCTGCCTTGTATGACACACATTTACCATTCCAGGCTCCTATAAGTAAACAATATAGGATTTGTACACTGTTTCATGTAATCTGAACTCTAATTAAGGATTTCTTGGATCGTAGGTACCTTTTTTTAAACTAACAACAGACTTGGAGAAGTGTTTTATACATGTTCTATGCGAGTTCTCATCTATTTACTGTTATATTCCCAGAATTACTGATGTTTTCTCATAGTTTCTAACATTAGGCCTTCTGGTCCAGGTATAAGCATTGGGAACATGGAGAAAAAACTACCTAAACATAGATATGAACCTGAAAACCTCGGGAACATTGTCTCTCAATTATGTTATAGAGTGTAATGCTACATTAAGTGAACTTTAGGGCTTTCCAAAGCTGCTTAATTTCCTTATTTCTCTCTTTCAAGCTTTGTGTGACATACGTGTAAAGTTCTAGGCTCCAATAAGAAAAAAATATACGATTCATATAATGATTCATGTTCTCTAAACTCTAATTATGGATTTCTTGGATCTTAGATACCTTTCTACACTAAGATCTGACTTGGATAATCTGTTTCAGCTGTTCTAAATGAGTTCTCATCTATTTACTGACATTTTCGATGAATTACTCATTTATTCTTGTAGTTTCCTATATTATGCCTACTTGTTCATGTATAAGCTTTGCCCACATATACAAACAACTTCCTACACACTGTTATGAACACAAGAAGCTCAGAAACATTGTCTCTCAACTATGTTATAGAGTGTAATACTACATTGCAGTGAAGTGTAAAGCTTTCCAAAGCTACCTAACGTGTTACTTTCTCGATTTCATTGGTATTCTGCCTTGTATGACACACATTAAACTTCCAGTCTCCTTTAAGTAAACAATATGGGATTTATACAGTGTTTCATGTGACCTTAACTCGTAGTAAGGATTTCCCGGATCTTAGCTACGTTTTCTACACTAAGAACTGACGTGGAGAATCTCTTTTAGCTGTTCTAAATGATTTCCCATCTGTTTATAGTCATTTTCTCTGAATTATACATGTTTTCATGTAGTTTCCTATATTCCTTAATTCGAGTTAAGATCACATGAAACACTGTATGAATCCTATATTCTTTACTTAAAGGAGACTAGAGTGGTAAATGTGTGTTATACAACGCAGAATACCATTGAAATAGAGAAAGAAACACGTTCGGCAGCTTTGGAAAGCCTTACACTTCACTGAAATGTAGTACTACACTCTATAACACACTTGAGAGACAATGTTCCCCAGCTGCCTCAGTTCATAACAATGTGTAGGAAGTTGTTTGATAAGGTGGACAAAGCTTATACTTGGACCAGAAGGCAGAATATAGGAAACTACATGAAAACATGGATAATTCAGTGAAAATGACTGTAAACAGATGAGAACTTGTTTAGAACAGCTGAAGGAGATTCTCCAAGTCAATTCTTAATGTAGAAAAGGTAGCTAAGATCCGGGAAATCCTTAATTCAAGTTAAGATCACATGAAACACTGTATGAATCCTATATTCTTTACTTAAAGGAGACTAGAGTGGTAAATGTGTGTTATACAAGGCAGAGTACCATTGAAATAGAGAAAGAAACACGTTCACCAGCTTTGGAAAGCCTTACACTTCACAGAAATGTAGTACTACACTCTATAACACAGTTGAGACACAATGTTTCCGAGCTGCCTCAGTTCATAACAGTGTGTAAGACGTTGTTTGATAAAGTGGGCAAAGCTTATACTTGGACCAGAAGGCAGAATATAGGAAACTACATGAAAGCAGGACTAATTCAGTGAAATGACTGTAAACAGATGAGAACTTGTTTCGAACAGCTCAAAGAGATTCTCCAATTCAGTTCTTAGTGTGGAAAAGGTAGCTAAGATCCGGGAAATACTTAAATCGAGTTAAGATCACCTGAAACACTGTATGAATACTATATTCTTTACTTAAAGGAGACTAGAGTGGTTAATGTGTGTTATACAAGGCAGAGTACCATTGAAATAGAGAAAGAAACACGTTCGGCAGCTTTGGAAAGCCTTACAATTCACTGAAATGTAGTACTACACTCTATAACACAGTTGAGAGACAATGTTCCGGAGCTGCCTCAGTTCATAACAGTGTGTAGGAAGTTGTTTGATAAAGTGGGCAAAGCTTATACTTTGACCAGAAGGCAGAATATAGGAAACTACATGAAAACATGGATAATTTGGAGAAAATGACTGTAAACAGATGAGAAATCGTTTAGAACAGCTGAAAGAGATTCTCCAAGTCAGTTCTTAGTGTAGATAAGGTAGCTAAGATCCGGGAAATCCTTAATTCAAGTTAAGATCACATGAAACACTGTAGGAATCCTATATTCTTTACTTAAAGGAGACTAGAGTGGTAAATGTGTGTTATACAAGGCAGAATACCATTGAAATAGAGAAAGAAACACGTTCGGCAGCTTTGGAAAGCCTTACACTTCACTGAAATGTAGTACTACACTCTATAACACAGTTGAGAGACAATATTCCCGAGCTGCCTCAGTTCATAACAGTGTGTAGGAAGTTGCTTGATAAAGTGGGCAAAGCTTATACTTGGACCAGAAGGCAGAATATAGGAAACTACATGAAAAGATGAATAATTCATTGAAAATGACTGTAAACAGATGAGAACTTGTTTAGAACAGCTGAAAGAGATTCTCCAAGTCAGTTCTTAGTGTAGAAAAGGTAGCTAAGAACCGGGAAATCCTTAATTCGAGTTAAGATCACATGAAACACTGTATGAATCCTATATTCTTTACTTAAAGGAGACTAGAGCGGTAAATGTGTGTTATACAAGGCAGAGTACCATTGAAATAGAGAAAGAAACACGTTCGGCAGCTTTGGAAAGCCTTACAATTCACTGAAATGTAGTACTACACTCTATAACACAATGTTTCCGAGCTGCCTCAGTTCATAACAGTGTGTAGGAAGTTGTTTGATAAAGTGGGCAAAGCTTATACTTGGACCAGAAGGCAGAGTATAGGACACCACATAAAAACATGGATAATTTGGAGAAAATGACTGTAAACAGATGAGAACTTGTTTAGAACAGGTGTAAGAGATTCTCCAAGTCCGTTCTTAGTGTAGAAAAGGTAGCTAAGATCCGGGAAATCCTTAATTCGAGTTAAGATCACCTGAAACACTGTATGAGTCCTATATTCTTTACTTAAAGGAGACTAGAGTGGTAAATGTGTGTTACACAAGGCAGAATACCATTGAAATAGAGAAAGAAACATGTTCGGCAGCTTTGGAAAGCCTTACACTTCACTGAAATGTAGTACTACACTCTATAACACAATTGAGAGACAATGTTCCCGAGCTGCCTCAGTTCGTAACAGTGTGTAGGAAGTTGTTTGATGAAGTGGGCAGCTTATACTTGGACCTGAAGGCAGAATATAGGAAACTACATGAAAACATGAATAATTCAGAGAAAATGACTGTAAAAAGATGAGAACTCGTTTAGAACAGCTGAAAGAGATTCTCCAATTCTGTTTTTAATGTAGGAAAGGTAGCTAAGATCCGGGAAATCCTTAATTCGTGTTAAGATCACATGAAACACTGTATGAATCCTATATCCTTTACTTAAGGGACACTAGAGTGGTAAATGTGTGTTATACAAGGAAGAATGCCACTGAAATACACAAAGAAACATGTTCGGCAGGTTTGGAAAGCCTTACACTTCACTGAAATGTAGTACTACACTCTATAACAAAATTGAGAGACAATGTTCCCGAGCTGCCTCAGTTCGTAACAGTGTGTAGGAAGTTGTTTGATGAAGTGGGCAGCTTATACTTGGACCTGAAGGCAGAATATAGGAAACTACATGAAAACATGAATAATTCAGAGAAAATGACTGTAAAAAGATGAGAACTCGTTTAGAACACCTGAAAGAGATTCTCCAAGTCAGTTCTTAATGTAGAAAAGGTAGCTAAGATCCGGGAAATCCTTAATTCTAGTTAAGATCACAGGAAACACTGTATGAATCCAATATTCTTTACTCAAAGGAGACTAGAGTGGCAAATGTGTGTTATACAAGGCAGAATACCATTGAAATAGAGAAAGAAGCATGTTCGGCAGCTTTGGAAAGCCTTACACTTCACTGAAATGTAGCACTACACTTTATAACACAGTTGAGAGACAATGTTCCCGAGCTGCCTCAGTTCATAACAGTGTGTAGGAAGTTGTTTGATAATGTGGGCAAAGCTTATCATTGGACCAGAAGGCAGAATATAGGACTCTACATGAAAACATGAATAATTCGGAGAAAATGACTGTAAACATATGAGAACTCGTTTAGAACAGCTGAAAGAGATTCTCCAAGCCAGTTGTTAATGTAGAAAAGGTAGCTAAGATAAAGGAAATGCTTAATTCGAGTTAAGATCACAGGAAACACTGTATGAATCCAATATTCTTTACTTAAAGGAGACTAGAGGGGTAAATGTGTGTTATACAAGGCAGAATACCATTGAAATAGAGAAAGAAACATGTTCAGCAGCTTTGGAAAGCCTTACACGACACTGAAATGTAGTACTACACTCTGTAACACAGATGAGAGACAATGTTCCCGAGCTGCCTCAGTTCATAACAGTGTGTATGAAGTTGTTTGATAAAGTGGGCAGCTTATACTTGGACCAGAAGGCAGAATATAGGAAAGTACATGAAAACATGAATAATTCAGAGAAAATGACTGTAAACAGATGAGAACTCGTTTAGAACAGCTGAAAGAGATTCTCCAAGTCAGTTCTTAGTGTAGAAAAGGTAGCTAAGATAAGGGAAACCCTTAATTCAAGTTAAGATCACAGGAAGCACTGTATGAATCTAATAATCTTTACTTACAGAAGACTTGAGTGGTAAATGTGTGTTATACAAGGCAGAATACCATTGAAATAGAGAAAGAAACACATTTGGCAGCTTTGGAAAGCCTTACACTTCACTGAAATGTAGTACTACAATCTATAACGCAGTTGAGAGACAAAGTTCCCAAGCTGCCTCAGTTCATAACAGTGTGTAGGAAGTTGTTTGATGAAGTGGGCAGCTTATACTTGGACCAGAAGGCAGAATATAGGAAACTACATGATAACATGGATAATTCAGAGAAAATGACTGTAAAAAGATGAGAACTCGTTTAGAACAGCTGAAAGAGATTCTCCAAGTCAGTTCTTAGTGTAGAAAACGTAGCTAAGATTCGGTAAATCTTTAATTCGAGTTAAGATCACATGAAACACTGTATGAATCCTATATTCTTTACTTAAAGGAGACTGTAGTCGTAAATGTGTGTTATACAAGGCAGAATGCCATTGAAATAGAGAAAGAAACACGTTCGGCAGCTTTGGAAAGCCTTACACTTCACTGAAATGTAGTACTACACTCTATAACACAGTTGAGAGACAATGTTCCCGAGCTGCCTCAGTTCATAACAGTGTGTAGGAAGTTGTTTGTATATGTGGGCAAAGCTTATACTTGGACCAGAAGGCAGAATATAGGAAACTACATGAAAACATGGATAATTCAGAGCAAATGACTGTTAACAGATGAGAACTCGTATAGAACAGCTCAAAGAGATTCTCAAAGTCAGTTCCTAGTGTTGAAAAGGTAGCTAAGATCAAGGAAATCCTAAATTCGAGTTAAGATTACATGAAACACTGTATGAATCCTATATTCTATACTTAAAGGAGTCTGGAGTTGTAAACGTGTGCTATACAAGGCAGAATACCATTGAAATAGAGAAAGAAACACATTTGGCAGCTTTCGAAAGCCTTACACTTCACTGAAATGTAGTACTACACTCTATAACACACTTGACAGAAAATGTTCCCGAGCTGCCTCAGTTCATAACAGTATGTAGGAAGTCATTTGATAAAGTGGGCAGCTTATACTTGGACCAGAAGGCAGAATATAGGAAACTACATGAAAACATGAATAATTCATAGAAAATGACTGTAAACAGATGAGTACTCGTTTAGAAGAGCTGAAAGAGATTCTCCAAGTCAGTTCTTAGTGTAGAAAAGGTAGCTACGATAAGGTAAATGCTTAATTCAAGTTAAGATCACAAGAAACACTGTATGAATCCTATATTTTTTACTTAAAGGAGACTAGAGTGGCAAATGTGTGTTATACAAGGCAGAATACCATTGAAATAGAGAAAGAAACACATTCGGAAACTTTGGAAAGCCTTACACTTCACTGAAATGTAGTACTACACTCTATAACACACTTGAGAGACAATGTTCCCGAGATGCCTCAGTTCATAACAGTGTGTAGGAAGTTGTTTGATGAAGTGGGCAGCTTATACTTGGACCTGAAGGCAGAATATAGGAAACTACATGAAAACATGGATAATTTTGAGAAAATGACTGTAAAGCACTGAGAACTCGTTTAGAACAGCTGAAAGAGATTCTCCAAGCCAGTTGTTAATGTAGGAAAGGTACCTAAGATCTGGGAAATCCTTAATTCGAGTTACGATCACATGATACACTGTATGAGTCCTATATTCTTTACTTAAAGGAGACTAGAGTGGTTAATGTGTGTTATACAAGGCAGAATACCATGGAAATAGAGAAAGAAACACGTTTGGCATCTTTGGAAAGCCTTACACTTCACTGAAATGTAGTACTACACTCTACAACACAGTTGAGAGACAATGTTCATGAGCTGCCTCAGTTCATAACAGTGTGTAAGAAGTCGTTTGATAAAGTGGGCAGCTTATCCTTGGACCAGAAGGCAGAATATAGGAAACTACATGAAAACATGGATAATTCAGAGAAAATGACTGTAAACAGATGAGAGCTCGTTTAGAACAGCTGAAAGAGATTCTCCAAGTCAGTTCTTATTGTAGAAAAGTTGGCTAAGAGAAGGGAAACCCTTAATTCGAGTTAAGATCACAGGAAGCACTGTAAGAATCCAATATTCTTTACTTAAAGAAGACTTGAGTTTTAAATATGTGTTATACAAGGCAGAGTACCACTGAAATAGAGAAAGTAGCATGTTCGGCAGCTTTGGAAAGTCCTACACTTCACTGAAATGTAGTACTACACTCTATAACACAGTTGAGAGACAATGTTCCCAACCTGCCTCAGTTCATAACAGTGTGTAGGAAGTTGTTTGATCAAGTGGGCCAAGCTTATACTTGGACCAGAAGGCAGAATATATAAACTACATGAAAACATGGATATTTCAGAGAAAATGACTGTAAAAAGATGAGAAATCGTTTAGAACAGCTGAAAGAGATTCTGCAAGCCAGTTGTTAATGTAGAAAAGGTAGCTAAGATAAAGGAAATGCTTAATTCGAGTTAAGATCACAGGAAACACTGTATGAATCCAATATTCTTTACTTAAAGGAGACTAGAGGGGTAAATGTGTGTTATACAAGGCAAAATACCATTGAATTAGAGAAAGAAACAGGTTTGGCAACTTTGGAAAGACTTACACTTCACTGAAATGTAGTACTACACTCTATAACACACTTGACAGACAATGTTCCCCAGCTGCCTCAGTTCATAATAGTGTGTAGGAAGTTGTTTGATAAGGTGGGTAGCTTATACTTGGACCAGAAGGCAGAATATAGGAAACTACATGAAAACATGAATAATTCAGAGAAAATGACTGTAAACAGATGAGAACTCGTTTAGAACACCTGAAAGAGATTCTCCAAGACTGTTGTCAATGTAGGAAAGGTAGCTAAGATAAGGGAAATCCTTAATTCGAGCTAAGATTACATGAAACACTGTATGAATCCTATATTCTTTACTTAAAGGATTCTAGAGTGGTAAATGTGTGTTATACAAGGCAGAATACCATTGAAATAGAAAAGAAACACGTTCGGCAGCTTTGGAAAGCTTTACACTTCACCGAAATGTAGTACTACACAATATAACACATTTGAGAGACAACGTTCCCGAGATGAATCAGTTCATAACGGTGTGTAGGGAGTTGTTTGATAAAGTGGGCAAAGCTTATACTTGGACCAGAAGGCAGAATATAGGAAACTACATGAAAACATGCATAATTCAGAGAAAATGACTGTAAAAAGATGATAACTCGTGTAGAACAAATGAAAGAGATTCTCCAAGTCAGCTCTTAGTGTAGAAATGGTAGCTAAGATGAGGGAAATCCTTAAATCGAGTTAAGATCACAGGAAGCACTGTATGAATCCAATATTCTTTACTTAAAGGAGACTAGAGTGGTAAATGTGTGTTATTCAAGGCAGAATACCATTGAAATAGAGAAAGAAACATGTTTGGCAGCTTTGGAAAGCCTTATACTTCACTGAACTGTAGTACTACACTCTATAACACAGATGAGAGACAATGTTCCCGAGCTGCCTCAGTTCATAACAGTATGTAGGAAGTCATTTGATAAAGTGGGCAGCTTATACTTGGACCAGAAGGCAGAATATAGGAAACTACATGAAAACATGAATAATTCATAGAAAATGACTGTAAACAGATGAGTACTCATTTAGAAGAGCTGAAAGAGATTCTCCAACTCAGTTCTTAGTGTAGAAAAGGTAGCTAAGATAAGGTAAATGCTTAATTCAAGTTAAGATCACAAGAAACACTGTATGAATCCTATATTTTTTACTTAAAGGAGACTAGATTGGCAAATGTGTGTTATACAAGGCAAAATACCATTGAATTAGAGAAAGAAACAGGTTTGGCAACTTTGGAAAGACTTACACTTCACTGAAATGTAGTACTACACTCTATAACACACTTGACAGACAATGTTCCCCAGCTGCCTCAGTTCATAATAGTGTGTAGGAAGTTGTTTGATAAGGTGGGTAGCTTATACTTGGACCAGAAGGCAGAATATAGGAAACTACATGAAAACATGAATAATTCAGAGAAAATGACTGTAAACAGATGAGAACTCCTTTAGAAGAGCTGAAAGAGATTCTCCAAGTCAGTTCTTAGTGTAGAAAAGGTAGCTACGATAAGGTAAATGCTTAATTCAAGTTAAGATCACAAGAAACACTGTATGAATCCTATATTTTTTACTTAAAGGAGACTAGAGTCGCAAATGTGTGTTATACAAGGCAGAATACCATTGAAATAGAGAAAGAAACACATTCGGAAACTTTGGAAAGCCTTACACTTCACTGAAATGTAGTACTACACTCTATAACACACTTGAGAAACAATGTTCCCGAGATGCCTCAGTTCATAACAGTGTGTAGGAAGTTGTTTGATGAAGTGGGCAGCTTATACTTGGACCTGAAGGCAGAATATAGGAAACTACATGAAAACATGGATAATTTTGAGAAAATGACTGTAAAGCAATGAGAACTCGTTTAGAACAGCTGAAAGAGATTCTCCAAGCCAGTTGTTAATGTAGGAAAGGTACCTAAGATCTGGGAAATCCTTAATTCGAGTTACGATCACATGATACACTGTATGAGTCCTATATTCTTTACTTAAAGGAGACTAGAGTGGTTAATGTGTGTTATACAAGGCAGAATACCATGGAAATAGAGAAAGAAACACGTTCGGCATCTTTGGAAAGCCTTACACTTCACTGAAATGTAGTACTACACTCTATAACACAGTTGAGAGACAATGTTCCCGAGCTGCCTCAGTTCATAACAGTATGTAAGAAGTCGTTTGATAAAGTGGGCAGCTTATCCTTGGACCAGAAGGCAGAATATAGGAAACTACATGAAAACATGGATAATTCAGAGAAAATGACTGTAAACAGATGAGAGCTCGTTTAGAACAGCTGAAAGAGATTCTCCAAGTCAGTTCTTATTGTAGAAAAGTTGGCTAAGAGAAGGGAAACCCTTAATTCGAGTTAAGATCACAGGAAGCACTGTAAGAATCCAATATTCTTTACTTAAAGAAGACTTGAGTTTTAAATATGTGTTATACAAGGCAGAGTACCATTGAAATAGAGAAAGAAGCATGTTCGGCAGCTTTGGAAAGTCCTACACTTCACTGAAATGTAGTACTACACTCTATAACACAGTTGAGAGACAATGTTCCCAACCTGCCTCAGTTCATAACAGTGTGTAGGAAGTTGTTTGATCAAGTGGGCCAAGCTTATACTTGGACCAGAAGGCAGAATATATAAACTACATGAAAACATGGATATTTCAGAGAAAATGACTGTAAAAAGATGAGAAATCATTTAGAACAGCTGAAAGAGATTCTGCAAGCCAGTTGTTAATGTAGAAAAGGTAGCTAAGATAAAGGAAATGCTTAATTCGAGTTAAGATCACAGGAAACACTGTATGAATCCAATATTCTTTACTTAAAGGAGACTAGAGGGGTAAATGTGTGTTATACAAGGCAAAATACCATTGAATTAGAGAAAGAAACAGGTTTGGCAACTTTGGAAAGACTTACACTTCACTGAAATGTAGTACTACACTCTATAACACACTTGACAGACAATGTTCCCCAGCTGCCTCAGTTCATAATAGTGTGTAGGAAGTTGTTTGATAAGGTGGGTAGCTTATACTTGGACCAGAAGGCAGAATATAGGAAACTACATGAAAACATGAATAATTCAGAGAAAATGACTGTAAACAGATGAGAACTCGTTTAGAACACCTGAAAGAGATTCTCCAAGACTGTTGTCAATGTAGGAAAGGTAGCTAAGATAAGGGAAATCCTTAATTCGAGCTAAGATTACATGAAACACTGTATGAATCCTATATTCTTTACTTAAAGGATTCTAGAGTGGTAAATGTGTGTTATACAAGGCAGAATACCATTGAAATAGAAAAGAAACACGTTCGGCAGCTTTGGAAAGCTTTACACTTCACCTAAATGTAGTACTACACAATATAACACATTTGAGAGACAACGTTCCCGAGATGAATCAGTTCATAACGGTGTGTAGGGAGTTGTTTGATAAAGTGGGCAAAGCTTATACTTGGACCAGAAGGCAGAATATAGGAAACTACATGAAAACATGCATAATTCAGAGAAAATGACTGTAAAAAGATGATAACTCGTGTAGAACAAATGAAAGAGATTCTCCAAGTCAGCTCTTAGTGTAGAAATGGTAGCTAAGATGAGGGAAATCCTTAAATCGAGTTAAGATCACAGGAAGCACTGTATGAATCCAATATTCTTTACTTAAAGGAGACTAGAGTGGTAAATGTGTGTTATTCAAGGCAGAATACCATTGAAATAGAGAAAGAAACATGTTTGGCAGCTTTGGAAAGCCTTATACTTCACTGAACTGTAGTACTACACTCTATAACACAGATGAGAGACAATGTTCCCGAGCTGCCTCAGTTCATAACAGTATGTAGGAAGTCATTTGATAAAGTGGGCAGCTTATACTTGGACCAGAAGGCAGAATATAGGAAACTACATGAAAACATGAATAATTCATAGAAAATGACTGTAAACAGATGAGTACTCATTTAGAAGAGCTGAAAGAGATTCTCCAACTCAGTTCTTAGTGTAGAAAAGGTAGCTAAGATAAGGTAAATGCTTAATTCAAGTTAAGATCACAAGAAACACTGTATGAATCCTATATTTTTTACTTAAAGGAGACTAGATTGGCAAATGTGTGTTATACAAGGCAAAATACCATTGAATTAGAGAAAGAAACAGGTTTGGCAACTTTGGAAAGACTTACACTTCACTGAAATGTAGTACTACACTCTATAACACACTTGACAGACAATGTTCCCCAGCTGCCTCAGTTCATAATAGTGTGTAGGAAGTTGTTTGATAAGGTGGGTAGCTTATACTTGGACCAGAAGGCAGAATATAGGAAACTACATGAAAACATGAATAATTCAGAGAAAATGACTGTAAACAGATGAGAACTCCTTTAGAAGAGCTGAAAGAGATTCTCCAAGTCAGTTCTTAGTGTAGAAAAGGTAGCTACGATAAGGTAAATGCTTAATTCAAGTTAAGATCACAAGAAACACTGTATGAATCCTATATTTTTTACTTAAAGGAGACTAGAGTCGCAAATGTGTGTTATACAAGGCAGAATACCATTGAAATAGAGAAAGAAACACATTCGGAAACTTTGGAAAGCCTTACACTTCACTGAAATGTAGTACTACACTCTATAACACACTTGAGAAACAATGTTCCCGAGATGCCTCAGTTCATAACAGTGTGTAGGAAGTTGTTTGATGAAGTGGGCAGCTTATACTTGGACCTGAAGGCAGAATATAGGAAACTACATGAAAACATGGATAATTTTGAGAAAATGACTGTAAAGCAATGAGAACTCGTTTAGAACAGCTGAAAGAGATTCTCCAAGCCAGTTGTTAATGTAGGAAAGGTACCTAAGATCTGGGAAATCCTTAATTCGAGTTACGATCACATGATACACTGTATGAGTCCTATATTCTTTACTTAAAGGAGACTAGAGTGGTTAATGTGTGTTATACAAGGCAGAATACCATGGAAATAGAGAAAGAAACACGTTCGGCATCTTTGGAAAGCCTTACACTTCACTGAAATGTAGTACTACACTCTATAACACAGTTGAGAGACAATGTTCCCGAGCTGCCTCAGTTCATAACAGTATGTAAGAAGTCGTTTGATAAAGTGGGCAGCTTATCCTTGGACCAGAAGGCAGAATATAGGAAACTACATGAAAACATGGATAATTCAGAGAAAATGACTGTAAACAGATGAGAGCTCGTTTAGAACAGCTGAAAGAGATTCTCCAAGTCAGTTCTTATTGTAGAAAAGTTGGCTAAGAGAAGGGAAACCCTTAATTCGAGTTAAGATCACAGGAAGCACTGTAAGAATCCAATATTCTTTACTTAAAGAAGACTTGAGTTTTAAATATGTGTTATACAAGGCAGAGTACCATTGAAATAGAGAAAGAAGCATGTTCGGCAGCTTTGGAAAGTCCTACACTTCACTGAAATGTAGTACTACACTCTATAACACAGTTGAGAGACAATGTTCCCAACCTGCCTCAGTTCATAACAGTGTGTAGGAAGTTGTTTGATCAAGTGGGCCAAGCTTATACTTGGACCAGAAGGCAGAATATATAAACTACATGAAAACATGGATATTTCAGAGAAAATGACTGTAAAAAGATGAGAAATCATTTAGAACAGCTGAAAGAGATTCTGCAAGCCAGTTGTTAATGTAGAAAAGGTAGCTAAGATAAAGGAAATGCTTAATTCGAGTTAAGATCACAGGAAACACTGTATGAATCCAATATTCTTTACTTAAAGGAGACTAGAGGGGTAAATGTGTGTTATACAAGGCAAAATACCATTGAATTAGAGAAAGAAACAGGTTTGGCAACTTTGGAAAGACTTACACTTCACTGAAATGTAGTACTACACTCTATAACACACTTGACAGACAATGTTCCCCAGCTGCCTCAGTTCATAATAGTGTGTAGGAAGTTGTTTGATAAGGTGGGTAGCTTATACTTGGACCAGAAGGCAGAATATAGGAAACTACATGAAAACATGAATAATTCAGAGAAAATGACTGTAAACAGATGAGAACTCGTTTAGAACACCTGAAAGAGATTCTCCAAGACTGTTGTCAATGTAGGAAAGGTAGCTAAGATAAGGGAAATCCTTAATTCGAGCTAAGATTACATGAAACACTGTATGAATCCTATATTCTTTACTTAAAGGATTCTAGAGTGGTAAATGTGTGTTATACAAGGCAGAATACCATTGAAATAGAAAAGAAACACGTTCGGCAGCTTTGGAAAGCCTTACACTTCACCGAAATGTAGTACTACACAATATAACACATTTGAGAGACAACGTTCCCGAGATGAATCAGTTCATAACGGTGTGTAGGGAGTTGTTTGATAAAGTGGGCAAAGCTTATACTTGGACCAGAAGGCAGAATATAGGAAACTACATGAAAACATGCATAATTCAGAGAAAATGACTGTAAAAAGATGATAACTCGTGTAGAACAAATGAAAGAGATTCTCCAAGTCAGCTCTTAGTGTAGAAATGGTAGCTAAGATGAGGGAAATCCTTAAATCGAGTTAAGATCACAGGAAGCACTGTATGAATCCAATATTCTTTACTTAAAGGAGACTAGAGTGGTAAATGTGTGTTATTCAAGGCAGAATACCATTGAAATAGAGAAAGAAACACATTTGGCAGCTTTGGAAAGCCTTACACTTCACTGAAATGTAGTACTACACTCTATAACACACTTGACAGAAAATGTTCCCGAGCTGCCTCAGTTCATAACAGTATGTAGGAAGTCATTTGATAAAGTGGGCAGCTTATACTTGGACCAGAAGGCAGAATATAGGAAACTACATGAAAACATGAATAATTCATAGAAAATGACTGTAAACAGATGAGTACTCATTTAGAAGAGCTGAAAGAGATTCTCCAACTCAGTTCTTAGTGTAGAAAAGGTAGCTAAGATAAGGTAAATGCTTAATTCAAGTTAAGATCACAAGAAACACTGTATGAATCCTATATTTTTTACTTAAAGGAGACTAGATTGGCAAATGTGTGTTATACAAGGCAGAATACCATTGAAATAGAGAAAGAAACACATTCGGAAACTTTGGAAAGCCTTACACTTCACTGAAATGTAGTACTACACTCTATAACACACTTGAGAGACAATGTTCCCGAGATGCCTCAGTTCATAACAGTGTGTAGGAAGTTGTTTGATGAAGTGGGCAGCTTATACTTGGACCTGAAGGCAGAATATAGGAAACTACATGAAAACATGGATAATTTTGAGAAAATGACTGTAAAGCAATGAGAACTCGTTTAGAACAGCTGAAAGAGATTCTCCAAGCCAGTTGTTAATGTAGGAAAGGTACCTAAGATCTGGGAAATCCTTAATTCGAGTTACGATCACATGATACACTGTATGAGTCCTATATTCTTTACTTAAAGGAGACTAGAGTGGTTAATGTGTGTTATACAAGGCAGAATACCATGGAAATAGAGAAAGAAACACGTTCGGCATCTTTGGAAAGCCTTACACTTCACTGAAATGTAGTACTACACTCTATAACACAGTTGAGAGACAATGTTCCCGAGCTGCCTCAGTTCATAACAGTGTGTAAGAAGTCGTTTGATAAAGTGGGCAGCTTATCCTTGGACCAGAAGGCAGAATATAGGAAACTACATGAAAACATGGATAATTCAGAGAAAATGACTGTAAACAGATGAGAGCTCGTTTAGAACAGCTGAAAGAGATTCTCCAAGTCAGTTCTTATTGTAGAAAAGTTGGCTAAGAGAAGGGAAACCCTTAATTCGAGTTAAGATCACAGGAAGCACTGTAAGAATCCAATATTCTTTACTTAAAGAAGACTTGAGTTTTAAATATGTGTTATACAAGGCAGAGTACCATTGAAATAGAGAAAGAAGCATGTTCGGCAGCTTTGGAAAGTCCTACACTTCACTGAAATGTAGTACTACACTCTATAACACAGTTGAGAGACAATGTTCCCAACCTGCCTCAGTTCATAACAGTGTGTAGGAAGTTGTTTGATCAAGTGGGCCAAGCTTATACTTGGACCAGAAGGCAGAATATAGGAAACTACATGAAAACATGGATATTTCAGAGAAAATGACTGTAAAAAGATGAGAAATCGTTTAGAACAGCTGAAAGAGATTCTGCAAGCCAGTTGTTAATGTAGAAAAGGTAGCTAAGATAAAGGAAATGCTTAATTCGAGTTAAGATCACAGGAAACACTGTATGAATCCAATATTCTTTACTTAAAGGAGACTAGAGGGGTAAATGTGTGTTATACAAGGCAAAATCCCATTGAATTAGAGAAAGAAACAGGTTTGGCAACTTTGGAAAGACTTACACTTCACTGAAATGTAGTACTACACTCTATAACACACTTGACAGACAATGTTCCCCAGCTGCCTCAGTTCATAATAGTGTGTAGGAAGTTGTTTGATAAGGTGGGTAGCTTATACTTGGACCAGAAGGCAGAATATAGGAAACTACATGAAAACATGAATAATTCAGAGAAAATGACTGTAAACAGATGAGAACTCGTTTAGAACACCTGAAAGAGATTCTCCAAGACTGTTGTCAATGTAGGAAAGGTAGCTAAGATAAGGGAAATCCTTAATTCGAGCTAAGATTACATGAAACACTGTATGAATCCTATATTCTTTACTTAAAGGATTCTAGAGTGGTAAATGTGTGTTATACAAGGCAGAATACCATTGAAATAGAAAAGAAACACGTTCGGCAACTTTGGAAAGGCCTTACACTTCACTGAAATGTAGTACTACACTCTATAACACACTTGAGAGACAATGTTCCGAGATGCCTCAGTTCATAACAGTGTGTAGGAAGTTGTTTGATGAAGTGGGCAGCTTATACTTGGACCTGAAGGCAGAATATAGGAAACTACATGAAAACATGGATAATTTTGAGAAAATGACTGTAAAGAGATGAGAACTCGTTTAGAACAGCTGAAAGAGATTCTCCAAGCCAGTTGTTAATGTAGGAAAGGTACCTAAGATCTGGGAAATCCTTAATTCGAGTTACGATCACATGATAAACTGTATGAATCCTATATTCTTTACTTAAAGGAGAGTAGAGTGGTTAATGTGTGTTATACAAGGCAGAATACCATTGAAATTGAGAAAGAAACACATTTGGCAGCTTTGGAAAGCCTTACACTTCACTGAAATGTAGTACTACACTCTATAACACACTTGACAGAAAATGTTCCCGAGCTGCCTCAGTTCATAACAGTATGTAGGAAGTCATTTGATAAAGTGGGCAGCTTATACTTGGACCAGAAGGCAGAATATAGGAAACTACATGAAAACATGAATAATTCATAGAAAATGACTGTAAACAGATGAGTACTCGTTTAGAAGAGCTGAAAGAGATTCTCCAAGTCAGTTCTTAGTGTAGAAAAGGTAGCTACGATAAGGTAAATGCTTAATTCAAGTTAAGATCACAAGAAACACTGTATGAATCCTATATTTTTTACTTAAAGGAGACTAGAGTGGCAAATGTGTGTTATACAAGGCAGAATACCATTGAAATAGCGAAAGAAACACATTCGGAAACTTTGGAAAGCCTTACACTTCACTGAAATGTAGTACTACACTCTATAACACACTTGAGAGACAATGTTCCCGAGATGCCTCAGTTCATAACAGTGTGTAGGAAGTTGTTTGATGAAGTGGGCAGCTTATACTTGGACCTGAAGGCAGAATATAGGAAACTACATGAAAACATGGATAATTTTGAGAAAATGACTGTAAAGCAATGAGAACTCGTTTAGAACAGCTGAAAGAGATTCTCCAAGCCAGTTGTTAATGTAGGAAAGGTACCTAAGATCTGGGAAATCCTTAATTCGAGTTACGATCACATGATACACTGTATGAGTCCTATATTCTTTACTTAAAGGAGACTAGAGTGGTTAATGTGTGTTATACAAGGCAGAATACCATGGAAATAGAGAAAGAAACACGTTCGGCATCTTTGGAAAGCCTTACACTTCACTGAAATGTAGTACTACACTCTATAACACAGTTGAGAGACAATGTTCCCGAGCTGCCGCAGTTCATAACAGTGTGTAAGAAGTCGTTTGATAAAGTGGGCAGCTTATCCTTGGACCAGAAGGCAGAATATAGGAAACTACATGAAAACATGGATAATTCAGAGAAAATGACTGTAAACAGATGAGAGCTCGTTTAGAACAGCTGAAAGAGATTCTCCAAGTCAGTTCTTATTGTAGAAAAGTTGGCTAAGAGAAGGGAAACCCTTAATTCGAGTTAAGATCACAGGAAGCACTGTAAGAATCCAATATTCTTTACTTAAAGAAGACTTGAGTTTTAAATATGTGTTATACAAGGCAGAGTACCATTGAAATAGAGAAAGAAGCATGTTCGGCAGCTTTGGAAAGTCCTACACTTCACTGAAATGTAGTACTACACTCTATAACACAGTTGAGAGACAATGTTCCCAACCTGCCTCAGTTCATAACAGTGTGTAGGAAGTTGTTTGATCAAGTGGGCCAAGCTTATACTTGGACCAGAAGGCAGAATATAGGAAACTACATGAAAAGATGAATAATTCATTGAAAATGACTGTAAACAGATGAGAAATTGTTTAGAACAGCTGAAAGAGATTCTCCAAGTCAGTTCTTAGTGTAGAAAAGGTAGCTAAGAACCGGGAAATCCTTAATTCGAGTTAAGATCACATGAAACACTGTATGAATCCTATATTCTTTACTTAAAGGATTCTAGAGTGGTAAATGTGTGTTATACAAGGCAGAATACCATTGAAATAGAAAAGAAACACGTTCGGCAGCTTTGGAAAGCCTTACACTTCACCGAAATGTAGTACTACACAATATAACACATTTGAGAGACAACGTTCCCGAGATGAATCAGTTCATAACGGTGTGTAGGGAGTTGTTTGATAAAGTGGGCAAAGCTTATACTTGGACCAGAAGGCAGAATATAGGAAACTACATGAAAACATGCATAATTCAGAGAAAATGACTGTAAAAAGATGATAACTCATGTAGAACAAATGAAAGAGATTCTCCAAGTCAGCTCTTAGTGTAGAAATGGTAGCTAAGATGAGGGAAATCCTTAAATCGAGTTAAGATCACAGGAAGCACTGTATGAATCCAATATTCTTTACTTAAAGGAGACTAGAGTGGTAAATGTGTGTTATTCAAGGCAGAATACCATTGAAATAGAGAAAGAAACATGTTTGGCAGCTTTGGAAAGCCTTATACTTCACTGAACTGTAGTACTACACTCTATAACACAGATGAGAGACAATGTTCCCGAGCTGCCTCAGTTCATAACAGTATGTAGGAAGTCATTTGATAAAGTGGGCAGCTTATACTTGGACCAGAAGGCAGAATATAGGAAACTACATGAAAACATGAATAATTCATAGAAAATGACTGTAAACAGATGAGTACTCATTTAGAAGAGCTGAAAGAGATTCTCCAACTCAGTTCTTAGTGTAGAAAAGGTAGCTAAGATAAGGTAAATGCTTAATTCAAGTTAAGATCACAAGAAACACTGTATGAATCCTATATTTTTTACTTAAAGGAGACTAGATTGGCAAATGTGTGTTATACAAGGCAAAATACCATTGAATTAGAGAAAGAAACAGGTTTGGCAACTTTGGAAAGACTTACACTTCACTGAAATGTAGTACTACACTCTATAACACACTTGACAGACAATGTTTCCCAGCTGCCTCAGTTCATAATAGTGTGTAGGAAGTTGTTTGATAAGGTGGGTAGCTTATACTTGGACCAGAAGGCAGAATATAGGAAACTACATGAAAACATGAATAATTCAGAGAAAATGACTGTAAACAGATGAGAACTCGTTTAGAACACCTGAAAGAGATTCTCCAAGACTGTTGTCAATGTAGGAAAGGTAGCTAAGATAAGGGAAATCCTTAATTCGAGCTAAGATTACATGAAACACTGTATGAATCCTATATTCTTTACTTAAAGGATTCTAGAGTGGTAAATGTGTGTTATACAAGGCAGAATACCATTGAAATAGAAAAGAAACACGTTCGGCAGCTTTGGAAAGCCTTACACTTCACCGAAATGTAGTACTACACAATATAACACATTTGAGAGACAACGTTCCCGAGATGAATCAGTTCATAACGGTGTGTAGGGAGTTGTTTGATAAAGTGGGCAAAGCTTATACTTGGACCAGAAGGCAGAATATAGGAAACTACATGAAAACATGCATAATTCAGAGAAAATGACTGTAAAAAGATGATAACTCGTGTAGAACAAATGAAAGAGATTCTCCAAGTCAGCTGTTAGTGTAGAAATGGTAGCTAAGATGAGGGAAATCCTTAAATCGAGTTAAGATCACAGGAAGCACTGTATGAATCCAATATTCTTTACTTAAAGGAGACTAGAGTGGTAAATGTGTGTTATTCAAGGCAGAATACCATTGAAATAGAGAAAGAAACACATTTGGCAGCTTTGGAAAGCCTGACACTTCACTGAAATGTAGTACTACACTCTATAACACACTTGACAGAAAATGTTCCCGAGCTGCCTCAGTTCATAACAGTATGTAGGAAGTCATTTGATAAAGTGGGCAGCTTATACTTGGACCAGAAGGCAGAATATAGGAAACTACATGAAAACATGAATAATTCATAGAAAATGACTGTAAACAGATGAGTACTCGTTTAGAAGAGCTGAAAGAGATTCTCCAAGTCAGTTCTTAGTGTAGAAAAGGTAGCTACGATAAGGTAAATGCTTAATTCAAGTTAAGATCACAAGAAACACTGTATGAATCCTATATTTTTTACTTAAAGGAGACTAGAGTGGCAAATGTGTGTTATACAAGGCAGAATACCATTGAAATAGAGAAAGAAACACATTTGGAAACTTTGGAAAGCCTTACACTTCACTGAAATGTAGTACTACACTCTATAACACACTTGAGAGACAATGTTCCCGAGATGCCTCAGTTCATAACAGTGTGTAGGAAGTTGTTTGATGAAGTGGGCAGCTTATACTTGGACCTGAAGGCAGAATATAGGAAACTACATGAAAACATGGATAATTTTGAGAAAATGACTGTAAAGCAATGAGAACTCGTTTAGAACAGCTGAAAGAGATTCTCCAAGCCAGTTGTTAATGTAGGAAAGGTACCTAAGATCTGGGAAATCCTTAATTCGAGTTACGATCACATGATACACTGTATGAGTCCTATATTCTTTACTTAAAGGAGACTAGAGTGGTTAATGTGTGTTATACAAGGCAGAATACCATGGAAATAGAGAAAGAAACACGTTCGGCATCTTTGGAAAGCCTTACACTTCACTGAAATGTAGTACTACACTCTATAACACAGCTGAGAGACAATGTTCCCGAGCTGCCTCAGTTCATAACAGTGTGTAAGAAGTCGTTTGATAAAGTGGGCAGCTTATCCTTGGACCAGAAGGCAGAATATAGGAAACCACATGAAAACATGGATAATTCAGAGAAAATGACTGTAAACAGATGAGAGCTCGTTTAGAACAGCTGAAAGAGATTCTCCAAGTCAGTTCTTATTGTAGAAAAGTTGGCTAAGAGAAGGGAAACCCTTAATTCGAGTTAAGATCACAGGAAGCACTGTAAGAATCCAATATTCTTTACTTAAAGAAGACTTGAGTTTTAAATATGTGTTATACAAGGCAGAGTACCATTGAAATAGAGAAAGAAGCATGTTCGGCAGCTTTGGAAAGTCCTACACTTCACTGAAATGTAGTACTACACTCTATAACACAGTTGAGAGACAATGTTCCCAACCTGCCTCAGTTCATAACAGTGTGTAGGAAGTTGTTTGATCAAGTGGGCCAAGCTTATACTTGGACCAGAAGGCAGAATATAGGAAACTACATGAAAAGATGAATAATTCATTGAAAATGACTGTAAACAGATGAGAACTTGTTTAGAACAGCTGAAAGAGATTCTCCAACTCAGTTCTTAGTGTAGAAAAGGTAGCTAAGATAAGGTAAATGCTTAATTCAAGTTAAGATCACAAGAAACACTGTATGAATCCTATATTTTTTACTTAAAGGAGACTAGATTGGCAAATGTGTGTTATACAAGGCAAAATACCATTGAATTAGAGAAAGAAACAGGTTTGGCAACTTTGGAAAGACTTACACTTCACTGAAATGTAGTACTACACTCTATAACACACTTGACAGACAATGTTTCCCAGCTGCCTCAGTTCATAATAGTGTGTAGGAAGTTGTTTGATAAGGTGGGTAGCTTATACTTGGACCAGAAGGCAGAATATAGGAAACTACATGAAAACATGAATAATTCAGAGAAAATGACTGTAAACAGATGAGAACTCGTTTAGAACACCTGAAAGAGATTCTCCAAGACTGTTGTCAATGTAGGAAAGGTAGCTAAGATAAGGGAAATCCTTAATTCGAGCTAAGATTACATGAAACACTGTATGAATCCTATATTCTTTACTTAAAGGATTCTAGAGTGGTAAATGTGTGTTATACAAGGCAGAATACCATTGAAATAGAAAAGAAACACGTTCGGCAGCTTTGGAAAGCCTTACACTTCACCGAAATGTAGTACTACACAATATAACACATTTGAGAGACAACGTTCCCGAGATGAATCAGTTCATAACGGTGTGTAGGGAGTTGTTTGATAAAGTGGGCAAAGCTTATACTTGGACCAGAAGGCAGAATATAGGAAACTACATGAAAACATGCATAATTCAGAGAAAATGACTGTAAAAAGATGATAACTCGTGTAGAACAAATGAAAGAGATTCTCCAAGTCAGCTGTTAGTGTAGAAATGGTAGCTAAGATGAGGGAAATCCTTAAATCGAGTTAAGATCACAGGAAGCACTGTATGAATCCAATATTCTTTACTTAAAGGAGACTAGAGTGGTAAATGTGTGTTATTCAAGGCAGAATACCATTGAAATAGAGAAAGAAACACATTTGGCAGCTTTGGAAAGCCTTACACTTCACTGAAATGTAGTACTACACTCTATAACACACTTGACAGAAAATGTTCCCGAGCTGCCTCAGTTCATAACAGTATGTAGGAAGTCATTTGATAAAGTGGGCAGCTTATACTTGGACCAGAAGGCAGAATATAGGAAACTACATGAAAACATGAATAATTCATAGAAAATGACTGTAAACAGATGAGTACTCATTTAGAAGAGCTGAAAGAGATTCTCCAACTCAGTTCTTAGTGTAGAAAAGGTAGCTAAGATAAGGTAAATGCTTAATTCAAGTTAAGATCACAAGAAACACTGTATGAATCCTATATTTTTTACTTAAAGGAGACTAGATTGGCAAATGTGTGTTATACAAGGCAGAATACCATTGAAATAGAGAAAGAAACACATTCGGAAACTTTGGAAAGCCTTACACTTCACTGAAATGTAGTACTACACTCTATAACACACTTGAGAGACAATGTTCCCGAGATGCCTCAGTTCATAACAGTGTGTAGGAAGTTGTTTGATGAAGTGGGCAGCTTATACTTGGACCTGAAGGCAGAATATAGGAAACTACATGAAAACATGGATAATTTTGAGAAAATGACTGTAAAGCAATGAGAACTCGTTTAGAACAGCTGAAAGAGATTCTCCAAGCCAGTTGTTAATGTAGGAAAGGTACCTAAGATCTGGGAAATCCTTAATTCGAGTTACGATCACATGATACACTGTATGAGTCCTATATTCTTTACTTAAAGGAGACTAGAGTGGTTAATGTGTGTTATACAAGGCAGAATACCATGGAAATAGAGAAAGAAACACGTTCGGCATCTTTGGAAAGCCTTACACTTCACTGAAATGTAGTACTACACTCTATAACACAGTTGAGAGACAATGTTCCCGAGCTGCCTCAGTTCATAACAGTGTGTAAGAAGTCGTTTGATAAAGTGGGCAGCTTATCCTTGGACCAGAAGGCAGAATATAGGAAACTACATGAAAACATGGATAATTCAGAGAAAATGACTGTAAACAGATGAGAGCTCGTTTAGAACAGCTGAAAGAGATTCTCCAAGTCAGTTCTTATTGTAGAAAAGTTGGCTAAGAGAAGGGAAACCCTTAATTCGAGTTAAGATCACAGGAAGCACTGTAAGAATCCAATATTCTTTACTTAAAGAAGACTTGAGTTTTAAATATGTGTTATACAAGGCAGAGTACCATTGAAATAGAGAAAGAAGCATGTTCGGCAGCTTTGGAAAGTCCTACACTTCACTGAAATGTAGTACTACACTCTATAACACAGTTGAGAGACAATGTTCCCAACCTGCCTCAGTTCATAACAGTGTGTAGGAAGTTGTTTGATCAAGTGGGCCAAGCTTATACTTGGACCAGAAGGCAGAATATAGGAAACTACATGAAAACATGGATATTTCAGAGAAAATGACTGTAAAAAGATGAGAAATCGTTTAGAACAGCTGAAAGAGATTCTGCAAGCCAGTTGTTAATGTAGAAAAGGTAGCTAAGATAAAGGAAATGCTTAATTCGAGTTAAGATCACAGGAAACACTGTATGAATCCAATATTCTTTACTTAAAGGAGACTAGAGGGGTAAATGTGTGTTATACAAGGCAAAATCCCATTGAATTAGAGAAAGAAACAGGTTTGGCAACTTTGGAAAGACTTACACTTCACTGAAATGTAGTACTACACTCTATAACACACTTGACAGACAATGTTCCCCAGCTGCCTCAGTTCATAATAGTGTGTAGGAAGTTGTTTGATAAGGTGGGTAGCTTATACTTGGACCAGAAGGCAGAATATAGGAAACTACATGAAAACATGAATAATTCAGAGAAAATGACTGTAAACAGATGAGAACTCGTTTAGAACACCTGAAAGAGATTCTCCAAGACTGTTGTCAATGTAGGAAAGGTAGCTAAGATAAGGGAAATCCTTAATTCGAGCTAAGATTACATGAAACACTGTATGAATCCTATATTCTTTACTTAAAGGATTCTAGAGTGGTAAATGTGTGTTATACAAGGCAGAATACCATTGAAATAGAAAAGAAACACGTTCGGCAACTTTGGAAAGGCCTTACACTTCACTGAAATGTAGTACTACACTCTATAACACACTTGAGAGACAATGTTCCGAGATGCCTCAGTTCATAACAGTGTGTAGGAAGTTGTTTGATGAAGTGGGCAGCTTATACTTGGACCTGAAGGCAGAATATAGGAAACTACATGAAAACATGGATAATTTTGAGAAAATGACTGTAAAGAGATGAGAACTCGTTTAGAACAGCTGAAAGAGATTCTCCAAGCCAGTTGTTAATGTAGGAAAGGTACCTAAGATCTGGGAAATCCTTAATTCGAGTTACGATCACATGATAAACTGTATGAATCCTATATTCTTTACTTAAAGGAGAGTAGAGTGGTTAATGTGTGTTATACAAGGCAGAATACCATTGAAATTGAGAAAGAAACACATTTGGCAGCTTTGGAAAGCCTTACACTTCACTGAAATGTAGTACTACACTCTATAACACACTTGACAGAAAATGTTCCCGAGCTGCCTCAGTTCATAACAGTATGTAGGAAGTCATTTGATAAAGTGGGCAGCTTATACTTGGACCAGAAGGCAGAATATAGGAAACTACATGAAAACATGAATAATTCATAGAAAATGACTGTAAACAGATGAGTACTCGTTTAGAAGAGCTGAAAGAGATTCTCCAAGTCAGTTCTTAGTGTAGAAAAGGTAGCTACGATAAGGTAAATGCTTAATTCAAGTTAAGATCACAAGAAACACTGTATGAATCCTATATTTTTTACTTAAAGGAGACTAGAGTGGCAAATGTGTGTTATACAAGGCAGAATACCATTGAAATAGCGAAAGAAACACATTCGGAAACTTTGGAAAGCCTTACACTTCACTGAAATGTAGTACTACACTCTATAACACACTTGAGAGACAATGTTCCCGAGATGCCTCAGTTCATAACAGTGTGTAGGAAGTTGTTTGATGAAGTGGGCAGCTTATACTTGGACCTGAAGGCAGAATATAGGAAACTACATGAAAACATGGATAATTTTGAGAAAATGACTGTAAAGCAATGAGAACTCGTTTAGAACAGCTGAAAGAGATTCTCCAAGCCAGTTGTTAATGTAGGAAAGGTACCTAAGATCTGGGAAATCCTTAATTCGAGTTACGATCACATGATACACTGTATGAGTCCTATATTCTTTACTTAAAGGAGACTAGAGTGGTTAATGTGTGTTATACAAGGCAGAATACCATGGAAATAGAGAAAGAAACACGTTCGGCATCTTTGGAAAGCCTTACACTTCACTGAAATGTAGTACTACACTCTATAACACAGTTGAGAGACAATGTTCCCGAGCTGCCGCAGTTCATAACAGTGTGTAAGAAGTCGTTTGATAAAGTGGGCAGCTTATCCTTGGACCAGAAGGCAGAATATAGGAAACTACATGAAAACATGGATAATTCAGAGAAAATGACTGTAAACAGATGAGAGCTCGTTTAGAACAGCTGAAAGAGATTCTCCAAGTCAGTTCTTATTGTAGAAAAGTTGGCTAAGAGAAGGGAAACCCTTAATTCGAGTTAAGATCACAGGAAGCACTGTAAGAATCCAATATTCTTTACTTAAAGAAGACTTGAGTTTTAAATATGTGTTATACAAGGCAGAGTACCATTGAAATAGAGAAAGAAGCATGTTCGGCAGCTTTGGAAAGTCCTACACTTCACTGAAATGTAGTACTACACTCTATAACACAGTTGAGAGACAATGTTCCCAACCTGCCTCAGTTCATAACAGTGTGTAGGAAGTTGTTTGATCAAGTGGGCCAAGCTTATACTTGGACCAGAAGGCAGAATATAGGAAACTACATGAAAAGATGAATAATTCATTGAAAATGACTGTAAACAGATGAGAAATTGTTTAGAACAGCTGAAAGAGATTCTCCAAGTCAGTTCTTAGTGTAGAAAAGGTAGCTAAGAACCGGGAAATCCTTAATTCGAGTTAAGATCACATGAAACACTGTATGAATCCTATATTCTTTACTTAAAGGATTCTAGAGTGGTAAATGTGTGTTATACAAGGCAGAATACCATTGAAATAGAAAAGAAACACGTTCGGCAGCTTTGGAAAGCCTTACACTTCACCGAAATGTAGTACTACACAATATAACACATTTGAGAGACAACGTTCCCGAGATGAATCAGTTCATAACGGTGTGTAGGGAGTTGTTTGATAAAGTGGGCAAAGCTTATACTTGGACCAGAAGGCAGAATATAGGAAACTACATGAAAACATGCATAATTCAGAGAAAATGACTGTAAAAAGATGATAACTCATGTAGAACAAATGAAAGAGATTCTCCAAGTCAGCTCTTAGTGTAGAAATGGTAGCTAAGATGAGGGAAATCCTTAAATCGAGTTAAGATCACAGGAAGCACTGTATGAATCCAATATTCTTTACTTAAAGGAGACTAGAGTGGTAAATGTGTGTTATTCAAGGCAGAATACCATTGAAATAGAGAAAGAAACATGTTTGGCAGCTTTGGAAAGCCTTATACTTCACTGAACTGTAGTACTACACTCTATAACACAGATGAGAGACAATGTTCCCGAGCTGCCTCAGTTCATAACAGTATGTAGGAAGTCATTTGATAAAGTGGGCAGCTTATACTTGGACCAGAAGGCAGAATATAGGAAACTACATGAAAACATGAATAATTCATAGAAAATGACTGTAAACAGATGAGTACTCATTTAGAAGAGCTGAAAGAGATTCTCCAACTCAGTTCTTAGTGTAGAAAAGGTAGCTAAGATAAGGTAAATGCTTAATTCAAGTTAAGATCACAAGAAACACTGTATGAATCCTATATTTTTTACTTAAAGGAGACTAGATTGGCAAATGTGTGTTATACAAGGCAAAATACCATTGAATTAGAGAAAGAAACAGGTTTGGCAACTTTGGAAAGACTTACACTTCACTGAAATGTAGTACTACACTCTATAACACACTTGACAGACAATGTTTCCCAGCTGCCTCAGTTCATAATAGTGTGTAGGAAGTTGTTTGATAAGGTGGGTAGCTTATACTTGGACCAGAAGGCAGAATATAGGAAACTACATGAAAACATGAATAATTCAGAGAAAATGACTGTAAACAGATGAGAACTCGTTTAGAACACCTGAAAGAGATTCTCCAAGACTGTTGTCAATGTAGGAAAGGTAGCTAAGATAAGGGAAATCCTTAATTCGAGCTAAGATTACATGAAACACTGTATGAATCCTATATTCTTTACTTAAAGGATTCTAGAGTGGTAAATGTGTGTTATACAAGGCAGAATACCATTGAAATAGAAAAGAAACACGTTCGGCAGCTTTGGAAAGCCTTACACTTCACCGAAATGTAGTACTACACAATATAACACATTTGAGAGACAACGTTCCCGAGATGAATCAGTTCATAACGGTGTGTAGGGAGTTGTTTGATAAAGTGGGCAAAGCTTATACTTGGACCAGAAGGCAGAATATAGGAAACTACATGAAAACATGCATAATTCAGAGAAAATGACTGTAAAAAGATGATAACTCGTGTAGAACAAATGAAAGAGATTCTCCAAGTCAGCTGTTAGTGTAGAAATGGTAGCTAAGATGAGGGAAATCCTTAAATCGAGTTAAGATCACAGGAAGCACTGTATGAATCCAATATTCTTTACTTAAAGGAGACTAGAGTGGTAAATGTGTGTTATTCAAGGCAGAATACCATTGAAATAGAGAAAGAAACACATTTGGCAGCTTTGGAAAGCCTTACACTTCACTGAAATGTAGTACTACACTCTATAACACACTTGACAGAAAATGTTCCCGAGCTGCCTCAGTTCATAACAGTATGTAGGAAGTCATTTGATAAAGTGGGCAGCTTATACTTGGACCAGAAGGCAGAATATAGGAAACTACATGAAAACATGAATAATTCATAGAAAATGACTGTAAACAGATGAGTACTCGTTTAGAAGAGCTGAAAGAGATTCTCCAAGTCAGTTCTTAGTGTAGAAAAGGTAGCTACGATAAGGTAAATGCTTAATTCAAGTTAAGATCACAAGAAACACTGTATGAATCCTATATTTTTTACTTAAAGGAGACTAGAGTGGCAAATGTGTGTTATACAAGGCAGAATACCATTGAAATAGAGAAAGAAACACATTTGGAAACTTTGGAAAGCCTTACACTTCACTGAAATGTAGTACTACACTCTATAACACACTTGAGAGACAATGTTCCCGAGATGCCTCAGTTCATAACAGTGTGTAGGAAGTTGTTTGATGAAGTGGGCAGCTTATACTTGGACCTGAAGGCAGAATATAGGAAACTACATGAAAACATGGATAATTTTGAGAAAATGACTGTAAAGCAATGAGAACTCGTTTAGAACAGCTGAAAGAGATTCTCCAAGCCAGTTGTTAATGTAGGAAAGGTACCTAAGATCTGGGAAATCCTTAATTCGAGTTACGATCACATGATACACTGTATGAGTCCTATATTCTTTACTTAAAGGAGACTAGAGTGGTTAATGTGTGTTATACAAGGCAGAATACCATGGAAATAGAGAAAGAAACACGTTCGGCATCTTTGGAAAGCCTTACACTTCACTGAAATGTAGTACTACACTCTATAACACAGCTGAGAGACAATGTTCCCGAGCTGCCTCAGTTCATAACAGTGTGTAAGAAGTCGTTTGATAAAGTGGGCAGCTTATCCTTGGACCAGAAGGCAGAATATAGGAAACCACATGAAAACATGGATAATTCAGAGAAAATGACTGTAAACAGATGAGAGCTCGTTTAGAACAGCTGAAAGAGATTCTCCAAGTCAGTTCTTATTGTAGAAAAGTTGGCTAAGAGAAGGGAAACCCTTAATTCGAGTTAAGATCACAGGAAGCACTGTAAGAATCCAATATTCTTTACTTAAAGAAGACTTGAGTTTTAAATATGTGTTATACAAGGCAGAGTACCATTGAAATAGAGAAAGAAGCATGTTCGGCAGCTTTGGAAAGTCCTACACTTCACTGAAATGTAGTACTACACTCTATAACACAGTTGAGAGACAATGTTCCCAACCTGCCTCAGTTCATAACAGTGTGTAGGAAGTTGTTTGATCAAGTGGGCCAAGCTTATACTTGGACCAGAAGGCAGAATATAGGAAACTACATGAAAAGATGAATAATTCATTGAAAATGACTGTAAACAGATGAGAACTTGTTTAGAACAGCTGAAAGAGATTCTCCAACTCAGTTCTTAGTGTAGAAAAGGTAGCTAAGATAAGGTAAATGCTTAATTCAAGTTAAGATCACAAGAAACACTGTATGAATCCTATATTTTTTACTTAAAGGAGACTAGATTGGCAAATGTGTGTTATACAAGGCAAAATACCATTGAATTAGAGAAAGAAACAGGTTTGGCAACTTTGGAAAGACTTACACTTCACTGAAATGTAGTACTACACTCTATAACACACTTGACAGACAATGTTTCCCAGCTGCCTCAGTTCATAATAGTGTGTAGGAAGTTGTTTGATAAGGTGGGTAGCTTATACTTGGACCAGAAGGCAGAATATAGGAAACTACATGAAAACATGAATAATTCAGAGAAAATGACTGTAAACAGATGAGAACTCGTTTAGAACACCTGAAAGAGATTCTCCAAGACTGTTGTCAATGTAGGAAAGGTAGCTAAGATAAGGGAAATCCTTAATTCGAGCTAAGATTACATGAAACACTGTATGAATCCTATATTCTTTACTTAAAGGATTCTAGAGTGGTAAATGTGTGTTATACAAGGCAGAATACCATTGAAATAGAAAAGAAACACGTTCGGCAGCTTTGGAAAGCCTTACACTTCACCGAAATGTAGTACTACACAATATAACACATTTGAGAGACAACGTTCCCGAGATGAATCAGTTCATAACGGTGTGTAGGGAGTTGTTTGATAAAGTGGGCAAAGCTTATACTTGGACCAGAAGGCAGAATATAGGAAACTACATGAAAACATGCATAATTCAGAGAAAATGACTGTAAAAAGATGATAACTCGTGTAGAACAAATGAAAGAGATTCTCCAAGTCAGCTGTTAGTGTAGAAATGGTAGCTAAGATGAGGGAAATCCTTAAATCGAGTTAAGATCACAGGAAGCACTGTATGAATCCAATATTCTTTACTTAAAGGAGACTAGAGTGGTAAATGTGTGTTATTCAAGGCAGAATACCATTGAAATAGAGAAAGAAACACATTTGGCAGCTTTGGAAAGCCTTACACTTCACTGAAATGTAGTACTACACTCTATAACACACTTGACAGAAAATGTTCCCGAGCTGCCTCAGTTCATAACAGTATGTAGGAAGTCATTTGATAAAGTGGGCAGCTTATACTTGGACCAGAAGGCAGAATATAGGAAACTACATGAAAACATGAATAATTCATAGAAAATGACTGTAAACAGATGAGTACTCGTTTAGAAGAGCTGAAAGAGATTCTCCAAGTCAGTTCTTAGTGTAGAAAAGGTAGCTACGATAAGGTAAATGCTTAATTCAAGTTAAGATCACAAGAAACACTGTATGAATCCTATATTTTTTACTTAAAGGAGACTAGAGTGGCAAATGTGTGTTATACAAGGCAGAATACCATTGAAATAGAGAAAGAAACACATTTGGAAACTTTGGAAAGCCTTACACTTCACTGAAATGTAGTACTACACTCTATAACACACTTGAGAGACAATGTTCCCGAGATGCCTCAGTTCATAACAGTGTGTAGGAAGTTGTTTGATGAAGTGGGCAGCTTATACTTGGACCTGAAGGCAGAATATAGGAAACTACATGAAAACATGGATAATTTTGAGAAAATGACTGTAAAGCAATGAGAACTCGTTTAGAACAGCTGAAAGAGATTCTCCAAGCCAGTTGTTAATGTAGGAAAGGTACCTAAGATCTGGGAAATCCTTAATTCGAGTTACGATCACATGATACACTGTATGAGTCCTATATTCTTTACTTAAAGGAGACTAGAGTGGTTAATGTGTGTTATACAAGGCAGAATACCATGGAAATAGAGAAAGAAACACGTTCGGCATCTTTGGAAAGCCTTACACTTCACTGAAATGTAGTACTACACTCTATAACACAGCTGAGAGACAATGTTCCCGAGCTGCCTCAGTTCATAACAGTGTGTAAGAAGTCGTTTGATAAAGTGGGCAGCTTATCCTTGGACCAGAAGGCAGAATATAGGAAACCACATGAAAACATGGATAATTCAGAGAAAATGACTGTAAACAGATGAGAGCTCGTTTAGAACAGCTGAAAGAGATTCTCCAAGTCAGTTCTTATTGTAGAAAAGTTGGCTAAGAGAAGGGAAACCCTTAATTCGAGTTAAGATCACAGGAAGCACTGTAAGAATCCAATATTCTTTACTTAAAGAAGACTTGAGTTTTAAATATGTGTTATACAAGGCAGAGTACCATTGAAATAGAGAAAGAAGCATGTTCGGCAGCTTTGGAAAGTCCTACACTTCACTGAAATGTAGTACTACACTCTATAACACAGTTGAGAGACAATGTTCCCAACCTGCCTCAGTTCATAACAGTGTGTAGGAAGTTGTTTGATCAAGTGGGCCAAGCTTATACTTGGACCAGAAGGCAGAATATAGGAAACTACATGAAAAGATGAATAATTCATTGAAAATGACTGTAAACAGATGAGAACTTGTTTAGAACAGCTGAAAGAGATTCTCCAAGTCAGTTCTTAGTGTAGAAAAGGTAGCTAAGAACCGGGAAATCCTTAATTCGAGTTAAGATCACATGAAACACTGTATGAATCCTATATTCTTTACTTAAAGGATTCTAGAGTGGTAAATGTGTGTTATACAAGGCAGAATACCATTGAAATAGAAAAGAAACACGTTCGGCAGCTTTGGAAAGCCTTACACTTCACCGAAATGTAGTACTACACAATATAACACATTTGAGAGACAACGTTCCCGAGATGAATCAGTTCATAACGGTGTGTAGGGAGTTGTTTGATAAAGTGGGCAAAGCTTATACTTGGACCAGAAGGCAGAATATAGGAAACTACATGAAAACATGCATAATTCAGAGAAAATGACTGTAAAAAGATGATAACTCGTGTAGAACAAATGAAAGAGATTCTCCAAGTCAGCTCTTAGTGTAGAAATGGCAGCTAAGATGAGGGAAATCCTTAAATCAAGTTAAGATCACAGGAAGCACTGTATGAATCCAATATTCTTTACTTAAAGGAGACTAGAGTGGTAAATGTGTGTTATTCAAGGCAGAATACCATTGAAATAGAGAAAGAAACATGTTTGGCAGCTTTGGAAAGCCTTATACTTCACTGAACTGTAGTACTACACTCTATAACACAGATGAGAGACAATGTTCCCGAGCTGCCTCAGTTCATAACAGTATGTAGGAAGTCATTTGATAAAGTGGGCAGCTTATACTTGGACCAGAAGGCAGAATATAGGAAACTACATGAAAACATGAATAATTCATAGAAAATGACTGTAAACAGATGAGTACTCATTTAGAAGAGCTGAAAGAGATTCTCCAACTCAGTTCTTAGTGTAGAAAAGGTAGCTAAGATAAGGTAAATGCTTAATTCAAGTTAAGATCACAAGAAACACTGTATGAATCCTATATTTTTTACTTAAAGGAGACTAGATTGGCAAATGTGTGTTATACAAGGCAAAATACCATTGAATTAGAGAAAGAAACAGGTTTGGCAACTTTGGAAAGACTTACACTTCACTGAAATGTAGTACTACACTCTATAACACACTTGACAGACAATGTTCCCCAGCTGCCTCAGTTCATAATAGTGTGTAGGAAGTTGTTTGATAAGGTGGGTAGCTTATACTTGGACCAGAAGGCAGAATATAGGAAACTACATGAAAACATGAATAATTCAGAGAAAATGACTGTAAACAGATGAGAACTCGTTTAGAACACCTGAAAGAGATTCTCCAAGACTGTTGTCAATGTAGGAAAGGTAGCTAATATAAGGGAAATCCTTAATTCGAGCTAAGATTACATGAAACACTGTATGAATCCTATATTCTTTACTTAAAGGATTCTAGAGTGGTAAATGTGTGTTATACAAGGCAGAATACCATTGAAATAGAAAAGAAACACGTTCGGCAGCTTTGGAAAGCCTTACACTTCACCGAAATGTAGTACTACACAATATAACACATTTGAGAGACAACGTTCCCGAGATGAATCAGTTCATAACGGTGTGTAGGGAGTTGTTTGATAAAGTGGGCAAAGCTTATACTTGGACCAGAAGGCAGAATATAGGAAACTACATGAAAACATGCATAATTCAGAGAAAATGACTGTAAAAAGATGATAACTCGTGTAGAACAAATGAAAGAGATTCTCCAAGTCAGCTCTTAGTGTAGAAATGGTAGCTAAGATGAGGGAAATCCTTAAATCGAGTTAAGATCACAGGAAGCACTGTATGAATCCAATATTCTTTACTTAAAGGAGACTAGAGTGGTAAATGTGTGTTATTCAAGGCAGAATACCATTGAAATAGAGAAAGAAACACATTTGGCAGCTTTGGAAAGCCTTACACTTCACTGAAATGTAGTACTACACTCTATAACACACTTGACAGAAAATGTTCCCGAGCTGCCTCAGTTCATAACAGTATGTAGGAAGTCATTTGATAAAGTGGGCAGCTTATACTTGGACCAGAAGGCAGAATATAGGAAACTACATGAAAACATGAATAATTCATAGAAAATGACTGTAAACAGATGAGTACTCGTTTAGAAGAGCTGACAGAGATTCTCCAACTCAGTTCTTAGTGTAGAAAAGGTAGCTACGATAAGGTAAATGCTTAATTCAAGTTAAGATCACAAGAAACACTGTATGAATCCTATATTTTTTACTTAAAGGAGACTAGAGTGGCAAATGTGTGTTATACAAGGCAGAATACCATTGAAATAGAGAAAGAAACACATTCGGAAACTTTGGAAAGCCTTACACTTCACTGAAATGTAGTACTACACTCTATAACACACTTGAGAGACAATGTTCCCGAGATGCCTCAGTTCATAACAGTGTGTAGGAAGTTGTTTGATGAAGTGGGCAGCTTATACTTGGACCTGAAGGCAGAATATAGGAAACTACATGAAAACATGGATAATTTTGAGAAAATGACTGTAAAGCAATGAGAACTCGTTTAGAACAGCTGAAAGAGATTCTCCAAGCCAGTTGTTAATGTAGGAAAGGTACCTAAGATCTGGGAAATCCTTAATTCGAGTTACGATCACATGATACACTGTATGAGTCCTATATTCTTTACTTAAAGGAGACTAGAGTGGTTAATGTGTGTTATACAAGGCAGAATACCATGGAAATAGAGAAAGAAACACGTTCGGCATCTTTGGAAAGCCTTACACTTCACTGAAATGTAGTACTACACTCTATAACACAGTTGAGAGACAATGTTCCCGAGCTGCCTCAGTTCATAACAGTGTGTAAGAAGTCGTTTGATAAAGTGGGCAGCTTATCCTTGGACCAGAAGGCAGAATATAGGAAACTACATGAAAACATGGATAATTCAGAGAAAATGACTGTAAACAGATGAGAGCTCGTTTAGAACAGCTGAAAGAGATTCTCCAAGTCAGTTCTTATTGTAGAAAAGTTGGCTAAGAGAAGGGAAACCCTTAATTCGAGTTAAGATCACAGGAAGCACTGTAAGAATCCAATATTCTTTACTTAAAGAAGACTTGAGTTTTAAATATGTGTTATACAAGGCAGAGTACCATTGAAATAGAGAAAGAAGCATGTTCGGCAGCTTTGGAAAGTCCTACACTTCACTGAAATGTAGTACTACACTCTATAACACAGTTGAGAGACAATGTTCCCAACCTGCCTCAGTTCATAACAGTGTGTAGGAAGTTGTTTGATCAAGTGGGCCAAGCTTATACTTGGACCAGAAGGCAGAATATAGGAAACTACATGAAAAGATGAATAATTCATTGAAAATGACTGTAAACAGATGAGAACTTGTTTAGAACAGCTGAAAGAGATTCTCCAAGTCAGTTCTTAGTGTAGAAAAGGTAGCTAAGAACCGGGAAATCCTTAATTCGAGTTAAGATCACATGAAACACTGTATGAATCCTATATTCTTTACTTAAAGGATTCTAGAGTGGTAAATGTGTGTTATACAAGGCAGAATACCATTGAAATAGAAAAGAAACACGTTCGGCAGCTTTGGAAAGCCTTACACTTCACCGAAATGTAGTAATACACAATATAACACATTTGAGAGACAACGTTCCCGAGATGAATCAGTTCATAACGGTGTGTAGGGAGTTGTTTGATAAAGTGGGCAAAGCTTATACTTGGACCAGAAGGCAGAATATAGGAAACTACATGAAAACATGCATAATTCAGAGAAAATGACTGTAAAAAGATGATAACTCGTGTAGAACAAATGAAAGAGATTCTCCAAGTCAGCTCTTAGTGTAGAAATGGTAGCTAAGATGAGGGAAATCCTTAAATCGAGTTAAGATCACAGGAAGCACTGTATGAATCCAATATTCTTTACTTAAAGGAGACTAGAGTGGTAAATGTGTGTTATTCAAGGCAGAATACCATTGAAATAGAGAAAGAAACACATTTGGCAGCTTTGGAAAGCCTTACACTTCACTGAAATGTAGTACTACACTCTATAACACACTTGACAGAAAATGTTCCCGAGCTGCCTCAGTTCATAACAGTATGTAGGAAGTCATTTGATAAAGTGGGCAGCTTATACTTGGACCAGAAGGCAGAATATAGGAAACTACATGAAAACATGAATAATTCATAGAAAATGACTGTAAACAGATGAGTACTCGTTTAGAAGAGCTGAAAGAGATTCTCCAAGTCAGTTCTTAGTGTAGAAAAGGTAGCTACGATAAGGTAAATGCTTAATTCAAGTTAAGATCACAAGAAACACTGTATGAATCCTATATTTTTTACTTAAAGGAGACTAGAGTGGCAAATGTGTGTTATACAAGGCAGAATACCATTGAAATAGAGAAAGAAACACATTCGGAAACTTTGGAAAGCCTTACACTTCACTGAAATGTAGTACTACACTCTATAACACACTTGAGAGACAATGTTCCCGAGATGCCTCAGTTCATAACAGTGTGTAGGAAGTTGTTTGATGAAGTGGGCAGCTTATACTTGGACCTGAAGGCAGAATATAGGAAACTACATGAAAACATGGATAATTTTGAGAAAATGACTGTAAAGCAATGAGAACTCGTTTAGAACAGCTGAAAGAGATTCTCCAAGCCAGTTGTTAATGTAGGAAAGGTACCTAAGATCTGGGAAATCCTTAATTCGAGTTACGATCACATGATACACTGTATGAGTCCTATATTCTTTACTTAAAGGAGACTAGAGTGGTTAATGTGTGTTATACAAGGCAGAATACCATGGAAATAGAGAAAGAAACACGTTCGGCATCTTTGGAAAGCCTTACACTTCACTGAAATGTAGTACTACACTCTATAACACAGTTGAGAGACAATGTTCCCGAGCTGCCGCAGTTCATAACAGTGTGTAAGAAGTCGTTTGATAAAGTGGGCAGCTTATCCTTGGACCAGAAGGCAGAATATAGGAAACTACATGAAAACATGGATAATTCAGAGAAAATGACTGTAAACAGATGAGAGCTCGTTTAGAACAGCTGAAAGAGATTCTCCAAGTCAGTTCTTATTGTAGAAAAGTTGGCTAAGAGAAGGGAAACCCTTAATTCGAGTTAAGATCACAGGAAGCACTGTAAGAATCCAATATTCTTTACTTAAAGAAGACTTGAGTTTTAAATATGTGTTACACAAGGCAGAGTACCATTGAAATAGAGAAAGAAGCATGTTCGGCAGCTTTGGAAAGTCCTACACTTCACTGAAATGTAGTACTACACTCTATAACACAGTTGAGAGACAATGTTCCCAACCTGCCTCAGTTCATAACAGTGTGTAGGAAGTTGTTTGATCAAGTGGGCCAAGCTTATACTTGGACCAGAAGGCAGAATATAGGAAACTACATGAAAAGATGAATAATTCATTGAAAATGACTGTAAACAGATGAGAACTTGTTTAGAACAGCTGAAAGAGATTCTCCAAGTCAGTTCTTAGTGTAGAAAAGGTAGCTAAGAACCGGGAAATCCTTAATTCGAGTTAAGATCACATGAAACACTGTATGAATCCTATATTCTTTACTTAAAGGATTCTAGAGTGGTAAATGTGTGTTATACAAGGCAGAATACCATTGAAATAGAAAAGAAACACGTTCGGCAGCTTTGGAAAGCCTTACACTTCACCGAAATGTAGTACTACACAATATAACACATTTGAGAGACAACGTTCCCGAGATGAATCAGTTCATAACGGTGTGTAGGGAGTTGTTTGATAAAGTGGGCAAAGCTTATACTTGGACCAGAAGGCAGAATATAGGAAACTACATGAAAACATGCATAATTCAGAGAAAATGACTGTAAAAAGATGATAACTCGTGTAGAACAAATGAAAGAGATTCTCCAAGTCAGCTCTTAGTGTAGAAATGGTAGCTAAGATGAGGGAAATCCTTAAATCGAGTTAAGATCACAGGAAGCACTGTATGAATCCAATATTCTTTACTTAAAGGAGACTAGAGTGGTAAATGTGTGTTATTCAAGGCAGAATACCATTGAAATAGAGAAAGAAACATGTTTGGCAGCTTTGGAAAGCCTTATACTTCACTGAACTGTAGTACTACACTCTATAACACAGATGAGAGACAATGTTCCCGAGCTGCCTCAGTTCATAACAGTATGTAGGAAGTCATTTGATAAAGTGGGCAGCTTATACTTGGACCAGAAGGCAGAATATAGGAAACTACATGAAAACATGAATAATTCATAGAAAATGACTGTAAACAGATGAGTACTCATTTAGAAGAGCTGAAAGAGATTCTCCAACTCAGTTCTTAGTGTAGAAAAGGTAGCTAAGATAAGGTAAATGCTTAATTCAAGTTAAGATCACAAGAAACACTGTATGAATCCTATATTTTTTACTTAAAGGAGACTAGATTGGCAAATGTGTGTTATACAAGGCAAAATACCATTGAATTAGAGAAAGAAACAGGTTTGGCAACTTTGGAAAGACTTACACTTCACTGAAATGTAGTACCACACTCTATAACACACTTGACAGACAATGTTCCCCAGCTGCCTCAGTTCATAATAGTGTGTAGGAAGTTGTTTGATAAGGTGGGTAGCTTATACTTGGACCAGAAGGCAGAATATAGGAAACTACATGAAAACATGAATAATTCAGAGAAAATGACTGTAAACAGATGAGAACTCGTTTAGAACACCTGAAAGAGATTCTCCAAGACTGTTGTCAATGTAGGAAAGGTAGCTAATATAAGGGAAATCCTTAATTCGAGTTAAGATTACATGAAACACTGTATGAATCCTATATTCTTTACTTAAAGGATTCTAGAGTGGTAAATGTGTGTTATACAAGGCAGAATACCATTGAAATAGAAAAGAAACACGTTCGGCAGCTTTGGAAAGCCTTACACTTCACCGAAATGTAGTACTACACAATATAACACATTTGAGAGACAACGTTCCCGAGATGAATCAGTTCATAACGGTGTGTAGGGAGTTGTTTGATAAAGTGGGCAAAGCTTATACTTGGACCAGAAGGCAGAATATAGGAAACTACATGAAAACATGCATAATTCAGAGAAAATGACTGTAAAAAGATGATAACTCGTGTAGAACAAATGAAAGAGATTCTCCAAGTCAGCTCTTAGTGTAGAAATGGTAGCTAAGATGAGGGAAATCCTTAAATCGAGTTAAGATCACAGGAAGCACTGTATGAATCCAATATTCTTTACTTAAAGGAGACTAGAGTGGTAAATGTGTGTTATTCAAGGCAGAATACCATTGAAATAGAGAAAGAAACACATTTGGCAGCTTTGGAAAGCCTTACACTTCACTGAAATGTAGTACTACACTCTATAACACACTTGACAGAAAATGTTCCCGAGCTGCCTCAGTTCATAACAGTATGTAGGAAGTCATTTGATAAAGTGGGCAGCTTATACTTGGACCAGAAGGCAGAATATAGGAAACTACATGAAAACATGAATAATTCATAGAAAATGACTGTAAACAGATGAGTACTCGTTTAGAAGAGCTGAAAGAGATTCTCCAAGTCAGTTCTTAGTGTAGAAAAGGTAGCTACGATAAGGTAAATGCTTAATTCAAGTTAAGATCACAAGAAACACTGTATGAATCCTATATTTTTTACTTAAAGGAGACTAGAGTGGCAAATGTGTGTTATACAAGGCAGAATACCATTGAAATAGAGAAAGAAACACATTCGGAAACTTTGGAAAGCCTTACACTTCACTGAAATGTAGTACTACACTCTATAACACACTTGAGAGACAATGTTCCCGAGATGCCTCAGTTCATAACAGTGTGTAGGAAGTTGTTTGATGAAGTGGGCAGCTTATACTTGGACCTGAAGGCAGAATATAGGAAACTACATGAAAACATGGATAATTTTGAGAAAATGACTGTAAAGCAATGAGAACTCGTTTAGAACAGCTGAAAGAGATTCTCCAAGCCAGTTGTTAATGTAGGAAAGGTACCTAAGATCTGGGAAATCCTTAATTCGAGTTACGATCACATGATACACTGTATGAGTCCTATATTCTTTACTTAAAGGAGACTAGAGTGGTTAATGTGTGTTATACAAGGCAGAATACCATGGAAATAGAGAAAGAAACACGTTCGGCATCTTTGGAAAGCCTTACACTTCACTGAAATGTAGTACTACACTCTATAACACAGTTGAGAGACAATGTTCCCGAGCTGCCGCAGTTCATAGCAGTGTGTAAGAAGTCGTTTGATAAAGTGGGCAGCTTATCCTTGGACCAGAAGGCAGAATATAGGAAACTACATGAAAACATGGATAATTCAGAGAAAATGACTGTAAACAGATGAGAGCTCGTTTAGAACAGCTGAAAGAGATTCTCCAAGTCAGTTCTTATTGTAGAAAAGTTGGCTAAGAGAAGGGAAACCCTTAATTCGAGTTAAGATCACAGGAAGCACTGTAAGAATCCAATATTCTTTACTTAAAGAAGACTTGAGTTTTAAATATGTGTTATACAAGGCAGAGTACCATTGAAATAGAGAAAGAAGCATGTTCGGCAGCTTTGGAAAGTCCTACACTTCACTGAAATGTAGTACTACACTCTATAACACAGTTGAGAGACAATGTTCCCAACCTGCCTCAGTTCATAACAGTGTGTAGGAAGTTGTTTGATCAAGTGGGCCAAGCTTATACTTGGACCAGAAGGCAGAATATAGGAAACTACATGAAAAGATGAATAATTCATTGAAAATGACTGTAAACAGATGAGAACTTGTTTAGAACAGCTGAAAGAGATTCTCCAAGTCAGTTCTTAGTGTAGAAAAGGTAGCTAAGAACCGGGAAATCCTTAATTCGAGTTAAGATCACATGAAACACTGTATGAATCCTATATTCTTTACTTAAAGGATTCTAGAGTGGTAAATGTGTGTTATACAAGGCAGAATACCATTGAAATAGAAAAGAAACACGTTCGGCAGCTTTGGAAAGCCTTACACTTCACCGAAATGTAGTACTACACAATATAACACATTTGAGAGACAACGTTCCCGAGATGAATCAGTTCATAACGGTGTGTAGGGAGTTGTTTGATAAAGTGGGCAAAGCTTATACTTGGACCAGAAGGCAGAATATAGGAAACTACATGAAAACATGCATAATTCAGAGAAAATGACTGTAAAAAGATGATAACTCGTGTAGAACAAATGAAAGAGATTCTCCAAGTCAGCTCTTAGTGTAGAAATGGTAGCTAAGGTGAGGGAAATCCTTAAATCGAGTTAAGATCACAGGAAGCACTGTATGAATCCAATATTCTTTACTTAAAGGAGACTAGAGTGGTAAATGTGTGTTATTCAAGGCAGAATACCATTGAAATAGAGAAAGAAACATGTTTGGCAGCTTTGGAAAGCCTTATACTTCACTGAACTGTAGTACTACACTCTATAACACAGATGAGAGACAATGTTCCCGAGCTGCCTCAGTTCATAACAGTATGTAGGAAGTCATTTGATAAAGTGGGCAGCTTATACTTGGACCAGAAGGCAGAATATAGGAAACTACATGAAAACATGAATAATTCATAGAAAATGACTGTAAACAGATGAGTACTCATTTAGAAGAGCTGAAAGAGATTCTCCAACTCAGTTCTTAGTGTAGAAAAGGTAGCTAAGATAAGGTAAATGCTTAATTCAAGTTAAGATCACAAGAAACACTGTATGAATCCTATATTTTTTACTTAAAGGAGACTAGATTGGCAAATGTGTGTTATACAAGGCAAAATACCATTGAATTAGAGAAAGAAACAGGTTTGGCAACTTTGGAAAGACTTACACTTCACTGAAATGTAGTACTACACTCTGTAACACACTTGACAGACAATGTTCCCCAGCTGCCTCAGTTCATAATAGAGTGTAGGAAGTTGTTTGATAAGGTGGGTAGCTTATACTTGGACCAGAAGGCAGAATATAGGAAACTACATGAAAACATGAATAATTCAGAGAAAATGACTGTAAACAGATGAGAACTCGTTTAGAACACCTGAAAGAGATTCTCCAAGACTGTTGTCAATGTAGGAAAGGTAGCTAATATAAGGGAAATCCTTAATTCGAGTTAAGATTACATGAAACACTGTATGAATCCTATATTCTTTACTTAAAGGATTCTAGAGTGGTAAATGTGTGTTATACAAGGCAGAATACCATTGAAATAGAAAAGAAACACGTTCGGCAGCTTTGGAAAGCCTTACACTTCACCGAAATGTAGTACTACACAATATAACACATTTGAGAGACAACGTTCCCGAGATGAATCAGTTCATAACGGTGTGTAGGGAGTTGTTTGATAAAGTGGGCAAAGCTTATACTTGGACCAGAAGGCAGAATATAGGAAACTACATGAAAACATGCATAATTCAGAGAAAATGACTGTAAAAAGATGATAACTCGTGTAGAACAAATGAAAGAGATTCTCCAAGTCAGCTCTTAGTGTAGAAATGGTAGCTAAGATGAGGGAAATCCTTAAATCGAGTTAAGATCACAGGAAGCACTGTATGAATCCAATATTCTTTACTTAAAGGAGACTAGAGTGGTAAATGTGTGTTATTCAAGGCAGAATACCATTGAAATAGAGAAAGAAACACATTTGGCAGCTTTGGAAAGCCTTACACTTCACTGAAATGTAGTACTACACTCTATAACACACTTGACAGAAAATGTTCCCGAGCTGCCTCAGTTCATAACAGTATGTACGAAGTCATTTGATAAAGTGGGCAGCTTATACTTGGACCAGAAGGCAGAATATAGGAAACTACATGAAAACATGAATAATTCATAGAAAATGACTGTAAACAGATGAGTACTCGTTTAGAAGAGCTGAAAGAGATTCTCCAAGTCAGTTCTTAGTGTAGAAAAGGTAGCTACGATAAGGTAAATGCTTAATTCAAGTTAAGATCACAAGAAACACTGTATGAATCCTATATTTTTTACTTAAAGGAGACTAGAGTGGCAAATGTGTGTTATACAAGGCAGAATACCATTGAAATAGAGAAAGAAACACATTCGGAAACTTTGGAAAGCCTTACACTTCACTGAAATGTAGTACTACACTCTATAACACACTTGAGAGACAATGTTCCCGAGATGCCTCAGTTCATAACAGTGTGTAGGAAGTTGTTTGATGAAGTGGGCAGCTTATACTTGGACCTGAAGGCAGAATATAGGAAACTACATGAAAACATGGATAATTTTGAGAAAATGACTGTAAAGCAATGAGAACTCGTTTAGAACAGCTGAAAGAGATTCTCCAAGCCAGTTGTTAATGTAGGAAAGGTACCTAAGATCTGGGAAATCCTTAATTCGAGTTACGATCACATGATACACTGTATGAGTCCTATATTCTTTACTTAAAGGAGACTAGAGTGGTTAATGTGTGTTATACAAGGCAGAATACCATGGAAATAGAGAAAGAAACACGTTCGGCATCTTTGGAAAGCCTTACACTTCACTGAAATGTAGTACTACACTCTATAACACAGTTGAGAGACAATGTTCCCGAGCTGCCGCAGTTCATAACAGTGTGTAAGAAGTCGTTTGATAAAGTGGGCAGCTTATCCTTGGACCAGAAGGCAGAATATAGGAAACTACATGAAAACATGGATAATTCAGAGAAAATGACTGTAAACAGATGAGAGCTCGTTTAGAACAGCTGAAAGAGATTCTCCAAGTCAGTTCTTATTGTAGAAAAGTTGGCTAAGAGAAGGGAAACCCTTAATTCGAGTTAAGATCACAGGAAGCACTGTAAGAATCCAATATTCTTTACTTAAAGAAGACTTGAGTTTTAAATATGTGTTATACAAGGCAGAGTACCATTGAAATAGAGAAAGAAGCATGTTCGGCAGCTTTGGAAAGTCCTACACTTCACTGAAATGTAGTACTACACTCTATAACACAGTTGAGAGACAATGTTCCCAACCTGCCTCAGTTCATAACAGTGTGTAGGAAGTTGTTTGATCAAGTGGGCCAAGCTTATACTTGGACCAGAAGGCAGAATATAGGAAACTACATGAAAAGATGAATAATTCATTGAAAATGACTGTAAACAGATGAGAACTTGTTTAGAACAGCTGAAAGAGATTCTCCAAGTCAGTTCTTAGTGTAGAAAAGGTAGCTAAGAACCGGGAAATCCTTAATTCGAGTTAAGATCACATGAAACACTGTATGAATCCTATATTCTTTACTTAAAGGATTCTAGAGTGGTAAATGTGTGTTATACAAGGCAGAATACCATTGAAATAGAAAAGAAACACGTTCGGCAGCTTTGGAAAGCCTTACACTTCACCGAAATGTAGTACTACACAATATAACACATTTGAGAGACAACGTTCCCGAGATGAATCAGTTCATAACGGTGTGTAGGGAGTTGTTTGATAAAGTGGGCAAAGCTTATACTTGGACCAGAAGGCAGAATATAGGAAACTACATGAAAACATGCATAATTCAGAGAAAATGACTGTAAAAAGATGATAACTCGTGTAGAACAAATGAAAGAGATTCTCCAAGTCAGCTCTTAGTGTAGAAATGGTAGCTAAGATGAGGGAAATCCTTAAATCGAGTTAAGATCACAGGAAGCACTGTATGAATCCAATATTCTTTACTTAAAGGAGACTAGAGTGGTAAATGTGTGTTATTCAAGGCAGAATACCATTGAAATAGAGAAAGAAACATGTTTGGCAGCTTTGGAAAGCCTTATACTTCACTGAACTGTAGTACTACACTCTATAACACAGATGAGAGACAATGTTCCCGAGCTGCCTCAGTTCATAACAGTATGTAGGAAGTCATTTGATAAAGTGGGCAGCTTATACTTGGACCAGAAGGCAGAATATAGGAAACTACATGAAAACATGAATAATTCATAGAAAATGACTGTAAACAGATGAGTACTCATTTAGAAGAGCTGAAAGAGATTCTCCAACTCAGTTCTTAGTGTAGAAAAGGTAGCTAAGATAAGGTAAATGCTTAATTCAAGTTAAGATCACAAGAAACACTGTATGAATCCTATATTTTTTACTTAAAGGAGACTAGATTGGCAAATGTGTGTTATACAAGGCAGAATACCATTGAAATAGAGAAAGAAACACGTTCGGCAACTTTGGAAAGCCTTACACTTCACTGAAATGTAGTACTACACTCTATAACACACTTGAGAGACAATGTTCCGAGATGCCTCAGTTCATAACAGTGTGTAGGAAGTTGTTTGATGAAGTGGGCAGCTTATACTTGGACCTGAAGGCAGAATATAGGAAACTACATGAAAACATGGATAATTTTGAGAAAATGACTGTAAAGAGATGAGAACTCGTTTAGAACAGCTGAAAGAGATTCTCCAAGCCAGTTGTTAATGTAGGAAAGGTACCTAAGATCTGGGAAATCCTTAATTCGAGTTACGATCACATGATAAACTGTATGAATCCTATATTCTTTACTTAAAGGAGAGTAGAGTGGTTAATGTGTGTTATACAAGGCAGAATACCATTGAAATTGAGAAAGAAACACGTTCGGCAGCTTTGGAAAGCCTTACACTTCACTGAAATGTAATACTACACTCTATAACACACTTGAGAGACAATGTTCCCAAGCTGCCTCAGTTTATAACAGTGTGTAGGAAGTCGTTTGAATAAAGTGGGCAGCTTATAGTTCGACCAGAAGGCAGAATATAGGAAACTACATGAAAACATGAATAATTCAGAGAAAATGACTGTAAACAGATGAGAACTAATTTAGAAGAGCTGAAAGAGATTCTCCAAGTCAGTTCTTAGTGTAGAAAAGGTAGCTAAGATAAGGGAAATGCTTAATTCAAGTTAAGATCACAAGAAACACTGAATGAATCCTATATTCTTTACTTAAAGGAGACTAGAGTGGCAAATGTGTGTTATGCAAGGCAGAATACCATTGAAATAGAGAAAGAAACACGTTCGGCAGCTTTGGAAATCCTTACACTTCACTGAAATGTAGTACTACACTCTATAACACAATTGAGAGACAATGTTCCCGAGCTGCCTCAGTTCGTAACAGTGTGTAGGAAGTTGTTTGATGAAGTGGGCAGCTTATACTTGGACCTGAAGGCAGAATATAGGAAACTACATGAAAACATGAATAATTCAGAGAAAATGACTGTAAAAAGATGAGAACTCGTTTAGAACAGGTGAAAGAGATTCTCCAATTCTGTTTTTAATGTAGGAAAGGTAGCTAAGTTCCGGGAAATCCTTAATTCATGTTAAGATCACATGAAACACTGTATGAATCCTATATCCTTTACTTAAGGGACACTAGAGTGGTAAATGTGTGTTATACAAGGAAGAATGCCACTGAAATAGACAAAGAAACATGTTCGGCAGGTTTGGAAAGCCTTACACTTCACTGAAATGTAGTACTACACTCTATAACACAATTGAGAGACAATGTTCCAGAGCTGCCTCAGTTCATAACAGTGTGTAGGAAGTTTTTTGATAAAGTGGGCAGCTTATACTTGGACCTGAAGGCAGAATATAGGATACTACATGAAAAATGGATAATTCAGAAAAAATGACTGTAAAAAGATGAGAACTCGTTTAGAACACCTGAAAGAGATTCTCCAAGTCAGTTCTTAATGTAGAAAAGGTAGCTAAGATCCGGGAAATCCTTAATTCTAGTTAAGATTACAGGAAACACTGTATGAATCCAATATTCTTTACTCAAAGGAGACTAGAGTGGCAAATGTGTGTTATACAAGGCAGAATACCATTGAAATAGAGAAAGAAGCATGTTCGGCAGCTTTGGAAAGCCTTACACTTCACTGAAATGTAGCACTACACTTTATAACACAGTTGAGAGACAATGTTCCCGAGCTGCCTCAGTTCATAACAGTGTGTAGGAAGTTGTTTGATAATGTGGGCAAAGCTTATCATTGGACCAGAAGGCAGAATATAGGAAACTATATGGAAACATGCATAATTCAGAGAAAATGACTGTAAAGAGAAGAGAACTCGTTTAGAACAGCTGAAAGAGATTTTCCAAGTCAGTTCTTAGTGTAGAAAAGGTAGCTAAGAGAAGGGAAATCCTGAATTCGAGTTAAGATCACGGGTAGCACTGTATGAATCCAATATTTTTTACTTAAAGGAGACTAGAGTGGTAAATGTGTGTTATACAAGGCAGAATACCATTGAAATAGAGAAAGAAACATGTTCAGCAGCTTTGGAAAGCCTTACACTACACTGAAATGTAGTACTACACTCTATAACACAGATGAGAGACAATGTTCCGGAGCTGCCTCAGTTCATAACAGTGTGTATGAAGTTGTTTGATAAAGTGGGCAGCTTATACTTGGACCAGAAGGCAGAATATAGGAAAGTACATGAAAACATGAATAATTCAGAGAAAATGACTGTAAACAGATGAGAACTCGTTTAGAACAGCTGAAAGAGATTCTCCAAGTCAGTTCTTAGTGTAGAAAAGGTAGCTAAGATAAGGGAAACCCTTAATTCTAGTTAAGATCACAGGAAGCACTGTATGAATCCAATATTCTTTACTTACAGAAGACTTGAGTGGTAAATGTGTGTTATACAAGGCAGAATACCATTGAAATAGAGAAAGAAACACATTTGGCAGCTTTGGAAAGCCTTACACTTCACTGAAATGTAGTACTACACTCTATAACACAGTTGAGAGACAATGTTCCCGAGCTGCCTCAGTTCGTAACAGTGTGTAGGAAGTTGTTTGATGAAGTGGGCAGCTTATACTTGGACCTGAAGGCAGAATATAGGAAACTACATGAAAACATGAATAATTCAGAGAAAATGACTGTAAAAAGATGAGAACTCGTTTAGAACACCTGAAAGAGATTCTCCAAGTCAGTTCTTAATGTAGAAAAGGTAGCTAAGATCCGGGAAATCCTTAATTCTAGTTAAGATCACAGGAAACACTGTATGAATCCAATATTCTTTACTCAAAGGAGACTAGAGTGGCAAATGTGTGTTATACAAGGCAGAATACCATTGAAATAGAGAAAGAAGCATGTTCGGCAGCTTTGGAAAGCCTTACACTTCACTGAAATGTAGCACTACACTTTATAACACAGTTGAGAGACAATGTTCCCGAGCTGCCTCAGTTCATAACAGTGTGTAGGAAGTTGTTTGATAATGTGGGCAAAGCTTATCATTGGACCAGAAGGCAGAATATAGGACTCTACATGAAAACATGAATAATTCGGAGAAAATGACTGTAAACATATGAGAACTCGTTTAGAACAGCTGAAAGAGATTCTCCAAGCCAGTTGTTAATGTAGAAAAGGTAGCTAAGATAAAGGAAATGCTTAATTCGAGTTAAGATCACAGGAAACACGGTATGAATCCAATATTCTTTACTTAAAGGAGACTAGAGGGGTAAATGTGTGTTATACAAGGCAAAATACCATTGAATTAGAGAAAGAAACAGGTTTGGCAACTTTGGAAAGACTTACACTTCACTGAAATGTAGTACTACACTGTATAACACATTTGAGAGACAACGTTCCCCAGCTGCCTCAGTTCATAACAGTGTGTAGGAATTTGTTTGATAAAGTGGGCAAAGCTTATACTTGGACCAGAAGGCAGAATATAGGAAACTATATGGAAACATGCATAATTCAGAGAAAATGACTGTAAAGAGAAGAGAACTCGTTTAGAACAGCTGAAAGAGATTTTCCAAGTCAGTTCTTAGTGTAGAAAAGGTAGCTAAGAGAAGGGAAATCCTGAATTCGAGTTAAGATCACGGGTAGCACTGTATGAATCCAATATTTTTTACTTAAAGGAGACTAGAGTGGTAAATGTGTGTTATACAAGGCAGAATACCATTGAAATAGAGAAAGAAACATGTTCAGCAGCTTTGGAAAGCCTTACACTACACTGAAATGTAGTACTACACTCTGTAACACAGATGAGAGAAAATGTTCCCGAGCTGCCTCAGTTCATAACAGTGTGTATGAAGTTGTTTTATAAAGTGGGCAGCTTATACTTGGACCAGAAGGCAGAATATAGGAAAGTACATGAAAACATGAATAATTCAGAGAAAATGACTGTAAACAGATGAGAACTCATTTAGAACAGCTGAAAGAGATTCTCCAAGTCAGTTCTTAGTGTAGAAAAGGTAGCTAAGATAAGGGAAACCCTTAATTCTAGTTAAGATCACAGGAAGCACTGTATGAATCTAATAATCTTTACTTACAGAAGACTTGAGTGGTAAATGTATGTTATACAAGGCAGAATACCATTGAAATAGAGGAAGAAACACATTTGGCAGCTTTGGAAAGCCTTACACTTCACTGAAATGTAGTACTACAATCTATAACACAGTTGAGAGACAAAGTTCCCAAGCTGCCTCAGTTCATAACAGTGTGTAGGAAGTTGTTTGATGAAGTGGGCAGCTTATACTTGGACCAGAAGGCAGAATATAGGAAACTACATGATAACATGGATAATTCAGAGAAAATGACTGTAAAAAGATGAGAACTCGTTTAGAACAGCTGAAAGAGATTCTCCAAGTCAGTTCTTAGTGTAGAAAACGTAGCTAAGATTCGGTAAATCTTTAATTCGAGTTAAGATCACATGAAACACTGTATGAATCCTATATTCTATACTTAAAGGAGTCTGGAGTTGTAAACGTGTGCTATACAAGGCAGAATACCATTGAAATAGAGAAAGAAACACATTTGGCAGCTTTGGAAAGCCTTACACTTCACTGAAATGTAGTACTACACTCTATAACACACTTGACAGAAAATGTTCCCGAGCTGCCTCAGTTCATAACAGTATGTAGGAAGTCATTTGATAAAGTGGGCAGCTTATACTTGGACCAGAAGGCAGAATATAGGAAACTACATGAAAACATGAATAATTCATAGAAAATGACTGTAAACAGATGAGTACTCGTTTAGAAGAGCTGAAAGAGATTCTCCAAGTCAGTTCTTAGTGTAGAAAAGGTAGCTACGATAAGGTAAATGCTTAATTCAAGTTAAGATCACAAGAAACACTGTATGAATCCTATATTTTTTACTTAAAGGAGACTAGAGTGGCAAATGTGTGTTATACAAGGCAGAATACTATTGAAATAGAGAAAGAAACACATTCGGAAACTTTGGAAAGCCTTACACTTCACTGAAATGTAGTACTACACTCTATAACACACTTGAGAGACAATGTTCCCGAGATGCCTCAGTTCATAACAGTGTGTAGGAAGTTGTTTGATGAAGTGGGCAGCTTATACTTGGACCTGAAGGCAGAATATAGGAAACTACATGAAAACATGGATAATTTTGAGAAAATGACTGTAAAGCAATGAGAACTCGTTTAGAACAGCTGAAAGAGATTCTCCAAGCCAGTTGTTAATGTAGGAAAGGTACCTAAGATCTGGGAAATCCTTAATTCGAGTTACGATCACATGATACACTGTATGAGTCCTATATTCTTTACTTAAAGGAGACTAGAGTGGTTAATGTGTGTTATACAAGGCAGAATACCATGGAAATAGAGAAAGAAACACGTTCGGCATCTTTGGAAAGCCTTACACTTCACTGAAATGTAGTACTACACTCTATAACACAGTTGAGAGACAATGTTCCCGAGCTGCCGCAGTTCATAACAGTGTGTAAGAAGTCGTTTGATAAAGTGGGCAGCTTATCCTTGGACCAGAAGGCAGAATATAGGAAACTACATGAAAACATGGATAATTCAGAGAAAATGACTGTAAACAGATGAGAGCTCGTTTAGAACAGCTGAAAGAGATTCTCCAAGTCAGTTCTTATTGTAGAAAAGTTGGCTAAGAGAAGGGAAACCCTTAATTCGAGTTAAGATCACAGGAAGCACTGTAAGAATCCAATATTCTTTACTTAAAGAAGACTTGAGTTTTAAATATGTGTTATACAAGGCAGAGTACCATTGAAATAGAGAAAGAAGCATGTTCGGCAGCTTTGGAAAGTCCTACACTTCACTGAAATGTAGTACTACACTCTATAACACAGTTGAGAGACAATGTTCCCAACCTGCCTCAGTTCATAACAGTGTGTAGAAAGTTGTTTGATCAAGTGGGCAAAGCTTATACTTGGACCAGAAGGCAGAATATATAAACTACATGAAAACATGGATATTTCAGAGAAAATGACTGTAAAAAGATGAGAAATCGTTTAGAACAGCTGAAAGAGATTCTGCAAGCCAGTTGTTAATGTAGAAAAGGTAGCTAAGATAAAGGAAATGCTTAATTCGAGTTAAGATCACAGGAAACACTGTATGAATCCAATATTCTTTACTTAAAGGAGACTTGAGTTTTAAATATGTGTTATACAAGGCAGAGTACCATTGAAATAGAGAAAGAAGCATGTTCGGCAGCTTTGGAAAGTCCTACACTTCACTGAAATGTAGTACTACACTCTATAACACAGTTGAGAGACAATGTTCCCAACCTGCCTCAGTTCATAACAGTGTGTAGAAAGTTGTTTGATCAAGTGGGCAAAGCTTATACTTGGACCAGAAGGCAGAATATATAAACTACATGAAAACATGGATATTTCAGAGAAAATGACTGTAAAAAGATGAGAAATCGTTTAGAACAGCTGAAAGAGATTCTGCAAGCCAGTTGTTAATGTAGAAAAGGTAGCTAAGATAAAGGAAATGCTTAATTCGAGTTAAGATCACAGGAAACACTGTATGAATCCAATATTCTTTACTTAAAGGAGACTAGAGGGGTAAATGTGTGTTATACAAGGCAAAATACCATTGAATTAGAGAAAGAAACAGGTTTGGCAACTTTGGAAAGACTTACACTTCACTGAAATGTAGTACTACACTCTATAACACACTTGACAGACAATGTTCCCCAGCTGCCTCAGTTCATAATAGTGTGTAGGAAGTTGTTTGATAAGGTGGGTAGCTTATACTTGGACCAGAAGGCAGAATATAGGAAACTACATGAAAACATGAATAATTCAGAGAAAATGACTGTAAACAGATGAGAACTCGTTTAGAACACCTGAAAGAGATTCTCCAAGACTGTTGTCAATGTAGGAAAGGTAGCTAAGATAAGGGAAATCCTTAATTCGAGCTAAGATTACATGGAACACTGTATGAATCCTATATTCTTTACTTAAAGGATTCTAGAGTGGTAAATGTGTGTTATACAAGGCAGAATACCATTGAAATAGAAAAGAAACACGTTCGGCAGCTTTGGAAAGCCTTACACTTCACCGAAATGTAGTACTACACAATATAACACATTTGAGAGACAACGTTCCCGAGATGAATCAGTTCATAACGGTGTGTAGGGAGTTGTTTGATAAAGTGGGCAAAGCTTATACTTGGACCAGAAGGCAGAATATAGGAAACTACATGAAAACATGCATAATTCAGAGAAAATGACTGTAAAAAGATGATAACTCGTGTTGAACAAATGAAAGAGATTCTCCAAGTCAGCTCTTAGTGTAGAAATGGTAGCTAAGATGAGGGAAATCCTTAAATCGAGTTAAGATCACAGGAAGCACTGTATGAATCCAATATTCTTTACTTAAAGGAGACTAGAGTGGTAAATGTGTGTTATTCAAGGCAGAATACCATTGAAATAGAGAAAGAAACACATTTGGCAGCTTTGGAAAGCCTTACACTTCACTGAAATGTAGTACTACACTCTATAACACACTTGACAGAAAATGTTCCCGAGCTGCCTCAGTTCATAACAGTATGTAGGAAGTCATTTGATAAAGTGGGCAGCTTATACTTGGACCAGAAGGCAGAATATAGGAAACTACATGAAAACATGAATAATTCATAGAAAATGACTGTAAACAGATGAGTACTCATTTAGAAGAGCTGAAAGAGATTCTCCAACTCAGTTCTTAGTGTAGAAAAGGTAGCTAAGATAAGGTAAATGCTTAATTCAAGTTAAGATCACAAGAAACACTGTATGAATCCTATATTTTTTACTTAAAGGAGACTAGATTGGCAAATGTGTGTTATACAAGGCAGAATACCATTGAAATAGAGAAAGAAACACGTTCGGCAACTTTGGAAAGCCTTACACTTCACTGAAATGTAGTACTACACTCTATAACACACTTGAGAGACAATGTTCCGAGATGCCTCAGTTCATAACAGTGTGTAGGAAGTTGTTTGATGAAGTGGGCAGCTTATACTTGGACCTGAAGGCAGAATATAGGAAACTACATGAAAACATGGATAATTTTGAGAAAATGACTGTAAAGAGATGAGAACTCGTTTAGAACAGCTGAAAGAGATTCTCCAAGCCAGTTGTTAATGTAGGAAAGGTACCTAAGATCTGGGAAATCCTTAATTCGAGTTACGATCACATGATAAACTGTATGAATCCTATATCCTTTTTTTTTTTTTTTTTTTTTTTTTTTTTTTTTTTTTTTTTTACTTTTTTAAATCGAATTTATTTAAACAATACAACAAAATTTAATGAACAATATAGTTGCCGTTGTTTTCTACTACTTGTGCCCAACGCTCAGGAAGCATTTTAATCCCTCTGTTGTAAAATTCTTGTGATTTTGATGCAAAAAATTCGGTCAATGAATTTTTGAGGCATTCTTCATTATTAAATTTTTTTCCAAGAAGAAAGTTTTGCAAAGAACGAAACAAATGGTAATCGGAAGGGGCAATATCAGGAGAATGTGCAGGTTGAGGGAGAACTTCCCATTCCAACTGGCGCAGTTTTTCAGCAGTGATTCTTGCAGTATGCGGTCATGCGTTATCGTGGTGAAGAATTATGCCCTTCCGATTAATCAGCGCGGGTTCTTTTTCTCTTAAAGCTTGGGCTAACCTTTCCAATTGGGCACTATACACTGCACTTGTAATGGTTTGGTTAGATGGTAAAAGTTCATAATGAAGAATTCCTTTAAAATTCCACCAAACACACAACATCACTTTTTTCGCATGCAAGTCAGGTTTTGGCGTGGGCTGCGGAGCCTCATTTTTGTCCAACCATTGAGGCCGCCTTTTCAAATTAACCTATAGCACCCATTCTTTTTTTTTTTTTTTATTTTTATTTATTTATTTATTTATTTATTTATTTATTTATTTATTTAATATATTTTATTGATTTTTTTTTTTACCCCCTCCCTCCCTCCCACACATCCCCTCCCTCCCCAGAGTTTTGTGTCCATTGGTTGCACTTATATGCATGTATACAAGTCCTTCGGTTGATCTATTATCTCCCCCAGATCTTCCTCCCGTCCCCACTGTAACTTGACAGTCTACTTGTTGATATACTGTCTCTATATCTATCTTATGGTTCACCAGTTTATAATGTTCTTTATTATCCACAAATGAGTGAGGTCATGTGGTGTTTCTCTTTCATTGATTGGCTTATTTCACTCAGCATGATGTTCTCCAATTCCATCCAGGATGCTGCAAATGATGAGAAATCCTTCTTTTTTATGACAGCATAGTATTCCATTGTGTAGATGTACCATAGTTTTTGGATCCAATCATCTGCTGACGGACACTTAGGCTGTTTCCAAATTCTGGCTATTGTAGATTGTGCTGCTATGAACATAGGGGTGCATATATCCTTTCTGATTGGTGTTTCAAGTTTCTTGGGATATATTCCTAGAAGTGGGATTACTGGGTCAAATGGGAGTTCCATTTTCAGTTTTTTGAGGAAACTCCACACTGTTCTCCACAGTGGTTGCACCAGTCTACATTCCCACCAGCAGTGCACGAGGGTTCCTTTTTCTCCGCAACCTCGCCAACACTTGTCGTTTGTTGATTTGTTGATGTTGGCCATTCTGACAGGTGTGAGATGGTACCGCATTGTTGTTTTGATTTGCATCTCTCGGATAATTAGTGACTTTGAGCATGTTTTCATGTGCTTTTTGGCCTTCCTTCTGTCTTCTTTTGAAAATATTCTATTTAGGTCCATTGCCCATTTTTTAATTGGATCATTCATCTTCCTTTTATTTAGTTGTATAAGCTGTTTGTAGATGTTGGAGATTAAACCTTTATCAGTGGTAACATTTGCAAATATGTTCTCCCACACAGTGGGCTTTCTTGTTGTTTTGTTGATGGTTTCTTTTGCTGTAAAAAAGCTTTTTATTTTGATGTAGTCCCATTTGTTTATTTTCTCTTTAGCTTCCATTGCACTAGGGGTAGTATCAGTGAAGAAGTTCTTTTGGCATACGTCTGAGATTTTGTTGCCTGTGGATGCTTCAAGTATTTTTATGGTTTCCCGTCTGATGTTTAAGTCCTGTATCCATTTTGAGTTTATTTTTGTGTATGGTGTAAGTTGGTGATCTAGTTTCATTCTTTTGCATGTATCTGTCCAATTTTCCCAACACCATTTATTGAAGAGACTGTCTTGACTCCATTGTATATTAGTGCCTCCTTTGTCAAATATTAATTGAGCATATTGATTTGGGTTGATATCTGGGTTCTCGATTTGATTCCATTGATCTATATGTCTGTTTTTGTGCCAGTACCAGGCTGTTTTGAGAACAGTGGCTTTGTAATACAGTTTGAAGTCTGGTATTGAGATCCCTCCTACTTTACCCTTCTTTCTCAGGATTGCTGTGGCTATTCAGGGTCTTTTATTGTTCCAAATGAACTTTTGGAGAGTTCTTTCTAGGTCAGTGAAATATGCCGTTGGTATTTTAATGGGGAGTGCATTGAACCTATAGATTGCTTTAGGAAGTATGGACATTTTGATGATGTTGATTCTACCAATCCATGAACATGGTACGTTCTTCCATCTCCTTACATCTTCCTCTATCTCTTTTTTCAGTGTCGTGTAGTTTTCTGCATATAGGTCCTTTACTTCCTTAGTTAAATTTATTCCTAGGTATCTTAATTTTTTTGGTGCGATGGTAAATGGAATTGCTTTTTTAGTCTCTGTTTCTGTAGTTTCACTGTTGGTGTATAGAAATGCCATGGATCTCTTGGCATTAATTTTGTATCCTGCTACATTGCCAAATTCATTTATTAAGTCAATTAGTTTTTTAATGGAGTCTTTTGGGTTTTTTATGTACAATATCATGTCAACTGCAAATAAGGATAACTTTACTTTTTCTTTTCCAATTTGGATGCCTTTTATTTCCTCCTCTTATCTAATTGCAATGGCTAGTACTTCCAGTGCTATGTCAAACAGGAGTGGCAAGAGTGGACATCCCTGTCTTGTTCCTGTTCTTAGAGGGAATGGTTTTAGTTTTTGCCCATTGAGTATAATGTTGGCTGTGGGTTTATCATATATGGCTTTTATTATGTTGAGGTATGATCCTTGTACTCCCACCTTGTTAAGAGTTTTTATCAGGAAAGGGTGTTGGATTTTATCAAATGCTTTTTCTGCATCAATTGATATGACTATATGATTTTTATCTTTCAACTTGTTTATGTGATGTATCACGTTTATTGATTTGCGGATATTGTACCAACCTTGCATTCCTGGTATAAATCCTACTTGGTCATGGTGTATGATCTTTGTGATGCTCTGCTGGAGCCGATTTGCTAGAATTTTGTTGAGGATTTTGGCATCTATGTTCATGAGGGATATTGGCCTGTAATTCTCTTTCATTGAGTTGTCTTTATCGGGTTTTGGTATTAGGGTGATGCTGGCTTCATAGAAGGAGTTTGGAAGTGTTCCTTCCTCTTGAATTTTTTGGAATAGTCTGAGGAGGATAGGTTTTAGTTCTTCCTTGAATGTTTGGTAAAACTCTCCTGTGAAGCCATCTGGCCCTGGGCTTTTGTTTGCTGGAAGCTTTTTGATGACTGTTTCAATTTCTTCCCAAGTCACTGGTCTATTGAGATTTTTAGATTCTTCCTGATTGAGTTTTGGAAGTTTGTATTTTTCTAGGAATATGTCCATTTCCTCCAGGTTGTTCAGTTTGTTGGAATAGAGTTGTTCGTAGTATTTTGTAACAATCCGTTGTATTTCGGTGGGGTCTGTTGTTATTTCACCTCTTTCATTTCTGATTTTGTTTATTTGGGTCCTCTCTCTTTGTTTCTTGGTTAGCCTGGCTAGAGGTCCATCTATCTTGTTTATTCTTTCAAAGAACCAGCTCTTGGTTTTGTTGATCTTATGTATTGTTTTTTTGGTCTCTATGTCGTTTATCTCTGCTCTGATTTTTGTTATTTCCTTCCTTCTGCTTACACTGGGTTTTTCTTGTTGCTCCTTTTCTAACTCTTTGAGTTGTAGAGTTAGATCATCTGTTACTGTTTTTTCTAGTTTTTTGCAATAGGCTTGTAAGGATATGAACTTCCCTCTCAAAACTGCTTTTGCTGTGTCCCAAAGATTTTGGATTGTTGTGCTTTCATTGTCATTTGTTTCCAGGATGTTTTTAATTTCTTCCTTGATTTCTCTGGTAACCCAGTCCTTGTTTAATAGCAAGCTGTTTAGTCTCCATGTGTTTGATTTCTTTGGATTATTTTTATTGTAGTTAATTTCCAGTTTTATGCCATTATGGTCTGAGAAGATACTTGATATGATTTCTACTTCTTGAATTTGAAGAGACTTTGCCTATGTCCCAAAATGTGGTCTATCTTTGAGAATGTCCCATGTGCACTTGAGAAGAATGTATATTCTGTGGCTTTGGGGTGGAGTGTCCTGAAGATGTCAATTAATTCCATCTGGTCTAGTGAGTCATTTAGAATTGATATTTCTTTGCTGATTTTTTGTTTAGATGATTTGTCGAAGGGTGACAGTGGGGTATTAAAATCTCCTACTATGATTGTATTGCTATTAATCTCTCCCTTAATGTCCTCTAGCAGTTTTTTAATGTATTTGGTTGCTCCTGTATTGGGTGCATATATATTTACCAGGGTTATTTCTTCTTGTTGGATTGTTCCCTTTAGTATTATGAAGTGGCCTTCATTATCTCTTGTTATGTCCTTCACTCTGAGATCTAATTTGTCAGATATAAGTATTGCTACCCCAGCTTTTTTTTCATTTCCATTTGCCTGGAAAACTTTTTTCCATCCCTTCACCCTCAGTCTGTGTGCATCTCTTTTTCTGAGGTGGGTTTCTTGTAGACAACAGATGTATGGGTCTTGTTTTCTTATCCAATCTGTTACCCTATGTCTTTTGATTGGAGCATTTAATCCATTTACATTTAAGGTTATTATTGATAGGTACTCATTTGACGCCATTTTTATTCTATACCCGTGTTCCTTCTTCACTTCTTATTTCTTTATTTTTACAGTAGACCCTTTAGCATTTCTTGCATTGCTGGTTTGGTGGAGATAAATTCCTTCAGTCTTTTTTTGTCTGTGAAGCTCCTGATTTCCCCTTCAATTTTGATTGATAGCCTTGCTGGGTACAGTATTCTTGGATTCAGACCCTTCCTTTGCATGACTTTGTATATTTCATCCCATTCCCTTCTGGCCTGATAAGTTTCTGTTGAGAAATCAGTTGCTAGTCTGATGGGGGTTCCTTTGTATGTAACTTTCTGTCTCTCTCTGGCTGCTTTTAAGATTCTTACTTTGTCGTTGTTGTTTGCCAATTTAATTATAATGTGCCTTGGAGTCTGTCTTCTGGGATTCATTTTGCTTGGGACTCTGCGGGCATCTTGGATTTGTGTGGGTTTTTTCTTTTCTATTTCAGGAAAGTTTTCTGTCATTATTTCTTGAAATACTTTTTCCATGTCTACCTCAGTTTCCTTTCCTTCTGGAACCCCTATTATTCGAATATTATTTTGTTTTGTTTTGTCCCAAAGCTCCCGTAGGCTCTCCTCCTGCTTTTTAATCTTTTTTTCTAGAAGTTGCTCTACTTGGGTATTTTTTTCCATCTTATCTTCTAGCTCACTGATGCGGTCCTCTGCTTCATCTAGTCTACTCTTGATGCTTTCTATTGAGTTCTTCATGGTAGCGATGTCACTTTTCATTTCTTCTTGGTTCTTCTTCAGTTCCTCATGGCTCTCCTTCATTTCCTCATGGTTCTTTCTCATTTCTTCTTGGCTTTTGTCAAATTTCTCTTCCATTCTTTTTAGCCATGCTATGATCATTACTCTGAATTCTTGCTCTGGCAGGCTGCTTACCTCTGGCTCGTTTACTTCCTTTTCTGGTGATGCCTGCTTTTCTTTCAAGTGCGGACTATGTTTTTGTCTCCCCATGGCCTCTCTTTTCAGGATGTCTGGTTATGTGGTATTCCTTCTCCTGCGTTGATTTTGAGGTACAAAATACAACACTACCAGGTACGACACAAGCGGCACTTAACAGGAATGTATTTACAATATTAATAACCTCTAATAAAGGTGACCACTAGAGAAAGGCAACTTAGGGGATAGGAGAGAAGGAATAAAGGTAAAAATAAAATAAAGAAAAATTAAAAAAAAATAAAATTAAAATTAAAAAAAAAAATTAAGTAAATTAAAAAAAAAAGAGGGATAAAGAGATAGAAAAAGAAGAAGAAGAAAAAAGTAATGACAAAATGAAGTTGGAAAACAGGGAAAAAAAGAAGAGGGAGAGAGAGAGAGAGAAAGAGAGAGAAGAAGCAAACTAAAAGAGAAATGGGAAACAAACTATATATATATGGAGAAAATTGCCATAGAAAAACCTCTGGACCCAGCCAATGCCAGTAACAATACTTGGAGATTAATACAAACTACAATATCCACTATTATTAAGTAAGGCTATGATATACAGAAGTAAAATAAACAAACAAAAACAGAGGATTTAAAAAAAAATACAAAGCAACAATAACAATACAGGAATAAGCATAACAATTTCACTAAAAGGCATAAAAATTCACAATAATCAACCTTCACACATACAATGCGAAAAGGATAGAGGGGAGAATGGATTTTTTTTTTTTTTTAACTAGTTGATATAGTGCAGAGATTGGTATTTATACACTTGGATCAGGGGTTGGAACTTAGGTCTATAAGTATAGTGAGAGCTTTAGCAGGGGGTATAGAGAGAGAATAGAGGAAAAACTAAAGCCGGAAAGGGATAGGATAAACTGTAGACTAAAGGGTAAAGTTTAGTAAGAGAGTGATAGTGTAAAGGTTGAGTTGAGATAGGGTTGAATGATGCTATAGTAGAGATTAAAATAGAATGAAGGTTACTCCCAATGTAAAATAAAGAAAAAATAAAATGGTACTAGAGAGAGAAAAAAAAGAAAAGAAAGAAAGAAAAAAAAATAAATAAAATTTTTTTTTAAAAAAGTTGCAAAATAGCAGTAGTAATAGTGATAGAGATTGAAAAATGTAGTAATTGAAAAGGTAAAATCAAGTAAGGAAAAAAGAAAAAAAATTGTTTCTTAAGTAAAAGATATGAAAAATGAAAATTAAATAAAAGATGTAAAAAATGAAAATAAAGTAAAGTATAGCAAAATTAGCATAAAAATGACCAGTACTGGTCACTCACTTCCTCAGTTAATGTATTTGGCACTTCTGATTCTCGGACCAGACAGTCTTGCTGTTCCCAGCTTTCCACTGCACATCAGTTTTGTAAGGTAATCCTTAATTTTTAGTAGACTATATCTTAGATATTTGTGTCCATTTATTTTTGATTAATTAAAAGACAAAAGAAAAGAAAGGAAAAAAAAAAAAAAAGAAGGGCAGTTTGTAATTCAGCTCTTAGGTGTCAGTGTTTCCGGTTTGACCTCCCAGTCTTTTTGGTTGCTCCGGCCTTCTTTCTCTATGGCTCTAGCTGGCAGGGTGCCAGCTGGCTCCCAGACTATCTCTTCTGGCTCCGATCCCTTGTTTCCAGGGAGGCACTTTCTCCCTGCAAATTCCCCGGATATGCCCAACTAGGCTGATCTTCCCTAGTATTCCGAAGCAAGGGGGTGAAAGGGATCAGGCGCCGAGGTGTCCAGATGCTCCGCCCTTGGCGGGACAGCCGTGATACTTAACACTCTGTCCCGTGTCCCCTGGCTTTAAAAAAAAAAAAAAAAAAAAATTCCCGCTTCTGGGGAAGCTTATGCCAAACCCAGCACTAGATGTCGCTGCAGCCTTCTTAGGGCTCAGCTTTGCGGGCGCTGCATGGAGGCAGGGCCGGAACTCCCCGGCTACTGTGGCTGCCGGCACCGCGGGACCGCGATCTCTCAGGCTTTCCCCGCAAATTCTGACCTTTCCGTGGGTGACCGAAGAACTCCTTTGAATCCACACGCCAGCGCCAACTCGGGAGTCTCAGCTACTGGATGGAGCTCTCCGCAGTGGGCTTTCCAGGCCTCAGAGAAGCCACTTCTTTCTCACAGCGCTGCCGCCGCTGCTTCTGCCGCCGCCGCAGCCGCCGCGACCGCCGCTGTGGCTGTGTTGGCCACCGGCTGGAAATCCTGTCCAGCGGATCGCTGCCTAGCTTCCTTGAAACCTCTGCTGCCCCTCAGCTGCCAATCAACCCTCCCTGAGCAACTCAGATGTTACTTTTATCTGTTCTGGGACCAGAGTCAGAACAAGTCCGACTGTTCGGTCGCCATCTTCAAGCTCCGCCCCTATATTCTTTACTTAAAGGAGAGTAGAGTGGTTAATGTGTGTTATACAAGGCAGAATACCATTGAAATTGAGAAAGAAACACGTTCAGCAGCTTTGGAAAGCCTTACACTTCACTGAAATGTAATACTACACTCTATAACACACTTGAGAGACAATGTTCCCAAGCTGCCTCAGTTTATAACAGTGTGTAGGAAGTCGTTTGAATAAAGTGGGCAGCTTATAGTTCGACCAGAAGGCAGAATATAGGAAACTACATGAAAACATGAATAATTCAGAGAAAATGACTGTAAACAGATGAGAACTCATTTAGAAGAGCTGAAAGAGATTCTCCAAGTCAGTTCTTAGTGTAGAAAAGGTAGCTAAGATAAGGGAAATGCTTAATTCAAGTTAAGATCACAAGAAACACTGAATGAATCCTATATTCTTTACTTAAAGGAGACTAGAGTGGCAAATGTGTGTTATGCAAGGCAGAATACCATTGAAATAGAGAAAGAAACACGTTCGGCAGCTTTGGAAATCCTTACACTTCACTGAAATGTAGTACTAAACTCTATAAAACAGTTGAGAGACAATGTTCCCAAGCTGCCTGAGTTCATAACAGTGTGTAGGAAGTTGTTTGATGAAGTGGGCAAAGCTTATAATTGGACCAGAAGGCAGAAAATAGAAACTACATGAAAACATGGATAATTCAGAGAAAATGACTGTAAAAAGATGAGAACTCGTTTAGAACAGCTGAAAGAGATTCTCCAAGCCAGTTGTTAATGTAGGAAAGGTAGCTAAGATCCGGGAAATCCTTAATTTGAGTTAAGATCACATGAAACACTGTATGAATCCTATATTCTTAACTGAAGGGACACTAGAATGGTAAATGTGTGTTACACAAGGCAGAATACCACTGAAATAGACAAAGAAACAGGTTTGGCAGGTTTGGAAAGCCTTACACTTCACTGAAATGTAGTACTACACTCTATAACACAGTTGAGAGACAATGTTCCCGAGCTGCCTCAGTTCATAACAGTGTGTAGGAAGTCGTTTGATAAAGTGGGCAGCTTATACTTGGACCTGAAGGCAGAATATAGGAAACTACATGAAAACATGAATAATTCAGAGAAAATGACTGTAAAAAGATGAGAACTCGTTTAGAACAGCTGAAAGAGATTCTCCAATTCTGTTTTTAATGTAGGAAAGGTAGCTAAGATCCGGGAAATGCTTAATTCATGTTAAGATAACATGAAACACTGTATGAATCCTATATCCTTTACTTAAGGGACACTAGAGTGGTAAATGTGTGTTATACAAGGAAGAATGCCACTGAAATAGACAAAGAAACATGTTCGGCAGGTTTGGAAAACCTTACACTTCACTGAAATGTAGTACTACACTCTATAACACAATTGAGAGACAATGTTCCCGAGCTGCCTCAGTTCGTAACAGTGTGTAGGAAGTTGTTTGATGAAGTGGGCAGCTTATACTTGGACCTGAAGGCAGAATATAGGAAACTACATGAAAACATGAATAATTCAGAGAAAATGACTGTAAAAAGATGAGAACTTGTTTAGAACAGCTGAAAGAGATTCTCCAATTCTGTTTTTAATGTAGGAAAGGTAGCTAAGATCCGGGAAATCCTTAAGTCGTGTTAAGATCACATGAAACACTGTATGAATCTATATCCTTTACTTAAGGGACACTAGAGCGGTAAATGTGTGTTATACAAGGAAGCATGCCACTGAAATACACAAAGAAACATGTTCGGCAGGTTTGGAAAGCCTTACACTTCACTGAAATGTAGTACTACACTCTATAACACAATTGAGAGACAATGTTCCCGAGCTGCCTCAGTTCGTAAAAGTGTGTAGGAAGTTGTTTGATGAAGTGGGCAGCTTATACTTGGACCAGAAGGCAGAATATAGGAAACTACATGAAAACATGGATAATTCAGAGAAAATGACTGTAAAAAGATGAGAACTTGTTTAGAACACCTGAAAGAGATTCTCCAAGTCAGTTCTTAATGTAGAAAAGGTAGCTAAGATCCGGGAAATCCTTAATTCTAGTTAAGATCACAGGAAACACTGTATGAATCCAATATTCTTTACTCAAAGGAGACTAGAGTGGCAAATGTGTGTTATACAAGGCAGAATACCATTGAAATAGAGAAAGAAACACGTTCGGCAGCTTTGGAAAGCCTTACACTTCACTGAAATGTAGTACTACACTCTATAACACAGTTGAGAGACAATGTTCCCAAGCTGCCTCAGTTCATAACAGTGTGTAGGAAGTTGTTTGTATATGTGGGCAAAGCTTATACTTGGACCAGAAGGCAGAATATAGGAAACTACATGAAAACATGGATAAGTCAGAGCAAATGACTGTTAACAGATGAGAACTCGTATAGAACAGCTCAAAGAGATTCTCAAAGTCAGTTCCTAGTGTTGAAAAGGTAGCTAAGATCAAGGAAATCCTAAATTCGAGTTAAGATTACATGAAACACTGTATGAATCCTATATTCTATACTTAAAGGAGTCTGGAGTTGTAAACGTGTGCTATACAAGGCAGAATACCATTGAAATAGAGAAAGAAACACATTCGGCAGCTTTGAAAAGCTTTACACTTAACTGAAATGTAGTACTACACTCTATAACACAGTTGAGAGACATAGTTCCCAAGCTGCCTCAGTTCATAACAGTGTGTAGGAAGTTGTTTGATGAAGTGGGCTAAGCTTATACTTGGACCAGAAGGCAGAATATATGAAACTACATGAAAACATGGTTAATTCACAGAAAATGACTGTAAAAAGATGAGAACTCGTTTAGAACAGCTGAAAGAGATTCTCCAAGTCAGTTCTTAGTGTAGAAAAGGTAGCTAAGATCCGGGAAATCCTTAATTCGAGTTAAGATCATATGAAAGACTGTATGAATCCTATATTCTTTACTTAAAGGAGACTGGAGTGGTAAATGTTTGTTATACAAGGCAGAATACCATTGAAATAGAGAAAGAAACACGTTGGGCAGCTTTGGAAAGCCTTACACTTCACTGAAATGGAGTACTACAGTCTATAACACAGATGAGAGACAATGTTCCCGAGATGCCTCAGTTAATAACAGTGTGTAGGAAGTTGTTTGATAAAGTGGGCAAAGCTTATACTTGGACCAGAAGGCAGAATATAGGAAACTACAATAAAACATGTATAATTCAGAGAAAATGACTGTAAACAGATGAGAACTCGTTTAGAAAAGCTCAAAGAGATTCTCCAAGTCAGTTCTTAGTGTAGAAAAGGTAGCTAAGATCCGGGAAATCCTTAATTCGAGTTAAGATCATATGAAAGACTGTATGAATCCTATATTCTTTACTTAAAGGAGTCTGGAGTGGTAAATGTGTGTTATACAAGGCAGAATACCAATGAAATAGAGAAAGAAACACGTTCGGCAGCTTTGGAAAGCCTTACACTTCACTGCAATGTAGTACTACACTCTATAACACAGATGAGTGACAATGTTCCCAAGCTGCCTCAGTTCATAACAGTGTGTAGGAAGTTGTTTGATAAAGTGGGCAAATCTTATACTTGGACCAGAAGGCAGAATATAGGAAACTACATGAAAACATGAATAATTCAGAGAAAATGACTGGAAACAGATGAGAACTCGTTTAGAACAGCTCAAAGAGATTCTCCAAGTCAGTTCTTAGTGTTGAAAAGGTAGCTAAGATCCAGGAAATCCTTAATTAGAGTTAAGATAATATGAAACACTGTATGAATCCTATATTCCTTACTTAAAGGAGTCTAGAGTGGTAAATGTGTGTTATACAAGTCAAAATACCATTGAAATAGAGAAAGAAACACATTCAGCAGCTTTGGAAAGCCTTACACTTCACTGAAATGTAGTACTACACTCTATAACACAGTTGAGAGACAATGTTCCCAAGCTGCCTCAGTTCATAACAGTGTGTAGGAAGTTGTTTGATGAAGTGGCAAAGCTTATACATGGACTAGAAGGCAGAATATAGGAAACTACATGAAAACACGGATAATTCAGAGAAAATGACTGTAAAAAGATGAGAACTAGTTTAGAACAGCTGAAAGACATTCTCCAAGTCAGTTGTTAGTGTACAAAAGGTATCTAAGATAAGGGAAATCCTTAATTGGAGTAAAGATCACATGAAACACTGTATGAATCCTATATTCTTTACTTAAAGGACTCTAGAGTGGTAAATGTGTGTTATACAAGTCAGAATACCATTGAAATAGAGAAAGATACACGTTCGGCAGCTTTGAAAAGCCTTACACTTCACTGAAATGTAGTACTACAGTCTATAACACAGTTGAGAGACAAAGTTCCCAAGCTGCCACTGTTCATACCAGTGTGTAGGAAGTTGTTTGATAAAGTGGGAAAGCTTATACTTGGACCAGAAGGCAGAATATAGGAAACTACATGAAAACATGGATAATTCAGAGAAAATGACTGTAAACAAATGAGAACTCGTTTAGAACAGCTGAAAGATGTTCTCCAAGTCAGTTCTAAGTGTAGAAAAGGTCTCTAAGATAAGGGAAATCTTTAATTCGAGTTAAGATCACATGAAACACTGTATGAATCCTATATTCTTTACTTAAAGGACTCTAGAGTGGTAAATGTGTGTTATACAGGACAAAATAACATTGAAATATAGAAAAAAACAAGTTCGGCAGCTTTGGAAAGCCTTAAACTTCACTGAAATGTAGTACTACACTCTATAACACAGTTGAGAGACAATGTTCCCGAGCTGCCTCAGTTCATAACAGTGTGTAGGAAGTTGTTTGATAAAGTGGGCAAAGCTTATAATTGGACCAGAAGGCAGAATATAGGAAACTACATGAACACATGAATAATTCGCAAAAAATAACTGTAAACAGATGAGAACTCGTTTATAACAGCTGAAAGAGATTCTCCAAGTCAGTTCTTAGTGTATAAAAGGTAGCTAAGATCCAGGAAATGCTTAATTCGAGTTTAGGTAACATGAAACACTGTATGAATCCTATATTCTTTACTTAAAGTAGTCTACAGTGGTAAATGTGTGTTATACAAGTCAAAATACCTTTGAAATAGAGAAAGAAACACGTTGGGCAGTTTGGAAAGCCTTACACTTCACTGAAATGTAGTACTACACTCTATAACACAGTTGAGAGACAATGTTCCCAAGCTGCCTCAGTTCATAACAGTGTGTAGGAAGTTGTTTGATAAAGTGTGCAAATCTTATACTTGGGCCAGAAGGCAGAATATAGTAAACTACATGAAAACATGAATAATTCGCAGAAAATGACTGTAAACAGATGACAACTCGTTTATAACAGCTGAAAGAGATCCTCCAAGTCAGTTCTTAGTGTAGAAAAGGTAGCTAAGATCCAGGAAATCCTTAATTAGAGTTAAGATAACATGAAACACTGTATGAATCCTATATTCCTTACTTAAAGGAGTCTAGAGTGGTAAATGTGTGTTATACAAGTCAAAATACCATTGAAATAGAGAAAGAAACACGTTCGGCAGCTTTGGAAAGCCTTACACTTCACTGAAATGTAGTACTACACTCTATAACACAGTTGAGAGACAATGTTCCCAAGCTGCCTCAGTTCATAACAGTGTGTAGGAAGTTGTTTGATGAAGTGGCAAAGGTTATACTTGGACTAGAAGGCAGAATATAGGAAACTACATGAAAACATGGATAATTCAGAGAAAATGACTGTAAAAAGATGAGAACTCGTTTAGAACAGCTGAAAGACATTCTCCAAATCAGTTGTTAGTGTAGAAAAGGTAGCTAAGATAAGGGAAATCCTTAATTGGAGTAAAGATCACATGAAACACTGTATGAATTCTGTATTCTTTACTTAAAGGACTCTAGAGTGGTAAATGTGTGTTATACAAGTCAGAATACCATTGAAATAGAGAAAGAAACACATTCGGCAGCTTTGGAAAGCCTTACACTTCACTGAAATGTAGTACTACACTCTATAACACAGTTGAGAGACAAAGTTCCCAAGCTGCCTCTGTTTATAACAGAGTGTAGGAAGTTGTTTGATGAAGTGGGCAAAGCTTATACTTGGAACAGAAGGCAGAATATAGGAAACTAGATGAAAACATGGATAATTCACAGAAAATGACTGTAAACAGATGAGAACTCGTTTAGAACAGCTGAAAGAGATTCTACAAGTCAGTTCTTAGTGTAGCAAAGGTAGCTAAGACCCAGGAAATCCTTAATTCGAGTTAAGATCACATGAAACACTGTATGAATCGTATATTCTTTACTTAAAAGACTCTAGAGTGGTAAATGTGTGTTATACAAGTAAGAATACCATTGAAATAGAGAAAGAAACACGTTCGGCAGCTTTGGAAAGCCTTACACTTCACTGAAATGTAGTACTACACTCTATAACACAGTTGAAAGACAATGTTCCCGAGCTGCCTCAGTTCATAACAGTGAGTAGCAAGTTGTTTGATAAAGTGCGGAAAGCTTATACTTGGACCAGAAGGCAGAATATAGGAAACTAGATGAAAACATGATTAATTCAGAGAATATGACTGTAAACAGTTGAGAACTCCTTTAGAACAGCTGAAAGAGTTTCTCCAAGTCAGTTCTTAGTGTATAAAAGGTAGCTAAGATCCAGGAAATGCTTAATTCGAGTTTAGATAACATGAAACCCTGTATTAATCCTATATTCTTTACTTAAAGGACTCTAGAGTGGTAAATGTGTGTTTTACAAGTCTGAATACCATTGAAATAGAGAAAGAAACACGTTGGGCAGCTTTGGAAAGCCTTACACTTCACTGAAATGTAGTACTACACTCTATAACACAGTTGAGAGACAATGTTCCCAAGCTGCCTCAGTTCATAACAGTGTGTAGGAAGTTTTTTGATAATGTGTGCAAATCTTATACTTGGGCCAGAAGGCAGAATATAGTAAACTACATGAAAACATGAAAAATTCGCAGAAAATGACTGTAAACAGATGACAACCCGTTTATAACAGCTGAAAGAGATTCTCCAAGTCAGTTCTTAGTGTAGAAAAGATAGCTAAGATCCAGGAAATCCTTAATTAGAGTTAAGATAACATGAAACACTGTATGAATCTTATATTCCTTACTTAAAGGAGTCTAGAGTGGTAAATGTGTGTTATACAAGTCAAAATACCATTGAAATAGAGAAAGAAACACGTTCGGCAGCTTTGGAAAGCCTTACACTTCACTGAAATGTAGTACTACACTCTATAACACAGTTGAGAGACAATGTTCCCAAGCTGCCTCAGTTCATAACAGTGTGTAGGAAGTTGTTTGATGAAGTGGCAAAGCTTATACTTGGACTAGAAGGCAGAATATAGGAAACTACATGAAAACATGGATAATTCAGAGAAAATGACTGTAAAAAGATGAGAACTCGTTTAGAACAGCTGAAAGACATTCTCCAAATCAGTTGTTAGTGTAGAAAAGGTATCTAAGATAAGGGAAATCCTTAATTGGAGTAAAGATCACATGAAACACTGTATGAATTCTGTATTCTTTACTTAAAGGACTCTTCAGTGGTAAATGTGTGTTATACCACTCAGAATACCATTGAAATAGAGAAAGAAACACGTTCGGCAGCTTTGGAAAGCCTTACACTTCACTGAAATGTAGTACTACACTCTATAACACAGTTGAGAGACAAAGTTCCCAAGCTGCCTCTCTTCATAACAGAGTGTAGGAAGTTGTTTGATGAAGTGGGCAAAGCTTATACTTGGAACAGAAGGCAGAATATAGGAAACTAGATGAAAACATGGTTAATTCACAGAAAATGACTGTAAACAGATGAGAACTCGTTTAGAACAGCTGAAAGACATTCTCCAAATCAGTTGTTAGTGTAGAAAAGGTATCTAAGATAAGGGAAATCCTTAATTGGAGTAAAGATCACATGAAACACTGTATGAATTCTGTATTCTTTACTTAAAGGACTCTTCAGTGGTAAATGTGTGTTATACCACTCAGAATACCATTGAAATAGAGAAAGAAACACGTTCGGCAGCTTTGGAAAGCCTTACACTTCACTGAAATGTAGTACTACACTCTATAACACAGTTGAGAGACAAAGTTCCCAAGCTGCCTCTCTTCATAACAGAGTGTAGGAAGTTGTTTGATGAAGTGGGCAAAGCTTATACTTGGAACAGAAGGCAGAATATAGGAAACTAGATGAAAACATGGTTAATTCACAGAAAATGACTGTAAACAGATGAGAACTCGTTTAGAACAGCTGAAAGAGATTCTACAAGTCAGTTCTTAGTGTAGCAAAGGTAGCTAAGACCCAGGAAATTCTTAATTCGAGTTAAGATCACATGAAACACTGTATGAATCCTATATTCTTTATTTAAAGGACTCTAGAGTGGTAAATGTGTGTTATACAAGTAAGAATACCATTGAAATAGAGAAAGAAACACGTTCAGCAGCTTTGGAAAGCCTTACACTTCACTGAAATGTAGTACTACACTCTATAACACAGTTGAAAGACAATGTTCCCGAGCTGCCTCAGTTCATAACAGTGAGTAGCAAGTTGTTTGATAAAGTGGGGAAAGCTTATACTTGGACCAGAAGGCAGAATATAGGAAACTAGATGAAAACATGAATAATTCAGAGAATATGACTGTAAACAGTTGAGAACTCCTTTAGAACAGCTGGAAGAGTTTCTCCAAGTCAGTTCTTAGTGTATAAAAGGTAGCTAAGATCCAGGAAATGCTTAATTCGAGTTTAGATAACATGAAACCCTGTGTTAATCCTATATTCTTTACTTAAAGGACTCTAGAGTGGTAAATGTGTGTTTTACAAGTCTGAATACCATTGACATAGAGAAAGAAACACGTTCAGCAGCTTTGGAAAGCCTTACACTTCACTGAAATGTAGTACTACACTCTAAAACCCAGTTGAGAGACAATGTTCCCGAGCTGCCTCAGTTCATAACAGTGTGTAGGAAGTTGTTTGATAAAGTGGGCAAAGCTTATACTTGGACCAGAAGGCAGAATATAGGAAACTAGATGAAAACATGAATAATTCAGAGAATATGACTGTAAACAGTTGAGAACTCCTTTAGAACAGCTGAAAGAGTTTCTCCAAGACAGTTCTTAGTGTATAAAAGGTAGCTAAAGATAATGCTAAGTAACAGATTTACGATCTGAAAAGGGATTTACTATCGGGGAAAGGGAGGGAGGAAGAGACTGAACATAAACTGTGCACCTATGGATGAGGATAATGGGGGATGGGGAGGGGGCGGAGGGTGGGGTGGGAACCTGGTGGAGGGGGGAAGAAATGAGGAACCTTTGTAATAATATGAACAATAAAGATTGATTTGAAAAAAAAAAAAAAAAAAAAGGTAGCTAAGCCAGGAAATGCTTAATTCGAGTTTAGGTAACATGAAACACTGTATTAATCCTATATTCTTTACTTAAAGGACTCTAGAGTGGTAAATGTGTGTTTTACAATTCAGAATACCAATGACATAGAGAAAGAAACACGTTCAGCAGCTTTGGAAGGCCTTACACTTCACTGAAATGTAGTACTACACTCTATAACACAGTTGAGAGACAATGTTCCCGAGCTGCCTCAGTTCATAACAGTGTGTAGGAAGTTGTTTGATAAAGTGGGCAAAGCTTATACTTGGACCAGAAGGCAGAATATAGGAAACTACATGAAAACATGGATAATTCAGAGGAAATGACTGTAAACAGATGAGAACTCATTTAGAACAGCTGAAGGAGATTCTCCAAGTCAGTTCTTAGTGTAGAAAAGGTAGCTAAGATAAGGGAAATCCTTAATTCCAGTTAAGATAACATGAAACACTGTATGAATACTATATTCTTTACTTAAAGGACTCTGGAGTGGTAAATGTGTGTTATACAAGACAAAATAACATTGAAATAGAGAAAAAAAACAAGTTCGGCAGCTTTGGAAAGCCTTAAACTTCACTGAAATGTAGTACTACACTCTATAACACAGTTGAGAGATAAAGTTCCCAAGCTGCCTCAGTTCATAACAGTGTGTAGGAAGTTGTTTGATGAAGTGGCAAAGCTTATACATGGACTAGAAGGCAGAATATAGGAAACTACATGAAAACATGGATAATTCAGAGAAAATGACTGTAAAAAGATGAGAACTCGTTTAGAACAGCTGAAAGACATTCTCCAAGTCAGTTGTTAGTGTACAAAAGGTATCTAAGATAAGGGAAATCCTTAATTGGAGTAAAGATCACATGAAACACTGTATGAATCCTATATTCTTTACTTAAAGGACTCTAGAGTGGTAAATGTGTGTTATACAAGTCAGAATACCATTGAAATAGAGAAAGATACACGTTCGGCAGCTTTGAAAAGCCTTACACTTCACTGAAATGTAGTACTACAGTCTATAACACAGTTGAGAGACAAAGTTCCCAAGCTGCCACTGTTCATACCAGTGTGTAGGAAGTTGTTTGATAAAGTGGGAAAGCTTATACTTGGACCAGAAGGCAGAATATAGGAAACTACATGAAAACATGGCTAATTCAGAGAAAATGACTGTAAACAAATGAGAACTCCTTTAGAACAGCTGAAAGATGTTCTCCAAGTCAGTTCTTAGTGTAGAAAAGGTCTCTAAGATAAGGGAAATCTTTAATTCGAGTTAAGATCACATGAAACACTGTATGAATCCTATATTCTTTACTTAAAGGACTCTAGAGTGGTAAATGTGTGTTATACAGGACAAAATAACATTGAAATATAGAAAAAAACAAGTTGGGCAGCTTTGGAAAGCCATAAACTTCACTGAAATGTAGTACTACACTCTATAACACAGTTGAGAGACAATGTTCCCGAGCTGCCTCAGTTCATAACAGTGTGTAGGAAGTTGTTTGATAAAGTGGGCAAAGCTTATAATTGGACCAGAAGGCAGAATATAGGAAACTACATGAACACATGAATAATTCGCAAAAAATAACTGTAAACAGATGAGAACTCGTTTATAACAGCTGAAAGAGATTCTCCAAGTCAGTTCTTAGTGTATAAAAGGTAGCTAAGATCCAGGAAATGCTTAATTCGAGTTTAGATAACATGAAACACTGTATGAATCCTATATTCTTCACTTAAAGTAGTCTAGAGTGGTAAATGTGTGTTATACAAGTCAAAATACCATTGAAATAGAGAAAGAAACACGTTCGGCAGCTTTGGAAAGCCTTACACTTCACTGAAATGTAGTACTACACTCTATAACACAGTTGAGAGACAATGTTCCCAAGCTGCCTCAGTTCATAACAGTGTGTAGGAAGTTGTTTGATGAAGTGGCAAAGGTTATATTTGGACTAGAAGGCAGAATATAGGAAACTACATGAAAACATGGATAATTCAGAGAAAATGACTGTAAAAAGATGAGAACTCGTTTAGAACAGCTGAAAGACATTCTGCAAGTCAGTTGTTAGTGTAGAAAAGGTAGCTAAGATAAGGGAAATCCTTAATTGGAGTAAAGATCACATGAAACACTGTATGAATTCTGTATTCTTTACTTAAAGGACTCTTCAGTGGTAAATGTGTGTTATACCACTCAGAATACCATTGAAATAGAGAAAGAAACACGTTCGGCAGCTTTGGAAAGCCTTACACTTCACTGAAATGTAGTACTACACTCTATAACACAGTTGAGAGACAAAGTTCCCAAGCTGCCTCTCTTCATAACAGAGTGTAGGAAGTTGTTTGATGAAGTGGGCAAAGCTTATACTTGGAACAGAAGGCAGAATATAGGAAACTAGATGAAAACATGGATAATTCACAGAAAATGACTGTAAACAGATGAGAACTCGTTTAGAACAGCTGAAAGAGATTCTACAAGTCAGTTCTTAGTGTAGCAAAGGTAGCTAAGACCCAGGAAATCCTTAATTCGAGTTAAGATCACATGAAACACTGTATGAATCGTATATTCTTTACTTAAAAGACTCTAGAGTGGTAAATGTGTGTTATACAAGTAAGAATACCATTGAAATAGAGAAAGAAACACGTTCGGCAGCTTTGGAAAGCCTTACACTTCACTGAAATGTAGTACTACACTCTATAACACAGTTGAAAGACAATGTTCCCGAGCTGCCTCAGTTCATAACAGTGAGTAGCAAGTTGTTTGATAAAGTGCGGAAAGCTTATACTTGGACCAGAAGGCAGAATATAGGAAACTAGATGAAAACATGAATAATTCAGAGAATATGACTGTAAACAGTTGAGAACTCCTTTAGAACAGCTGAAAGAGTTTCTCCAAGTCAGTTCTTAGTGTATAAAAGGTAGCTAAGATCCAGGAAATGCTTAATTCGAGTTTAGATAACATGAAACCCTGTATTAATCCTATATTCTTTACTTAAAGGACTCTAGAGTGGTAAATGTGTGTTTTACAAGTCTGAATACCATTGAAATAGAGAAAGAAACACGTTGGGCAGCTTTGGAAAGCCTTACACTTCACTGAAATGTAGTACTACACTCTATAACACAGTTGAGAGACAATGTTCCCAAGCTGCCTCAGTTCATAACAGTGTGTAGGAAGTTTTTTGATAATGTGTGCAAATCTTATACTTGGGCCAGAAGGCAGAATATAGTAAACTACATGAAAACATGAATAATTCGCAGAAAATGACTGTAAACAGATGACAACCCGTTTATAACAGCTGAAAGAGATTCTCCAAGTCAGTTCTTAGTGTAGAAAAGATAGCTAAGATCCAGGAAATCCTTAATTAGAGTTAAGATAACGTGAAACACTGTATGAATCTTATATTCCTTACTTAAAGGAGTCTAGAGTGGTAAATGTGTGTTATACAAGTCAAAATACCATTGAAATAGAGAAAGAAACACGTTCGGCAGCTTTGGAAAGCCTTACACTTCACTGAAATGTAGTACTACACTCTAAAACACAGTTGAGAGACAATGTTCCCAAGCTGCCTCAGTTCATAACAGTGTGTAGGAAGTTGTTTGATGAAGTGGCAAAGCTTATACTTGGACTAGAAGGCAGAATATAGGAAACTACATGAAAACATGGATAATTCAGAGAAAATGACTGTAAAAAGATGAGAACTCGTTTAGAACAGCTGAAAGACATTCTCCAAATCAGTTGTTAGTGTAGAAAAGGTATCTAAGATAAGGGAAATCCTTAATTGGAGTAAAGATCACATGAAACACTGTATGAATTCTGTATTCTTTACTTAAAGGACTCTTCAGTGGTAAATGTGTGTTATACCACTCAGAATACCATTGAAATAGAGAAAGAAACACGTTCGGCAGCTTTGGAAAGCCTTACACTTCACTGAAATGTAGTACTACACTCTATAACACAGTTGAGAGACAAAGTTCCCAAGCTGCCTCTCTTCATAACAGAGTGTAGGAAGTTGTTTGATGAAGTGGGCAAAGCTTATACTTGGAACAGAAGGCAGAATATAGGAAACTAGATGAAAACATGGTTAATTCACAGAAAATGACTGTAAACAGATGAGAACTCGTTTAGAACAGCTGAAAGAGATTCTACAAGTCAGTTCTTAGTGTAGCAAAGGTAGCTAAGACCCAGGAAATCCTTAATTCGAGTTAAGATCACATGAAACACTGTATGAATCCTATATTCTTTATTTAAAGGACTCTAGAGTGGTAAATGTGTGTTATACAAGTAAGAATACCATTGAAATAGAGAAAGAAACACGTTCAGCAGCTTTGGAAAGCCTTACACTTCACTGAAATGTAGTACTACACTCTATAACACAGTTGAAAGACAATGTTCCCGAGCTGCCTCAGTTCATAACAGTGAGTAGCAAGTTGTTTGATAAAGTGGGGAAAGCTTATACTTGGACCAGAAGGCAGAATATAAGAAACTAGATGAAAACATGAATAATTCAGAGAATATGACTGTAAACAGTTGAGAACTCCTTTAGAACAGCTGAAAGAGTTTCTCCAAGTCAGTTCTTAGTGTATAAAAGGTAGCTAAGATCCAGGAAATGCTTAATTGGAGTTTAGATAACATGAAACCCTGTGTAAATCCTATATTCTTTACTTAAAGGACTCTAGAGTGGTAAATGTGTGTTTTACAAGTCTGAATACCATTGACATAGAGAAAGAAACACGTTCAGCAGCTTTGGAAAGCCTTACACTTCACTGAAATGTAGTACTACACTCTATAACCCAGTTGAGAGACAATGTTCCCGAGCTGCCTCAGTTCATAACAGTGTGTAGGAAGTTGTTTGATAAAGTGGGCAAAGCTTATACTTGGACCAGAAGGCAGAATATAGGAAACTAGATGAAAACATGAATAATTCAGAGAATATGACTGTAAACAGTTGAGAACTCCTTTAGAACAGCTGAAAGAGTTTCTCCAAGACAGTTCTTAGTGTATAAAAGGTAGCTAAAGATAATGCTAAGTAACAGATTTACGATCTGAAAAGGGATTTACTATCGGGGAAAGGGAGGGAGGAAGAGACTGAACATAAACTGTGCACCTATGGATGAGGACAATGGGGGATGGGGAGGGGGCGGAGGGTGGGGTGGGAACCTGGTGGAGGGGGGAAGAAATGAGGAACCTTTGTAATAATATGAACAATAAAGATTGATTTGAAAAAAAAAAAAAAAAAAAAAAAAGGTAGCTAAGCCAGGAAATGCTTAATTCGAGTTTAGGTAACATGAAACACTGTATTAATCCTATATTCTTTACTTAAAGGACTCTAGAGTGGTAAATGTGTGTTTTACAATTCAGAATACCAATGACATAGAGAAAGAAACACGTTCAGCAGCTTTGGAAGGCCTTACACTTCACTGAAATGTAGTACTACACTCTATAACACAGTTGAGAGACAATGTTCCCGAGCTGCCTCAGTTCATAACAGTGTGTAGGAAGTTGTTTGATAAAGTGGGCAAAGCTTATACTTGGACCAGAAGGCAGAATATAGGAAGCTACATGAAAACATGGATAATTCAGAGAAAATGACTGTAAACTGATGAGAACTCGTTTAGAACAGCTGAAAGAGATTCTCCAAGTCAGTTCTTAGTGTAGAAAAGGTAGCTAAGATAAGGGAAATCCTTAATTTGAGTTAAGATCACATGAAACACTGTTTGAATCCTATATTCTTTACTTAAAGGACTCTAGAGTGGTAAATGTGTATTATACAAGTCAGAATACCATTGAAATAGAGAAAGGAACACGGTCGGCAGCTTTGGAAAGCCTTACACTTCACTGAAATGTAGTACTACACTCTATAACACAGTTGAGAGACAATGTTCCCGAGCTGCCTCAGTTCATAACAGTGTGTAGGAAGTTGTTTGATAAAGTGGGCAAAGCTTATACTTGGACCAGAAGGCAGAATATAGGAAACTACATGAAAACATGGATAATTCAGAGGAAATGACTGTAAACAGATGAGAACTCATTTAGAACAGCTGAAGGAGATTCTCCAAGTCAGTTCTTAGTGTAGAAAAGGTAGCTAAGATAAGGGAAATCCTTAATTCCAGTTAAGATCACATGAAACACTGTATGAATACTATATTCTTTACTTAAAGGACTCTGGAGTGGTAAATGTGTGTTATACAAGACAAAATAACATTGAAATAGAGAAAAAAAACAAGTTCGGCAGCTTTGGAAAGCCTTAAACTTCACTGAAATGTAGTACTACACTCTATAACACAGTTGAGAGATAAAGTTCCCAAGCTGCCTCAGTTCATAACAGTGTGTAGGAAGTTGTTTGATGAAGTGGCAAAGCTTATACATGGACTAGAAGGCAGAATATAGGAAACTACATGAAAACATGGATAATTCAGAGAAAATGACTGTAAAAAGATGAGAACTCGTTTAGAACAGCTGAAAGACATTCTCCAAGTCAGTTGTTAGTGTACAAAAGGTATCTAAGATAAGGGAAATCCTTAATTGGAGTAAAGATCACATGAAACACTGTATGAATCCTATATTCTTTACTTAAAGGACTCTAGAGTGGTAAATGTGTGTTATACAAGTGAGAATACCATTGAAATAGAGAAAGATACACGTTCGGCAGCTTTGAAAAGCCTTACACTTCACTGAAATGTAGTACTACAGTCTATAACACAGTTGAGAGACAAAGTTCCCAAGCTGCCACTGTTCATACCAGTGTGTAGGAAGTTGTTTGATAAAGTGGGAAAGCTTATACTTGGACCAGAAGGCAGAATATAGGAAACTACATGAAAACATGGATAATTCAGAGAAAATGACTGTAAACAAATGAGAACTCCTTTAGAACAGCTGAAAGATGTTCTCCATGTCAGTTCTTAGTGTAGAAAAGGTCTCTAAGGGAAATCTTTAATTCGAGTTAAGATCACATGAAACACTGTATGAATCCTTTATTCTTTACTTAAAGGACTCTAGAGTGGTAAATGTGTGTTATACAGGACAAAATAACATTGAAATATAGAAAAAAACAAGTTGGGCAGCTTTGGAAAGCCTTAAACTTCACTGAAATGTAGTACTACACTCTATAACACAGTTGAGAGACAATGTTCCCGAGCTGCCTCAGTTCATAACAGTGTGTAGGAAGTTGTTTGATAAAGTGGGCAAAGCTTATAATTGGACCAGAAGGCAGAATATAGGAAACTACATGAACACATGAATAATTCGCAAAAAATAACTGTAAACAGATGAGAACTCGTTTATAACAGCTGAAAGAGATTCTCCAAGTCAGTTCTTAGTGTATAAAAGGTAGCTAAGATCCAGGAAATGCTTAATTCGAGTTTAGATAACATGAAACACTGTATGAATCCTATATTCTTCACTTAAAGTAGTCTAGAGTGGTAAATGTGTGTTATACAAGTCAAAATACCATTGAAATAGAGAAAGAAACACGTTGGGCAGCTTTGGAAAGCCTTACACTTCACTGAAATGTAGTACTACACTCTATAACACAGTTGAGAGACAATGTTCCCAAGCTGCCTCAGTTCATAACAGTGTGTAGGAAGTTGTTTGATAAAGTGTGCAAATCTTATACTTGGGCCAGAAGGCAGAATATAGTAAACTACATGAAAACATGAATAATTCGCAGAAAATGACTGTAAACAGATGACAACTCGTTTATAACAGCTGAAAGAGATTCTCCAAGTCAGTTCTTAGTGTAGAAAAGGTAGCTAAGATCCAGGAAATCCTTAATTAGAGTTGAGATAACATGAAACACTGTATGAATCCTATATTCCTTACTTAAAGGAGTCTAGAGTGGTAAATGTGTGTTATACAAGTCAAAATACCATTGAAATAGAGAAAGAAACACGTTCGGCAGCTTTGGAAAGCCTTACACTTCACTGAAATGTAGTACTACACTCTATAACACAGTTGAGAGACAATGTTCCCAAGCTGCCTCAGTTCATAACAGTGTGTAGGAAGTTGTTTGATGAAGTGGCAAAGGTTATACTTGGACTAGAAGGCAGAATATAGGAAACTACATGAAAACATGGATAATTCAGAGAAAATGACTGTAAAAAGATGAGAACTCGTTTAGAACAGCTGAAAGACATTCTGCAAGTCAGTTGTTAGTGTAGAAAAGGTAGCTAAGATAAGGGAAATCCTTAATTGGAGTAAAGATCACATGAAACACTGTATGAATTCTGTATTCTTTACTTAAAGGACTCTACAGTGGTAAATGTGTGTTATACCACTCAGAATACCATTGAAATAGAGAAAGAAACACGTTCGGCAGCTTTGGAAAGCCTTACACTTCACTGAAATGTAGTACTACACTCTATAACACAGTTGAAAGACAATGTTCCCGAGCTGCCTCAGTTCATAACAGTGAGTAGCAAGTTGTTTGATAAAGTGGGGAAAGCTTATACTTGGACCAGAAGGCCGAATATAGGAAACTAGATGAAAACATGAATAATTCAGAGAATATGACTGTAAACAGTTGAGAACTCCTTTAGAACAGCTGAAAGAGTTTCTCCAAGTCAGTTCTTAGTGTATAAAAGGTAGCTAAGATCCAGGAAATGCTTAATTCGAGTTTAGATAACATGAAAGCCTGTGTTAATCCTATATTCTTTACTTAAAGGACTCTAGAGTGGTAAATGTGTGTTTTACAAGTCTGAATACCATTGACATAGAGAAAGAAACACGTTCAGCAGCTTTGGAAAGCCTTACACTTCACTGAAATGTAGTACTACACTCTATAACCCAGTTGAGAGACAATTTTCCCGAGCTGCCTCAGTTCATAACAGTGTGTAGGAAGTTGTTTGATAAAGTGGGCAAAGCTTATGATTGGACCAGAAGGCAGAATATAGGAAACTAGATGAAAACATGAATAATTCAGAGAATATGACTGTAAACAGTTGAGAACTCCTTTAGAACAGCTGAAAGAGTTTCTCCAAGACAGTTCTTAGTGTATAAAAGGTAGATAAAGATAATGCTAAGTAACAGATTTACTATCTGAAAAGGGATTTACTATCGGGGAAAGGGAGGGAGGAAGAGACTGAACATAAACTGTGCACCTATGGATGAGGACAATGGGGGATGGGGAGGGGGCGGAGGGTGGGGTGGGAACCTGGTGGAGGGGGGAAGAAATGAGGAACCTTTGTAATAATATGAACAATAAAGATTGATTTGAAAAAAAAAAAAAAAAAAAAGGTAGCTAAGCCAGGAAATGCTTAATTTGAGTTTAGATAACATGAAACACTGTATTAATCCTATATTCTTTACTTAAAGGACTCTAGAGTGGTAAATGTGTGTTTTACAATTCAGAATACCAATGACATAGAGAAAGAAACACGTTCAGCAGCTTTGGAAGGCCTTACACTTCACTGAAATGTAGTACTACACTCTATAACACAATTGAGAGACAATGTTCCCGAGCTGCCTCAGTTCATAACAGTGTGTAGGAAGTTGTTTGATAAAGTGGGCATAGCTTATACTTGGACCAGAAGGCAGAATATAGGAAGCTACATGAAAACATGGATAATTCAGAGAAAATGACTGTAAACTGATGAGAACTCGTTTAGAACAGCTGAAAGAGATTCTCCAAGTCAGTTCTTAGTGTAGAAAAGGTAGCTAAGATAAGGGAAATCCTTAATTTGAGTTAAGATCACATGAAACACTGTTTGAATCCTATATTCTTTACTTAAAGGACTCTAGAGTGGTAAATGTGTGTTATACAAGACAAAATAACATTGAAATTGAGAAAAAATGCAAGTTCTGCAGCTTTGGAAAGCCTTAAACTTCACTGAAATGTAGTACTACTCTCTATAACACAGTTGAGAGACAAAGTTCCCAATCTGCCTCTGTTCATAACAGTGTGTAGGAAGTTGTTTGATGAAGTGGGCATAGCTTATACTTGGAACAGAAGGCAGAATATAGGAAACTACAAGAAAACATGGATAATTCACAGAAAATGACAGTAAACAGATGAGAACTCATTTAGAACAGCTGAAAGAGATTCTCCAAGTCAGTTCTTAGTGAAGAAAAGGTACCTAAGGGAAATCCTTAATTCGAGTTAAGATCACATGAAACACTGTATGAATCCTATATTCTTTATTTAAAGGACTCTAGAGTGGAAAATGTGTGTTATACAAGTCAGAATACCACTTAAATAGAGAAAGAAACACGTTCGGCAGCTTTGGAAAGCCTTACACTTCACTGAAATGTAGTACTACACTCTATAACACAGTTGAGAGACAAAGTTCCCAAGCTGTGTCTGTTCATAACAGTGTGTAGGAAATTGTTTGATGAAGTGGGCAAAGCTTATACTTGGACCAGAAGGCAGAATATAGGAAACTAGATGAAAACATGAATAATTCAGAGAATATGACTGTAAACAGTTGAGAACTCCTTTAGAACAGATGAAAGAGTTTCTCCAAGTCAGTTCTTAGTGTATAAAAGGTAGCTAAGATCCAGGAAATGCTTAATTCGAGTTTAGATAACATGAAACACTGTATTAATCCTATATTCTTTACTTAAAGGACTCTAGAGTGGTAAATGTGTGTTTTACAAGTCAGAATACCATTGACATAGAGAAAAAAACACGTTCCGCAGCTTTGGAAAGCCTTACACTTCACTGAAATGTAGTACTATACTCTATAACACAGTTGAGAGACAAAGTTTCCAAGCTGCGTCTGCTCATAACAGTGTGTAGGAAGTTGTTTGATGAAGTGGGCAAAGCTTATACTTGGACCAGAAGCAGAATATAGGAAACTAGATGAAAACATGGATAATTCACAGAAAATGACTGTAAACAGATGAGAACTCGTTTAGAACAGCTGAAAGAGATTCTACAAGTCAGTTCTTAGTGTAGAAAAGGTAGCTAACACCCAGGAAATCCTTAATTCGAGTTAAGATCACATGAAACACTGTATGAATCCTATATTCTTTACTTAAAGTAGTGTAGAGTGGTAAATGTGTGTTATACAAGTCAAAATACAATTGAAATAGAGAAAGAAAGACTTTTGGCAGATTTGGAAAGCCTTACACTTCACTGAAATGTAGTACTACACTCTATAACACAGTTGAGAGACAAAGTTCCCAAGCTGCGTCTGTTCATAACAGTGTGTAGGAAGTTGTTTGATGAAGTGGGCAAATCTTATACTTGGACCAGAAGGCAGAATATAGGAAACTAGATGAAAACATGAATAATTCAGAGAATATGACTGTAAACAGTTGAGAACTCCTTTAGAACACCTGAAAGAGTTTCTCCAAGTCAGTTCTTAGTGTATAAAAGGTAGCTAAGATTCTGTAAATGCTTAATTCGAGTTTAGATAACATGAAACACTGTATTAATCCTATATTCTTTACTTAAAGGACTCTAGAGTGGTAAATGTGTGTTTTACAAGCCAGAATACCATTGACATAGAGAAAGAAACACGTTCAGCAGCTTTGGAAAGCCTTACACTTCACTGAAATGTAGTACTACACTCTATAACACAGTTGAGAGACAAAGTTCCCAAGCTGCCTCTGTTCATAACAGTGTGTAGGAAGTTGTTTGATGAAGTGGGCAAAGCTTATACTTGGAACAGAAGGCAGAATATAGGAAACTACCAGAAAACATGGATCATTCACAGAAAATGACTGTAAACAGATGAGAACTCGTTTAGAACAGCTGAAAGAGATTCTCCAAGCCAGTTCTTAGTGTAGAAAAGGTAGCTAAGGGAAATCCTTAATTCGAGTTAAGATCACATGAAACACTGTATGAATCCTATATTCTTTACTTAAAGGACTCTAGAGTGGTAAATGTGTGTTATACAAGTAAGAATACCATTGAAATAGAGAAAGAAACACGTTCGGCAGCTTTGGAAAGCCTTACACTTCACTGAAATGTAGTACTACACTCTATAACACTGTTGAGAGACAATGTTCCCGAGCTGCCTCAGTGCATAACAGTGTGTAGGAAGTTGTTTGATGAAGTGGGCAAAGCTTATACTTGGACCAGAAGGCAGAATATAGGAAACTACATGAAAACATGGATAATTCAGAGAAAATGACTGTAAACAGATGAGAACTCGTTTAGAACAGCTGAAAGAGATTCTACAAGTCAGTTCTTAGTGTAGAAAAGGTAGCTAAGACCCAGGAAATCCTTAATTCGAGTGAAGATCACATGAAACACTGTATGAATCCTATATTCTTTACTTAAAGGACTCTAGAGTGGTAAATGTGTGTTTTACAAGCCAGAATACCATTGACATAGAGAAAGAAACACGTTCACCAGCTTTGGAAAGCCTTACACTTCACTGAAATGTAGTACTACACTCTATAACACAGTTGAGAGACAAAGTTCCCAAGCTGCCTCTGTTCATAACAGTGTGTAGGAAGTTGTTTGATGAAGTGGGCAAAGCTTATACTTGGAACAGAAGGCAGAATATAGGAAACTACAAGAAAACATGGATAATTCACAGAAAATGACTGTAAACAGATGAGAACTCGTTTAGAACAGCTGAAAGAGATTCTCCAAGCCGGTTCTTAGTGTAGAAAAGGTAGCTAAGGGAAATCCTTAATTCGAGTTCAGATCACATGAAACACTGTATGAATCCTATATTCTTTACTTAAAGGACTCTAGAGTGGTAAATGTGTGTTATACAAGTAAGAATACCATTGAAATAGAGAAAGAAACAGGTTCGGCAGCTTTGGAAAGCCTTACACTTCACTGAAATGTAGTACTACACTCTATAACACAGTTGAGAGACAATGTTCCCGAGCTGCCTCAGTTCATAACAGTGTGTAGGAAGTTGTTTGATAAAGTGGGCAAAGCTTATACTTGGACCAGAAGGCAGAATATAGGAAACTTGATGAAAACATGAATAATTCAGAGAATATGACTGTAAACAGTTGAGAACTCCTTTAGAACAGCTGAAAGAGTTTCTCCAAGTCAGTTCTTAGTGTATAAAAGGTAGCTAAGATCCAGGAAATGCTTAATTCGAGTTTAGATAACATGAAACACTGTATTAATCCTATATTCTTTACTTAAAGGACTCTAGAGTGGTAAATGTGTGTTTTACAAGTCAGAATACCATTGACATAGAGAAAAAAACACGTTCCGCAGCTTTGGAAAGCCTTACACTTCACTGAAAGGTAGTACTACACTCTATAACACAGTTGAGAGACAATGTTCCCGAGCTGCCTCAGTGCATAACAGTGTGTAGGAAGTTGTTTGATGAAGTGGGCAAAGCTTATACTTGGACCAGAAGGCAGAATATAGGAAACTACATGAAAACATGGATAATTCAGAGAAAATGACTGTAAACAGATGAGAACTCGTTTAGAACAGCTGAAAGAGATTCTCCAAGTCAGTTCTTAGTGAAGAAAAGGTACCTAAGGGAAATCCTTAATTCGAGTTAAGATCACATGAAACACTGTATGAATCCTATATTCTTTATTTAAAGGACTCTAGAGTGGAAAATGTGTGTTATACAAGTCAGAATACCACTTAAATAGAGAAAGAAACACGTTCGGCAGCTTTGGAAAGCCTTACACTTCACTGAAATGTAGTACTACACTCTATAACACAGTTGAGAGACAAAGTTCCCAAGCTGCGTCTGTTCATAACAGTGTGTAGGAAATTGTTTGATGAAGTGGGCAAAGCTTATACTTGGACCAGAAGGCAGAATATAGGAAACTAGATGAAAACATGAATAATTCAGAGAATATGACTGTAAACAGTTGAGAACTCCTTTAGAACAGATGAAAGAGTTTCTCCAAGTCAGTTCTTAGTGTATAAAAGGTAGCTAAGATCCAGGAAATGCTTAATTCGAGTTTAGATAACATGAAACACTGTATTAATCCTATATTCTTTACTTAAAGGACTCTAGAGTGGTAAATGTGTGTTTTACAAGTCAGAATACCATTGACATAGAGAAAAAAACACGTTCCGCAGCTTTGGAAAGCCTTACACTTCACTGAAAGGTAGTACTACACTCTATAACACAGTTGAGAGACAATGTTTCCGAGCTGCCTCAGTGCATAATAGTGTGTAGGAAGTTGTTTGATGAAGTGGGCAAAGCTTATACTTGGACCAGAAGGCAGAATATAGGAAACTACATGAAAACATGGATAATTCAGAGAAAATGACTGTAAACAGATGAGAACTCGTTTAGAACAGCTGAAAGAGATTCTACAAGTCAGTTCTTAGTGTAGAAAAGGTAGCTAAGACCCAGGAAATCCTTAATTCGAGTGAAGATCACATGAAACACTGTATGAATCCTATATTCTTTACTTAAAGGACTCTAGAGTGGTAAATGTGTGTATACAAGTCAGAATACCATTGACATAGAGAAAGAAACACGTTCGGTAGCTTTGGAAAGCCTTACACTTCACTGAAATGTAGTACTACACTCTATAACACAGTTGTGAGACAAAGTTCCCAAGCTCCCTCAGTTCATAACAGTGTGTAGGAAGTTGTTTGATGAAGTGGCAAAGCTTATACTTGGACTAGAAGGCAGAATATAGGAAACTACATGAAAACATGGATAATTCAGAGAAAATGACTGTAAAAAGATGAGAACTCGTTTAGAACAGCTGAAAGACATTCTCCAAGTCAGTTGTTAGTGTAGAAAAGGTAGCTAAGATAAGGGAAATCCTTAATTGGAGTAAAGATCACAGGAAACACTGTATGAATCCTATATTCTTTACTTAAAGGACGCTAGAGTGGTAAATGTGTGTTATACAAGTCAGAATACCATTGAAATAGAGAAAGAAACACGTTCGGCAGCTTTGGAAAGCCTTACACTTCACTGAAATGTAGTACTATACTCTATAACACAGTTGAGAGACAAAGTTTCCAAGCTGCGTCTGCTCATAACAGTGTGTAGGAAGTTGTTTGATGAAGTGGGCAAAGCTTATACTTGGACCAGAAGCAGAATATAGGAAACTAGATGAAAACATGGATAATTCACAGAAAATGACTGTAAACAGATGAGAACTCGTTTAGAACAGCTGAAAGAGATTCTACAAGTCAGTTCTTAGTGTAGAAAAGGTAGCTAACACCCAGGAAATCCTTAATTCGAGTTAAGATCACATGAAACACTGTATGAATCCTATATTCTTTACTTAAAGTAGTGTAGAGTGGTAAATGTGTGTTATACAAGTCAAAATACAATTGAAATAGAGAAAGAAAGACTTTTGGCAGATTTGGAAAGCCTTACACTTCACTGAAATGTAGTACTACACTCTATAACACAGTTGAGAGACAAAGTTCCCAAGCTGCGTCTGTTCATAACAGTGTGTAGGAAGTTGTTTGATGAAGTGGGCAAATCTTATACTTGGACCAGAAGGCAGAATATAGGAAACTAGATGAAAACATGAATAATTCAGAGAATATGACTGTAAACAGTTGAGAACTCCTTTAGAACACCTGAAAGAGTTTCTCCAAGTCAGTTCTTAGTGTATAAAAGGTAGCTAAGATTCTGTAAATGCTTAATTCGAGTTTAGATAACATGAAACACTGTATTAATCCTATATTCTTTACTTAAAGGACTCTAGAGTGGTAAATGTGTGTTTTACAAGCCAGAATACCATTGACATAGAGAAAGAAACACGTTCAGCAGCTTTGGAAAGCCTTACACTTCACTGAAATGTAGTACTACACTCTATAACACAGTTGAGAGACAAAGTTCCCAAGCTGCCTCTGTTCATAACAGTGTGTAGGAAGTTGTTTGATGAAGTGGGCAAAGCTTATACTTGGAACAGAAGGCAGAATATAGGAAACTACCAGAAAACATGGATAATTCACAGAAAATGACTGTAAACAGATGAGAACTCGTTTAGAACAGCTGAAAGAGATTCTCCAAGCCAGTTCTTAGTGTAGAAAAGGTAGCTAAGGGAAATCCTTAATTCGAGTTAAGATCACATGAAACACTGTATGAATCCTATATTCTTTACTTAAAAAACTCTAGAGTGGTAAATGTGTGTTATACAAGTAAGAATACCATTGAAATAGAGAAAGAAACACGTTCGGCAGCTTTGGAAAGCCTTACACTTCACTGAAATGTAGTACTACACTCTATAACACAGTTGAGAGACAATGTTCCCGAGCTGCCTCAGTGCATAACAGTGTGTAGGAAGTTGTTTGATGAAGTGGGCAAAGCTTATACTTGGACCAGAAGGCAGAATATAGGAAACTACATGAAAACATGGATAATTCAGAGAAAATGACTGTAAACAGATGAGAACTCGTTTAGAACAGCTGAAAGAGATTCTACAAGTCAGTTCTTAGTGTAGAAAAGGTAGCTAAGACCCAGGAAATCCTTAATTCGAGTGAAGATCACATGAAACACTGTATGAATCCTATATTCTTTACTTAAAGGACTCTAGAGTGGTAAATGTGTGTTTTACAAGCCAGAATACCATTGACATAGAGAAAGAAACACGTTCACCAGCTTTGGAAAGCCTTACACTTCACTGAAATGTAGTACTACACTCTATAACACAGTTGAGAGACAAAGTTCCCAAGCTGCCTCTGTTCATAACAGTGTGTAGGAAGTTGTTTGATGAAGTGGGCAAAGCTTATACATGGAACAGAAGGCAGAATATAGGAAACTACAAGAAAACATGGATAATTCACAGAAAATGACTGTAAACAGATGAGAACTCGTTTAGAACAGCTGAAAGAGATTCTCCAAGCCGGTTCTTAGTGTAGAAAAGGTAGCTAAGGGAAATCCTTAATTCGAGTTCAGATCACATGAAACACTGTATGAATCCTATATTCTTTACTTAAAGGACTCTAGAGTGGTAAATGTGTGTTATACAAGTAAGAATACCATTGAAATAGAGAAAGAAACAGGTTCGGCAGCTTTGGAAAGCCTTACACTTCACTGAAATGTAGTACTACACTCTATAACACAGTTGAGAGACAATGTTCCCGAGCTGCCTCAGTTCATAACAGTGTGTAGGAAGTTGTTTGATAAAGTGGGCAAAGCTTATACTTGGACCAGAAGGCAGAATATAGGAAACTTGATGAAAACATGAATAATTCAGAGAATATGACTGTAAACAGTTGAGAACTCCTTTAGAACAGCTGAAAGAGTTTCTCCAAGTCAGTTCTTAGTGTATAAAAGGTAGCTAAGATCCAGGAAATGCTTAATTCGAGTTTAGATAACATGAAACCCTGTATTAATCCTATATTCTTTACTTAAAGGACTCTAGAGTTGTAAATGTGTGTTTTACAAGTCAGAATACCATTGACATAGAGAAAGAAACACGTTCAGCAGCTTTGGAAAGCCTTACACTTCACTGAAATGTAGTACTACACTCTATAACATAGTTGAGAGACAATGTTCCCGAGTTGCCTTAGTTCATAACAGTGTTTAGGAATTTGTTTGATAAAGTGGGCAAAGCTTATACTTGGACCAGAAGGCAGAATATAGGAAACTACATGAAAACATGGATAATTCAGAGAAAATGACTGTAAAGAGATGAGAACTGGTTTAGGACAGCTCAAAGAGATTCTCCAAGTCAGTTCTTAGTGTAGAAAAGGTAGCTAAGATCCGGGAAATCCTTAATTCGAGTTAAGATCACATGAAACAGTGTATGAATCCTATATTCTTTACTTAAAGGAGAATAGAGTGGTAAAAGTGTGTTATACAAAGCAGAATACCATTGAAATAGTGAAAGAAACACGTTCGGTATCTTTGAAAAGCCTTACACTTCACTGAAATGTAGTACTACACTCTATAACACAGTTGAGAGACAATGTTCCCGAGCTGCCTCAGTTCATAACAGGGTGTAGGAAGTTGTTTGATAAAGTGGGCAAAGCTTATACTAGGACAAGACGGCAGAATATAGGAAACTACATGAAAACATGGATAATTCAGAGAAAATGACTGTAAACAGATGAGAACTTGTTTAGAGCAGCTCAAAGAGATTCTCCAAGGCACTTCTTAGTGTAGATAAGGTAGCTAAGATCCGGAAAACCCTTAATTTGCGTTAAGATCACATGAAACACTGTATGAATCCTATATTCTTTACTTAAAGGAGAATAGAGTGGTAAAAGTGTGTTATACAAGGCAGAATACCATTGAAGTAGAGAAAGAAACATGTTCGGCAGCTTTGGAAAGCCTTACACTTCACTGAAATGTAGTACTACACTCTATAACATAGTTGAGAGACAATGTTCCCGAGCTGCCTCAGTTCATAACAGCGTGTAGGAAGTTGTTTGATAAAGTGGGCAAAGCTTATACTTGGACCAGAAGGCAGAATATAGGAAACTACATGAAAACATGGATAATTCAGAGAAAATGACTGTAAAGAGATGAGAACTGGTTTAGAAGAGCTCAAAGAGATTCTCCAACTCAGTTCTTAGTGTAGAAAAGGTAGCTAAGATCCGGGAAATCCTTAATTCGAGTTAAGATCACATGAAACAGTGTATGAATCCTATATTCTTTACTTAAAGGAGAATAGAGTGGTAAAAGTGTGTTATACAAGGCAGAATACCATTGAAGTAGAGAAAGAAACACGTTCCGCAGCTTTGGAAAGCCTTACACTTCACTGAAATGTAGTACTACACTCTATAACACAGTTGAGAGACAATGTTCCCGAGCTGCCTCAGTTCATAATAGCGTGTAGGAAGTTGTTTGATAAAGTGGGCAAAGCTTATACTTGGACCAGAAGGCAGAATATAGGAAACTACATGAAAACATGGATAATTCAGAGAAAATGACTGTAAACAGATGAGAACTTGTTTAGAGCAGCTCAAAGAGATTCTCCAAGTCAGTTCTTGGTGTAGAAAAGGTAGCTAAGATCCGGGAAATCCTTAATTCGAGTTAAGATCACATGAAACAGTGTATGAATCCTAAATTCTTTACTTAAAGGAGACTAGAGTGGTAAAAGTGTGTTATACAAGGCAGAATACCATTGAAGTAGAGAAAGAAACACGTTCGGCAGCTTTGGAAAGCCTTACACTTCACTGAAATGTAGTACTACACTCTATAACACAGTTGAGAGACAATGTTCTTGGGCTGCCTCAGTTCATAACAGTGTGTAGGAAGTTGTTTGATAAAGTGGGCAAAGCTTATACTTGGACCAGAAGGCAGAATATAGGAAACTATAGGAAAACATCAATAATTCAGAGAAAATGACTGTATGCAGATGAGAACTCTTTTAGAACACCTGAGAGAGATTCTCCAAGTCAGTTCTTAGTGTAGATAAGGTAGCTAAGATCCGGAAAACCCTTAATTTGAGTTAAGATCACATGAAACACTGTATGAATCCTATATTCTTTACTTAAAGGAGACTAGAGTGGTAAATGTGTGTTATACAAGGCAGAATACCATTGAAGTAGAGAAAGAAACACGTTCGGCAGCTTTGGAAAGCCTTACACTTCACTGAAATGTAGTACTACACTCTATAACACAGTTGAGAGACAATGTTCCCGAGCTGCCTCAGTTCATAGCAGCGTGTAGGAAGTTGTTTGATAAAGTGGGCAAAGCTTATACTTGGACCAGAAGGCAGAATATAGGAAACTACATGAAAACATGGATAATTCAGAGAAAATGACTGTAAAGAGATGAGAACTGGTTTAGAACAGCTCAAAGAGATTCTCCAAGTCAGTTCTTAGTGTAGAAAAGGTAGCTAAGATCCGGGAAATCCTTAATTCGAGTTAAGATCACATGAAACAGTGTATGAATCCTATATTCTTTACTTAAAGGAGAATAGAGTGGTAAAAGTGTGTTATACAAAGCAGAATACCATTGAAATAGTGAAAGAAACACGTTCGGTATCTTTGAAAAGCCTTACACTTCACTGAAATGTAGTACTACACTCTATAACACAGTTGAGAGACAATGTTCCCGAGCTGCCTCAGTTCATAACAGGGTGTAGGAAGTTGTTTGATAAAGTGGGCAAAGCTTATACTAGGACAAGACGGCAGAATATAGGAAACTACATGAAAACATGGATAATTCAGAGAAAATGACTGTAAACAGATGAGAACTTGTTTAGAGCAGCTCAAAGAGATTCTCCAAGGCAGTTCTTAGTGTAGATAAGGTAGCTAAGATCCGGAAAACCCTTAATTTGAGTTAAGATCACATGAAACACTGTATGAATCCTATATTCTTTACTTAAAGGAGAATAGAGTGGTAAAAGTGTGTTATACAAGGCAGAATACCATTGAAGTAGAGAAAGAAACATGTTCGGCAGCTTTGGAAAGCCTTACACTTCACTGAAATGTAGTACTACACTCTATAACACAGTTGAGAGACAATGTTCCCGAGCTGCCTCAGTTCATAACAGCGTGTAGGAAGTTGTTTGATAAAGTGGGCAAAGCTTATACTTGGACCAGAAGGCAGAATATAGGAAACTACATGAAAACATGGATAATTCAGAGAAAATGACTGTAAACAGATGAGAACTTGTTTAGAACAGCTCAAAGAGATTCTCCAAGTCAGTTCTTGGTGTAGAAAAGGTAGCTAAGATCCGGGAAATCCTTAATTCGAGTTAAGATCACATGAAACAGTGTATGAATTCTAAATTCTTTACTTAAAGGAGACTAGAGTGGTAAAAGTGTGTTATACAAGTCAGAATACCATTGAAGTAGAGAAAGAAACACGTTCGGCAGCTTTGGAAAGCCTTACACTTCACTGAAATGTAGTACCACACTCTATAACACAGTTGAGAGACAATGTTCTTGGGCTGCCTCAGTTCATAACAGTGTGTAGGAAGTTGTTTGATAAAGTGGGCAAAGCTTATACTTGGACCAGAAGGCAGAATATAGGAAACTATAGGAAAACATCAATAATTCAGAGAAAATGACTATAAGCAGATGAGAACTCTTTTAGAACACCTGAGAGAGATTCTCCAAGTCAGTTCTTAGTGTAGATAAGGTAGCTAAGATCCGGAAAACCCTTAATTTGAGTTAAGATCACATGAAACACTGTATGAATCCTATATTCTTTACTTAAAGGAGACTAGAGTGGTAAATGTGTGTTATACAAGGCAGAATACCATTGAAGTAGAGAAAGAAAAACGTTCGGCAGCTTTGGAAAGCCTTACACTTCACTGAAATGTAGTACTACACTCTATAACACAGTTGAGAGACAATGTTCCCGAGCTGCCTCAGTTCATAACAGCGTGTAGGAAGTTGTTTGATAAAGTGGGCAAAGCTTATACTTGGACCAGAAGGCAGAATATAGGAAACTACATGAAAACATGGATAATTCAGAGAAAATGACTGTAAACCGATGAGAACTTGTTTAGAACAGCTCAAAGAGATTCTCCAAGTCAGTTCTTGGTGTAGAAAAGGTAGCTAAGATCCGGGAAATCCTTAATTCGAGTTAAGATCAAATGAAACAGTGTATGAATCCTATATTCTTTACTTAAAGGAGAACAGAGTGGTAAAAGTGTGTTATACAAAGCAGAATACCATTGAAATAGTGAAAGAAACACGTTCGGTATCTTTGAAAAGCCTTACACTTCACTGAAATGTAGTACTACACTCTATAACACAGTTGAGAGACAATGTTCCCGAGCTGCCTCAGTTCATAACAGCGTGTAGGAAGTTGTTTGATAAATTGGGCAAAGCTTATACTTGGACCAGAAGGCAGAATATAGGAAACTACATGAAAACATGGATAATTCAGAGAAAATGACTGTAAAGAGATGAGAACTGGTTTAGAAGAGCTCAAAGAGATTCTCCAGCTCAGTTCTTAGTGTAGAAGAGGTAGCTAAGATCCGGGAAATCCTTAATTCGAGTTAAGATCACATGAAACAGTGTATGAATCCTAAATTCTTTACTTAAAGGAGACTAGAGTGGTAAAAGTGTGTTATACAAGTCAGAATACCATTGAAGTAGAGAAAGAAACACGTTCGGCAGCTTTGGAAAGCCTTACACTTCACTGAAATGTAGTACCACAATCTATAACACAGTTGAGAGACAATGTTCTTGGGCTGCCTCAGTTCATAACAGTGTGTAGGAAGTTGTTTGATAAAGTGGGCAAAGCTTATACTTGGACCAGAAGGCAGAATATAGGAAACTATAGGAAAACATTAATAATTCAGAGAAAATGACTATAAGCAGATGAGAACTCTTTTAGGACACCTGAGAGAGATTCTCCAAGTCAGTTCTTAGTGTAAATAAGGTAGCTAAGATCCGGAAAACCCTTAATTTGAGTTAAGATCACATGAAACACTGTATGAATCCTATATTCTTTACTTAAAGGAGACTAGAGTGGTAAATGTGTGTTATACAAGGCAGAATACCATTGAAGTAGAGAAAGAAAAACGTTCGGCAGCTTTGGAAAGCCTTACACTTCACTGAAATGTAGTACTACACTCTATAACACAGTTGAGAGACAATGTTCCCGAGCTGCCTCAGTTCATAACAGTGTGTAGGAAGTTGTTTGATAAAGTGGGCAAAGCTTATACTTGGACCAGAAGGCAGAATATAGGAAACTACATGAAAACATGGATAATTCAGAGAAAATGACTGTAAACCGATGAGAACTTGTTTAGAACAGCTCAAAGAGATTCTCCAAGTCAGTTCTTGGTGTAGAAAAGGTAGCTAAGATCCGGGAAATCCTTAATTCGAGTTAAGATCACATGAAACAGTGTATGAATCCTAAATTCTTTACTTAAAGGAGAGTAGAGTGGTAAAAGTGTGTTATACAAAGCAGAATACCATTGAAATAGTGAAAGAAACACGTTCGGTATCTTTGAAAAGCCTTACACTTCACTGTAATGTAGTACTACACTCTATAACACAGTTGAGAGACAATGTTCCCGAGCTGCCTCAGTTTATAACAGGGTGTAGGAAGTTGTTTGATAAAGTGGGCAAAGCTTATACTTGGACAAGACGGCAGAATATAGGAAACTACATGAAAACATGGATAATTCAGAGAAAATGACTGTAAACAGATGAGAACTTGTTTAGAGCAGCTCAAAGAGATTCTCCAAGGCAGTTCTTAGTGTAGATAAGGTAGCTAAGATCCGGAAAACCCTTAATTTGAGTTAAGATCACATGAAACACTGTATGAATCCTATATTCTTTACTTAAAGGAGAATAGAGTGGTAAAAGTGTGTTATACAAGGCAGAATACCATTGAAGTAGAGAAAGAAACATGTTCGGCAGCTTTGGAAAGCCTTACACTTCACTGAAATGTAGTACTACACTCTATAACACAGTTGAGAGACAATGTTCCCGAGCTGCCTCAGTTCATAACAGCGTGTAGGAAGTTGTTTGATAAAGTGGGCAAAGCTTATACTTGGACCAGAAGGCAGAATATAGGAAACTACATGAAAACATGGATAATTCAGAGAAAATGACTGTAAACAGATGAGAACTTGTTTAGAACAGCTCAAAGAGATTCTCCAAGTCAGTTCTTGGTGTAGAAAAGGTAGCTAAAATCCGGGAAATCCTTAATTCGAGTTAAGATCACATGAAACAGTGTATGAATCCTAAATTCTTTACTTAAAGGAGACTAGAGTGGTAAAAGTGTGTTATACAAGTCAGAATACCATTGAAGTAGAGAAAGAAACACGTTCGGCAGCTTTGGAAAGCCTTACACTTCACTGAAATGTAGTACCACAATCTATAACACAGTTGAGAGACAATGTTCTTGGGCTGCCTCAGTTCATAACAGTGTGTAGGAAGTTGTTTGATAAAGTGGGCAAAGCTTATACTTGGACCAGAAGGCAGAATATAGGAAACTATAGGAAAACATCAATAATTCAGAGAAAATGACTATAAGCAGATGAGAACTCTTTTAGAACACCTGAGAGAGATTCTCCAAGTCAGTTCTTAGTGTAGATAAGGTAGCTAAGATCCGGAAAACCCTTAATTTGAGTTAAGATCACATGAAACACTGTATGAATCCTATATTCTTTACTTAAAGGAGACTAGAGTGGTAAATGTGTGTTATACAAGGCAGAATACCATTGAAGTAGAGAAAGAAAAACGTTCGGCAGCTTTGGAAAGCCTTACACTTCACTGAAATGTAGTACTACACTCTATAACACAGTTGAGAGACAATGTTCCCGAGCTGCCTCAGTTCATAACAGTGTGTAGGAAGTTGTTTGATAAAGTGGGCAAAGCTTATACTTGGACCAGAAGGCAGAATATAGGAAACTACATGAAAACATGGATAATTCAGAGAAAATGACTGTAAACAGATGAGAACTTGTTTAGAACAGCTCAAAGAGATTCTCCAAGTCAGTTCTTGGTGTAGAAAAGGTAGCTAAAATCCGGGAAATCCTTAATTCGAGTTAAGATCACATGAAACAGTGTATGAATCCTAAATTCTTTACTTAAAGGAGACTAGAGTGGTAAAAGTGTGTTATACAAGTCAGAATACCATTGAAGTAGAGAAAGAAACACGTTCGGCAGCTTTGGAAAGCCTTACACTTCACTGAAATGTAGTACCACAATCTATAACACAGTTGAGAGACAATGTTCTTGGGCTGCCTCAGTTCATAACAGTGTGTAGGAAGTTGTTTGATAAAGTGGGCAAAGCTTATACTTGGACCAGAAGGCAGAATATAGGAAACTATAGGAAAACATCAATAATTCAGAGAAAATGACTATAAGCAGATGAGAACTCTTTTAGGACACCTGAGAGAGATTCTCCAAGTCAGTTCTTAGTGTAAATAAGGTAGCTAAGATCCGGAAAACCCTTAATTTGAGTTAAGATCACATGAAACACTGTATGAATCCTATATTCTTTATTTAAAGGACTCTAGAGTGCTAAATGTGTGTTATACAAGTCAGAATACCATTGAAATAGAGAAAGAAACACGTTCGGCAGCTTTGGAAAGCCTTACACATCACTGAAATGTAGTACTACACTCTATAACACAGTTGAGAGACAAAGTTCTCAAGCTGCGTCTGTTCATAACAGTGTGTAGGAAGTTGTTTGATGAAGTGGGCAAAGCTTATACTTGGACCAGAAGGCAGAATATAGGAAACTAGATGAAAACATGAATAATTCAGAGAATATGACTGTAAACAGTTGAGAACTCCTTTAGAACAGCTGAAAGAGTTTCTCCAAGTCAGTTCTTAGTGTATAAAAGGTAGCTAAGATCCAGGAAATGCTTAATTCGAGTTTATATAACATGAAACACTGTATTAATCCTATATTCTTTACTTAAAGGACTCTAGAGTGGTAAATGTGTGTTTTACAAGTCAGAATACCATTGACATAGAGAAAGAAACACGTTCAGCAGCTTTGGAAGGCCTTACAGTTCACTGAAATGTAGTACTACACTCTATAACACAGTTGAGAGACAAAGTTCCCAAGCTGCCTCTGTTCATAACAGTGTGTAGGAAGCTGTTTGATGAAGTGTGCAAAGCTTATACTTGGACCAGAAGGCAGAATATAGGAAACTACATGAAAACATGGATAATTCACTGAAAATGACTGTAAACAGATGAGAACTTGTTTAGAACAGCTGAAATTTATTCTACAAGTCAGTTCTTAGTGTAGAAAATGTAGCTAAGACCCAGGAAATCCTTAATTCGAGTTAAGATCACATGAAACACTGTATGAATCCTATATTCTTTACTTAAAGGAGACTAGAGTGGTAAAAGTGTGTTATACAAGTCAGAATACCATTGAAGTAGAGAAAGAAACACGTTCGGCAGCTTTGGAAAGCCTTACACTTCACCGAAATGTAGTACTACACTCTATAACACAGTTGAGAGACAAAGTTCCCAAGCTGCGTCTGTTCATAACAGTGTGTAGGAAGTTGTTTGATAAAGTGGGCAAAGCTTATACTTGGACCAGAAGGCAGAATATAGGAAACTACATGAAAACATGGATAATTCAGAGAAAATGACTGTAAACAGATGAGAACTTGTTTAGAACAGCTCAAAGGGATTCTCCAAGTCAGTTCTTAGTGTAGAAAAGGTAGCTAAGATCCGGGAAATCCTTAATTGGACTTAAGTTCACATGAAACACTGAATGAATCCTATATTCTTTACTTAAAGGAGACTAGAGTGGTAAATGTGTGTTATACAAGGCTGAATACCATTGAAATAGAGAAAGAAACACGTCCGGCAGCTTTGGAAAGCCTTACACTTCACTGAAATGTTGTACTACACTCTATAACACAGTTGAGAGACAATGTTCCCAAGCTGCCTCAGTTCATAACAGTGTGTAGGAAGTTGTTTGATAAAGTGGGCATAGCTTATACTTGGACCTGAAGGCAAAATATAGGAAACTACATGAAAACTTGGAAAATTCAGAGAAAATGACTGTAAACAGATGAGAACTGGTTTAAAACAGCTGAAAGAGATTCTCGAAGTCAGTTCTTAGTGTAGAAAAGGTAGCTAAGATAAGGGAAATCCGTAATTCGAGTTCAGATCAAATGAAACACCGTATGAATCCTATATTCTTTACTTAAAGGGCTCTAGAGTGGTAAATGTGTGTTATACAAGGAAGAATACCATAGAAATAGAGAAAGAAACACGTTCGGCAGCTTTGAAAAGCCTTACACTTTACTGAAATGTAGTACTACACTCTATACGACAGTTGAGAGACAAAGTTCCCAAGCTGTCTCAGTTCATAACAGTGTGTAGGAAGTTGTTTGATGAAGTGGGCAAAACTTATACTTGGACCAGAAGTCAGAATATAGGAAACTACATGAAAACATGGATAATTCAGAGAAAATGACAGTAAACAGAGGAGAACTCGTTTAGAACAGTTGTAAGAGATTTTCCAAGTCAGTTCTTAGTGTAAAAAAAGTAGCTAAGATAAGGAAAATCCTTAATTCGAGTTAAGATCACATAAAACACTGTATGATTCCTATATTCTTTACCTAAAGAACTCTAGAGTGGTAAATGTGTGTTATACAAGTCAGAATACCATTGAAATAGAGAAAGAAACACGTTCGTCAGCTTTGGAAAGCCTAACACTTCACTGAAATGTAGTACTACACTCTATAACACAGTTGAGAGACAATGTTCCTGAGCTGCCTCAGTTCATAACAGTGTGTAGGAAGTTGTTTGATAAAGTTGGCATAGCTTATACTTGGACCAGAAGGCAAAATATAGGAAACTACATGAAAACTTGGAAAATTCAGAGAAAATGACTGTAAACAGATGAGAACTCGTTTAGAACAGCTGAAAGAGATTCTCAAAGTCAGTTCTTAGTGTAGAAAAGGTAGCTAAGGGAAATCCTTAATTCGAGTTAAGATCACATGAAACACTGTATGAATCCTATATTCTTTACTTAAAGGACTCTAGAGTGGTAAATGTGTGTTATACAAGGCAGAATAACATTGAAATAGAGAAAGAAACACGTTCGGCAGCTTTGGAAAGCCTTACACTTCAGAGAAATGTAGTACTGCACTCTATAACACAGTTGAGAGATAATGTTCCCAAGGTGCCTCAGTTCATAACAGTGTGTAGGAAGTTGTTTGATAAAGTGGGCAAAGCTTATACTTGGACCAGAAGGCAGAATATAGGAAACTACATGAAAACATGGATAATTCACAGAAAATGACTAAACAGATGAGAAGTCGTTTAGAACAGCTTAAAGAGATTCTCCAAGTCAGTTCTTAGTGTAGAAAAGGTAGCTAAGATCCAGGAAATCCTTAATTTGAGTTAAGATAACATGAAACACTGTATGAATCCTATATTCTTTACTTAAAGGACTCTAGGGTGGTAAATGTGTGTTATACAAGTCAGAATACCGTTGACATAGAGAAAGACACAGGTTCGGCAGCTTTGGAAAGCCTTACACTTCACTGAAATGTAGTACTACACTCTATAACGCAGTTGAGAGAGAAAGTTCCCAAGCTGCCTCAGTTCATAACAGTGTGTAGGAAGTTGTTTGATAAACTGGGCAAAGCTTATACTTGGACAAGAAGGCAGAATATAGGAAACTATATGAAAACATGGATAATTCAGAGAAAATGACGGTAAACAGATGAGAACTCGTTTAGAACAGCTGATAGAGATTCTCCAAGTCAGTTCTTAGTGTAAAAAAGGTAGCTAAGATAAGGAAAATCCTTAATTTGAGTTAAGATCACATAAAACACTGTATGAATCCAATATTCTTTACCTAAAGGACTCTAGAGTGGTAAATGCGTGTTATACAAGTCAAAATACCATTGAAATAGAGAAAGAAACACGTTCGGCAGCTTTGGAAAGCCTTACACTTCACTGAAATGTAGTACTACACTCTATAACACAGTTGAGAGACAATGTTCCCAAGCTGCCTCAGTTCATAACAGTGTGTAGGAAGTTGTTTGATAAAGTGGGCAAAGCTTATACTTGGACCAGAAGGCAGAATATAGGAAACTACATGAAAACATGGATAATTCATAGAAAATGACTGTAAAGATATGAGAACTGGTTTAGAACAGCTCAAAGAGATTGTCCAAGTCAGTTCTTAGTGTAGAAAAGGTAGCTAAGATCCGGGAAATCCTTAATTCAAGTTAAGATCACATGAAACAGTGTATGAATCCTATATTCTTTACTTAAAGGAGAATAGAGTGGTAAAAGTGTGTTATACAAGGCAGAATACCATTGAAATAGTGAAAGAAACACGTTCGGTATCTTTGAAAAGCCTTACACTTCACTGAAATGTAGTACTACACTCTATAACACAGTTGACAGACAATGTTCCTGAGCTGCCTCAGTTCAAAGCAATGTGTAGGAACTTGTTTGATAAAGTGGGCAAAGCTTATACTTGGACCAGACGGCAGAATATAGGAAACTACATGAAAACATGGATAATTCAGAGAAAATAACTGTAAACAGATGAGAATTTGTTTAGAACAGCTCAAAGAAATTCTCCAAGTCAGTTCTTGGTGTAGAAAAGGTAGCTAAGATCCGGGAAATCCTTAATTCGAGTTAAGATCACATGAAACAGTGTATGAATCCTAAATTCTTTACTTAAAGGAGACTAGAGTGGTAAAAGTGTGTTATACAAGTCAGAATACCATTGAAGTAGAGAAAGAAACACGTTCGGCAGCTTTGGAAAGCCTTACACTTCACTGAAATGTTGTACTACACTCTATAACACAGTTGAGAGACAATGTTCCCGAGCTGCCTCAGTTCATAACAGGGTGTAGGAAGTTGTTTGATAAAGTGGGCATAGCTTATACTTGGACCAGAAGGCAAAATATAGGAAACTACATGAAAACTTGGAAAATTCAGAGAAAATGACTGTAAACAGATGAGAACTCGTTTAAAACAGCTGAAAGAGATTCTCCAACTCAGTTCTTAGTGTAGAAAAGGTAGCTAAGATAAGGGAAATCCGTAATTCGAGTTAAGATCAAATGAAACACTGTATGAATCCTATATTCTTTACTTAAAGGGCTCTAGAGTGGTAAATGTGTGTTATACAAGGAAGAATACCATAGAAATAGAGAAAGAAACACGTTCGGCAGCTTTGAAAAGCCTTACACTTCACTGAAATGTAGTATTACACTCTATACGACAGTTGAGAGACAAAGTTCCCAAGCTGTCTCAGTTCATAACAGTGTGTAGGAAGTTGTTTGATAAAGTGGGCAAAGCTTATACTTGGACCAGAAGTCAGAATATAGGAAACTACATGAAAACATGGATAATTCAGAGAAAATGACAGTAAACAGAGGAGAACTCGTTTAGAACAGTTGTAAGAGATTTTCCAAGTCAGTTCTCAGTGTAAAAAAAGTAGCTAAGATAAGGAAAATCCTTAATTCGAGTTAAGATCACATAAAACACTGTATGAATCCTATATTCTTTACCTAAAGAACTCTAGAGTGGTAAATGTGTGTTATACAAGTCAGAATACCATTGAAATAGAGAAAGAAACACGTTCGTCAGCTTTGGAAAGCCTAACACTTCACTGAAATGTAGTACTACACTCTATAACACAGTTGAGAGACAATGTTCCTGAGCTGCCTCAGTTCATAACAGTGTGTAGGAAGTTGTTTGATAAAGTTGGCATAGCTTATACTTGGACCAGAAGGCAGAATATAGGAAACTACATGAAAACTTGGAAAATTCAAAGAAAATGACTGTAAACAGATGAGAACTCGTTTAGAACAGCTGAAAGAGATTCTCAAAGTCAGTTCTTAGTGTAGAAAAGGTAGCTAAGGGAAATCCTTAATTCGAGTTAAGACCACATGAAACACTGTATGAATCCTATATTCTTTACTTAAAGGACTCTAGAGTGGTAAATGTGTGTTATACAAGGCAGAATAACATTGAAATAGAGAAAGAAACACGTTCGGCAGCTTTGGAAAGCCTTACACTTCACTGAAATGTAGTACTGCACTCTATAACACAGTTGAGAGATAATGTTCCCAAGGTGCCTCAGTTCATAACAGTGTGTAGGAAGTTGTTTGATAAAGTGGGCAAAGCTTATACTTGGACCAGAAGGCAGAATATAGGAAACTACATGAAAACATGGATAATTCACAGAAAATGACTAAACAGATGAGAAGTCGTTTAGAACAGCTTAAAGAGATTCTCCAAGTCAGTTCTTAGTGTAGATAAGGTAGCTAAGATCCGGAAAACCCTTAATTTGAGTTAAGATCACATGAAACACTGTAGGAATCCTATATTCTTTACTTAAAGGAGACTAGAGTGGTAAATGTGTGTTATACAAGGCAGAATACCATTGAAGTAGAGAAAGAAACACGTTCGGCAGCTTTGGAAAGCCTTACACTTCACTGAAATGTAGTACTACACTCTATAACACATTTGAGAGACAATGTTCCCGAGCTGCCTCAGTTCATAACAGCGTGTAGGAAGTTGTTTGATAAAGTGGGCGAAGCTTATACTTAAACCAGAAGGCAGAATATAGGAAACTACATGAAAACATGGATAATTCAGAGAAAATGACTGTAAAGAGATGAGAACTGGTTTAGAACTGCTCAAAGAGATTCTCCAAGGCAGTTCTTAGTGTAGAAAAGGTAGCTAAGATCCGGGAAATCCTTAATTCGAGTTAAGATCACATGAAACAGTGTATGAATCCTATATTCTTTACTTAAAGGAGAACAGAGTGGTAAAAGTGTGTTATACAAGGCAGAATACCATTGAAATAGTGAAAGAAACACGTTAGGTATCTTTGAAAAGCCTTACACTTCACTGAAATGTAGTACTACACTCTATAACACAGTAGAGAGACAATGTTCCCGAGCTGCCTCAGTTCATAACAATGTGTAGGAACTTGTTTGATAAAGTGGGCAAAGCTTATACTTGGACCAGACGGCAGAATATAGCAAACTACATGAAAACATCAATAATTCAGAGAAAATGACTGTATGCAGATGAGAACTCTTTTAGAACACCTGAGAGAGATTCTCCAAGTCAGTTCTTAGTGTAGATAAGGTAGCTAAGATCCGGAAAACCCTTAATTTGAGTTAAGATCACATGAAACACTGTATGAATCCTATATACTTTACTTAAAGGAGACTAGAGTGGTAAATGTGTGTTATACAAGGCAGAATACCATTGAAGTAGAGAAAGAAACACGTTCGGCAGCTTTGGAAAGCCTTACACTTCACTGAAATGTAGTACTACACTCTATAACACAGTTGAGAGACAATGTTCTTGGGCTGCCTCAGTTCATAACAGTGTGTAGGAAGTTGTTTGATAAAGTGGGCAAAGCTTATACTTGGACCAGAAGGCAGAATATAGGAAACTATCGGAAAACATCAATAATTCAGAGAAAATGACTGTATGCAGATGAGAACTCTTTTAGAACACCTGAGAGAGATTCTCCAAGTCAGTTCTTAGTGTAGATAAGGTAGCTAAGATCCGGAAAACCCTTAATTTGAATTAAGATCACATGAAACACTGTATGAATCCTATATTCTTTACTTAAAGGAGACTAGAGTGGTAAATGTGTGTTATACAAGGCAGAATACCATTGAAGTAGAGAAAGAAAAACGTTCGGCAGCTTTGGAAAGCCTTACACTTCACTGAAATGTAGTACTACACTCTATAACACAGTTGAGAGACAATGTTCCCGAGCTGCCTCAGTTCATAACAGCGTGTAGGAAGTTGTTTGATAAAGTGGGCAAAGCTTATACTTGGACCAGAAGGCAGAATATAGGAAACTACATGAAAACATGGATAATTCAGAGAAAATGAGTGTAAACAGATGAGAACTTGTTTAGAGCAGCTCAAAGAGATTCTCCAAGGCAATTCTTAGTGTAGATAAGGTAGCTAAGATCCGGGAAATCCTTAATTCGAGTTAAGATCACATGAAACAGTGTATGAATCCTAAATTCTTTACTTAAAGGAGACTAGAGTGGTAAAAGTGTGTTATACAAGTCAGAATACCATTGAAGTAGAGAAAGAAACACGTTCGGCAGCTTTGGAAAGCCTTACACTTCACTGAAATGTAGTACTACACTCTATAACACAGTTGAGAGACAATGTTCCCGAGCTGCCTCAGTTCATAACAGTGTGTAGGAAGTTGTTTGATAAAGTGGGCATAGCTTATACTTGGACCAGAAGTCAGAATATAGGAAACTACATGAAAACATGGATAATTCAGAGAAAATGACAGTAAACAGAGGAGAACTCGTTTAGAACAGTTGTAAGAGATTTTCCAAGTCAGTTCTCAGTGTAAAAAAAGTAGCTAAGATAAGGAAAATCCTTAATTCGAGTTAAGATCACATAAAACACTGTATGAATCCTATATTCTTTACCTAAAGAACTCTAGAGTGGTAAATGTGTGTTATACAAGTCAGAATACCATTGAAATAGAGAAAGAAACACGTTCGTCAGCTTTGGAAAGCCTAACACTTCACTGAAATGTAGTACTACACTCTATAACACAGTTGAGAGACAATGTTCCTGAGCTGCCTCAGTTCATAACAGTGTGTAGGAAGTTGTTTGATAAAGTTGGCATAGCTTATACTTGGACCCGAAGGCAGAATATAGGAAACTACATGAAAACATGGATAATTCAGAGAAAATGACTGTAAACAGATGAGAACTTGTTTAGAGCAGCTCAAAGAGATTCTCCAAGGCAGTTCTTAGTGTAGATAAGGTAGCTAAGATCCGGGAAATCCTTAATTCGAGTTAAGATCACATGAAACAGTGTATGAATCCTAAATTCTTTACTTAAAGGAGACTAGAGTGGTAAAAGTGTGTTATACAAGTCAGAATACCATTGAAGTAGAGAAAGAAACACGTTCGGCAGCTTTGGAAAGCCTTACACTTCACTGAAATGTAGTACTACACTCTATAACACAGTTGAGAGACAATGTTCTTGGGCTGCCTCAGTTCATAACAGTGTGTAGGAAGTTGTTTGATAAAGTGGGCATAGCTTATACTTGGACCAGAAGGCAAAATATAGGAAACTACATGAAAACTTGGAAAATTCAGAGAAAATGACTGTAAACAGATGAGAACTCGTTTAAAACAGCTGAAAGAGATTCTCGAAGTCAGTTCTTAGTGTAGAAAAGGTAGCTAAGATAAGGGAAATCCGTAATTCGAGTTAAGATCAAATGAAACACTGTATGAATCCTATATTCTTTACTTAAAGGGCTCAAGAGTGGTAAATGTGTGTTATACAAGGAAGAATACCATAGAAATAGAGAAAGAAACACGTTCGGCAGCTTTGAAAAGCCTTACACTTCACTGAAATGTAGTACTACACTCTATACGACAGTTGAGAGACAAAGTTCCCAAGCTGTCTCAGTTCATAACAGTGTGTAGGAAGTTGTTTGATAAAGTGGGCAAAGCTTATACTTGGACCAGAAGTCAGAATATAGGAAACTACATGAAAACATGGATAATTCAGAGAAAATGACAGTAAACAGAGGAGAACTCGTTTAGAACAGTTGTAAGAGATTTTCCAAGTCAGTTCTCAGTGTAATAAAAGTAGCTAAGATAAGGAAAATCCTTAATTCGAGTTAAGATCACATAAAACACTGTATGAATCCTATATTCTTTACCTAAAGAACTCTAGAGTGGTAAATGTGTGTTATACAAGTCAGAATACCATTGAAATAGAGAAAGAAACACGTTCGTCAGCTTTGGAAAGCCTAACACTTCACTGAAATGTAGTACTACACTCTATAACACAGTTGAGAGACAATGTTCCTGAGCTGCCTCAGTTCATAACAGTGTGTAGGAAGTTGTTTGATAAAGTTGGCATAGCTTATACTTGGACCAGAAGGCAGAATATAGGAAACTACATGAAAACTTGGAAAATTCAAAGAAAATGACTGTAAACAGATGAGAACTCGTTTAGAACAGCTGAAAGAGATTCTCAAAGTCAGTTCTTAGTGTAGAAAAGGTAGCTAAGGGAAATCCTTAATTCGAGTTAAGATCACATGAAACACTGTATGAATCCTATATTCTTTACTTAAAGGACTCTAGAGTGGTAAATGTGTGTTATACAAGGCAGAATAACATTGAAATAGAGAAAGAAACACGTTGGGCAGCTTTGGAAAGCCTTACACTTCACTGAAATGTAGTACTGCACTCTATAACACAGTTGAGAGATAATGTTCCCAAGGTGCCTCAGTTCATAACAGTGTGTAGGAAGTTGTTTGATAAAGTGGGCAAAGCTTATACTTGGTCCAGAAGGCAGAATATAGGAAACTACATGAAAACATGGATAATTCACAGAAAATGACTAAACAGATGAGAAGTCGTTTAGAACAGCTTAAAGAGATTCTCCAAGTCAGTTCTTAGTGTAGATAAGGTAGCTAAGATCCGGAAAACCCTTAATTTGAGTTAAGATCACATGAAACACTGTAGGAATCCTATATTCTTTACTTAAAGGAGACTAGAGTGGTAAATGTGTGTTATACAAGGCAGAATACCATTGAAGTAGAGAAAGAAACACGTTCGGCAGCTTTGGAAAGCCTTACACTTCACTGAAATGTAGTACTACACTCTATAACACATTTGAGAGACAATGTTCCCGAGCTGCCTCAGTTCATAACAGCGTGTAGGAAGTTGTTTGATAAAGTGGGCGAAGCTTATACTTAAACCAGAAGGCAGAATATAGGAAACTACATGAAAACATGGATAATTCAGAGAAAATGACTGTAAAGAGATGAGAACTGGTTTAGAACAGCTCAAAGAGATTCTCCAAGGCAGTTCTTAGTGTAGAAAAGGTAGCTAAGATCCGGGAAATCCTTAATTCGAGTTAAGATCACATGAAACAGTGTATGAATCCTATATTCTTTACTTAAAGGAGAACAGAGTGGTAAAAGTGTGTTATACAAGGCAGAATACCATTGAAATAGTGAAAGAAACACGTTCGGCAGCTTTGAAAAGCCTTACACTTCACTGAAATGTAGTACTACACTCTATAACACAGTAGAGAGACAATGTTCCCGAGCTGCCTCAGTTCATAACAATGTGTAGGAACTTGTTTGATAAAGTGGGCAAAGCTTATACTTGGACCAGAAGGCAGAATATAGGAAACTATAGGAAAACATCAGTAATTCAGAGAAAATGACTGTATGCAGATGAGAACTCTTTTAGAACACCTGAGAGAGATTCTCCAAGTCAGTTCTTAGTGTAGATAAGGTAGCTAAGATCCGGAAAACCCTTAATTTGAGTTAAGATCACATGAAACACTGTATGAATCCTTATTCTTTACTTAAAGGAGACTAGAGTGGTAAATGTGTGTTATACAAGGCAGAATACCATTGAAGTAGAGAAAGAAAAACGTTCGGCAGCTTTGGAAAGCCTTACACTTCACTGAAATGTAGTACTACACTCTATAACACAGTTGAGAGACAATGTTCCCGAGCTGCCTCAGTTCATAACAGCGTGTAGGAAGTTGTTTGATAAAGTGGGCAAAGCTTATACTTGGACCAGAAGGCAGAATATAGGAAACTACATGAAAACATGGATAATTCAGAGAAAATGACTGTAAAGAGATGAGAACTGGTTTAGAACAGCTCAAAGAGATTCTCCAAGTCAGTTCTTAGTGTAGAAAAGGTAGCTAAGATCCGGGAAATCCTTAATTCGAGTTAAGATCACATGAAACAGTGTATGAATCCTATATTCTTTACTTAAAGGAGAATAGAGTGGTAAAAGTGTGTTATACAAAGCAGAATACCATTGAAATAGTGAAAGAAACACGTTCGGTATCTTTGAAAAGCCTTACACTTCACTGAAATGTAGTACTACACTCTATAACACAGTTGAGAGACAATGTTCCCGAGCTGCCTCAGTTCATAACAGGGTGTAGGAAGTTGTTTGATAAAGTGGGCGAAGCTTATACTTGGACCAGACGGCAGAATATAGGAAACTACATGAAAACATGGATAATTCAGAGAAAATGACTGTAAACAGATGAGAACTTGTTTAGAACAGCTCAAAGAGATTCTCCCAGTCAGTTCTTGGTGTAGAAAAGGTAGGTAAGATCCGGGAAATCCTTAATTCGAGTTAAGATCACATGAAACAGTGTATGAATCCTAAATTCTTTACTTAAAGGAGACTAGAGTGGTAAAAGTGTGTTATACAAGTCAGAATACCATTGAAGTAGAGAAAGAAACACGTTCGGCAGCTTTGGAAAGCCTTACACTTCACTGAAATGTAGTACCACACTCTATAACACAGTTGAGAGACAATGTTCTTGGGCTGCCTCAGTTCATAACAGTGTGTAGGAAGTTGTTTGATAAAGTGGGCAAAGCTTATACTTGGACCAGAAGGCAGAATATAGGAAACTATAGGAAAACATCAATAATTCAGAGAAAATGACTGTAAGCAGATGAGAACTCTTTTAGAACACTTGAGAGAGATTCTCCAAGTTAGTTCTTAGTGTAGATAAGGTAGCTAAGATCCGGAAAACCCTTAATTTGAGTTAAGATCACATGAAACACTGTATGAATCCTATATTCTTTACTTAAAGGAGACTAGAGTGGTAAATGTGTGTTATACAAGGCAGAATACCATTGAAGTAGAGAAAGAAAAACGTTCGGCAGCTTTGGAAAGCCTTACACTTCACTGAAATGTAGTACTACACTCTATAACACAGTTGAGAGACAATGTTCCCGAGCTGCCTCAGGTCATAACAGCATGTAGGAAGTTGTTTGATAAAGTGGGCAAAACTTATACTTGGACCAGAAGGCAGAATATAGGAAACTACATGAAAACATGGATAATTCAGAGAAAATGACTGTAAACAGATGAGAACTTGTTTAGAACAGCTCAAAGAGATTCTCCAAGTCAGTTCTTGGTGTAGAAAAGGTAGCTAAGATCCGGGAAATCCTTAATTCGAGTTAAGATCACATGAAACAGTGTATGAATCCTAAATTCTTTACTTAAAGGAGACTAGAGTGGTAAAAGTGTGTTATACAAGTCAGAATACCATTGAAGTAGAGAAAGAAACACGTTCGGCAGCTTTGGAAAGCCTTACACTTCACTGAAATGTAGTACTACACTCTATAACACAGTTGAGAGACAATGTTCCCGAGCTGCCTCAGTTCATAACAGTGTGTAGGAAGTTGTTTGATAAAGTGGGCATAGCTTATACTTGGACCAGAAGGCAAAATATAGGAAACTACATGAAAACTTGGAAAATTCAGAGAAAATGACTGTAAACAGATGAGAACTCGTTTAAAACAGCTTAAAGAGATTCTCGAAGTCAGTTCTTAGTGTAGAAAAGGTAGCTAAGATAAGGGAAATCCGTAATTCGAGTTAAGATCAAATGAAACACTGTATGAATCCTATATTCTTTACTTAAAGGGCTCAAGAGTGGTAAATGTGTGTTATACAAGGAAGAATACCATAGAAATAGAGAAAGAAACACGTTCGGCAGCTTTGAAAAGCCTTACACTTCACTGAAATGTAGTACTACACTCTATACGACAGTTGAGAGACAAAGTTCCCAAGCTGTCTCAGTTCATAACAGTGTGTAGGAAGTTGTTTGATAAAGTGGGCAAAGCTTATACTTGGACCAGAAGTCAGAATATAGGAAACTACATGAAAACATGGATAATTCAGAGAAAATGACAGTAAACAGAGGAGAACTCGTTTAGAACAGTTGTAAGAGATTTTCCAAGTCAGTTCTCAGTGTAAAAAAAGTAGCTAAGATAAGGAAAATCCTTAATTCGAGTTAAGATCACATAAAACATTGTATGAATCCTATATTCTTTACCTAAAGAACTCTAGAGTGGTAAATGTGTGTTATACAAGTCAGAATACCATTGAAATAGAGAAAGAAACACGTTCGTCAGCTTTGGAAAGCCTAACACTTCACTGAAATGTAGTACTACACTCTATAACACAGTTGAGAGACAATGTTCCTGAGCTGCCTCAGTTCATAACAGTGTGTAGGAAGTTGTTTGATAAAGTTGGCATAGCTTATACTTGGACCAGAAGGCAGAATATAGGAAACTACATGAAAACTTGGAAAATTCAAAGAAAATGACTGTAAACAGATGAGAACTCGTTTAGAACAGCTGAAAGAGATTCTCAAAGTCAGTTCTTAGTGTAGAAAAGGTAGCTAAGGGAAATCCTTAATTCGAGTTAAGATCACATGAAACACTGTATGAATCCTATATTCTTTACTTAAAGGACTCTAGAGTGGTAAATGTGTGTTATACAAGGCAGAATAACATTGAAATAGAGAAAGAAACACTTTCGGCAGCTTTGGAAAGCCTTACACTTCACTGAAATGTAGTACTGCACTCTATAACACAGTTGAGAGATAATGTTCCCAAGGTGCCTCAGTTCATAACAGTGTGTAGGAAGTTGTTTGATAAAGTGGGCAAAGCTTATACTTGGACCAGAAGGCAGAATATAGGAAACTATAGGAAAACATCAATAATTCAGAGAAAATGACTGTATGCAGATGAGAACTCTTTTAGAACACCTGAGAGAGATTCTCCAAGTCAGTTCTTAGTGTAGATAAGGTAGCTAAGATCCGGAAAACCCTTAATTTGAGTTAAGATCACATGAAACACTGTATGAATCCTATATTCTTTACTTAAAGGAGACTAGAGTGGTAAATGTGTGTTATACAAGGCAGAATACCATTGAAGTAGAGAAAGAAAAACGTTCGGCAGCTTTGGAAAGCCTTACACTTCACTGAAATGTAGTACTACACTCTATAACACAGTTGAGAGACAATGTTCCCGAGCTGCCTCAGTTCATAACAGCGTGTAGGAAGTTGTTTGATAAAGTGGGCAAAGCTTATACTTGGACCAGACGGCAGAATATAGGAAATTACATGAAAACATGGATAATTCAGAGAAAATGACTGTAAACAGATGAGAACTTGTTTAGAGCAGCTCAAAGAGATTCTCCAAGTCAGTTCTTAGTGTAGATAAGGTAGCTAAGATCCAGAAAACCCTTAATTTGAGTTAAGATCACATGAAACACTGTATGAATCCTATATTCTTTACTTAAAGGAGACTAGAGTGGTAAATGTGTGTTATACAAGCAGAATACCATTGAAGTAGAGAAAGAAACACGTTCGGCAGCTTTGGAAAGCCTTACACTTCACTGAAATGTAGTACTACACTCTATAACACAGTTGAGAGACAATGTTCCCGAGCTGCCTCAGTTCATAACAGCGTGTAGGAAGTTGTTTGATAAAGTGGGCAAAGCTTATACTTGGACCAGAAGGCAGAATATAGGAAACTACATGAAAACATGGATAATTCAGAGAAAATGACTGTAAACCGATGAGAACTTGTTCAGAACAGCTCAAAGAGATTCTCCAAGTCAGTTCTTGGTGTAGAAAAGGTAGCTAAGATCCCTGAAATCCTTAATTCGAGTTAAGATCACATGAAACAGTGTATGAATCCTAAATTCTTTACTTAAAGGAGACTAGAGTGGTAAAAGTGTGTTATACAAGTCAGAATACCATTGAAGTAGAGAAAGAAACACGTTTGGCAGCTTTGGAAAGCCTTACACTTCACTGAAAAGTAGTACTACACTCTATAACACAGTTGAGAGACAATGTTCCCGAGCTGCCTCAGTTCATAACAGCGTGTAGGAAGTTGTTTGATAAAGTGGGCAAAGCTTATACTTGGACCAGAAGGCAGAATATAGGAAACTACATGAAAACATGGATAATTCAGAGAAAATGACTCTAAACAGATGAGAACTTGTTTAGAACAGCTCAAAGAGATTCTCCAAGTCAGTTCTTGGTGTAGAAAAGGTAGCTAAGATCCGGGAAATCCTTAATTCGAGTTAAGATCACATGAAACAGTGTATGAATCCTAAATTCTTTACTTAAAGGAGACTAGAGTGGTAAAAGTGTGTTATACAAGTCAGAATACCATTGAAGTAGAGAAAGAAACACGTTCGGCAGCTTTGGAAAGCCTTACACTTCACTGAAATGTAGTACTACACTCTATAACACAGTAGAGAGACAATGTTCCCGAGCTGCCTCAGTTCATAACAATGTGTAGGAACTTGTTTGATAAAGTGGGCAAAGCTTATACTTGGACCAGAAGGCAGAATATAGGAAACTATAGGAAAACATCAATAATTCAGAGAAAATGACTGTATGCAGATGAGAACTCTTTTAGAACACCTGAGAGAGATTCTCCAAGTCAGTTCTTAGTGTAGATAAGGTAGCTAAGATCCGGAAAACCCTTAATGTGAGTTAAGATCACATGAAACACTGTATGAATCCTTATTCTTTACTTAAAGGAGACTAGAGTGGTAAATGTGTGTTATACAAGGCAGAATACCATTGAAGTAGAGAAAGAAAAACGTTCGGCAGCTTTGGAAAGCCTTACACTTCACTGAAATGTAGTACTACACTCTATAACACAGTTGAGAGACAATGTTCCCGAGCTGCCTCAGTTCATAACAGCGTGTAGGAAGTTCTTTGATAAAGTGGGCAAAGCTTATACTTGGACCAGAAGGCAGAATATAGGAAACTACATGAAAACATAGATAATTCAGAGAAAATGACTGTAAAGAGATGAGAACTGGTTTAGAACAGCTCAAAGAGATTCTCCAAGTCAGTTCTTAGTGTAGAAAAGGTAGCTAAGATCCGGGAAATCCTTAATTCGAGTTAAGATCACATGAAACAGTGTATGAATCCTATATTCTTTACTTAAAGGAGAATAGAGTGGTAAAAGTGTGTTATACAAAGCAGAATACCATTGAAATAGTGAAAGAAACACGTTCGGTATCTTTGAAAAGCCTTACACTTCACTGAAATGTAGTACTACACTCTATAACACAGTTGAGAGACAATGTTCCCGAGCTGCCTCAGTTCATAACAGGGTGTAGGAAGTTGTTTGATAAAGTGGGCAAAGCTTATACTTGGACCAGACGGCAGAATATAGGAAACTACATGAAAACATGGATAATTCAGAGAAAATGACTGTAAACAGATGAGAACTTGTTTAGAACAGCTCAAAGAGATTCTCCAAGTCAGTTCTTGGTGTAGAAAAGGTAGCTAAGATCCGGGAAATCCTTAATTCGAGTTAAGATCACATGAAACAGTGTATGAATCCTAAATTCTTTACTTAAAGGAGACTAGAGTGGTAAAAGTGTGTTATACAAGTCAGAATACCATTGAAGTAGAGAAAGAAACACGTTCGGCAGCTTTGGAAAGCCTTACACTTCACTGAAATGTAGTACTACACTCTATAACACAGTTGAGAGACAATGTTCCCGAGCTGCCTCAGTTCATAACAGTGTCTAGGAAGTTGTTTGATAAAGTGGGCATAGCTTATACTTGGACCAGAAGGCAAAATATAGGAAACTACATGAAAACTTGGAAAATTCAGAGAAAATGACTGTAAACAGATGAGAACTCGTTTAAAACAGCTTAAAGAGATTCTCGAAGTCAGTTCTTAGTGTAGAAAAGGTAGCTAAGATAAGGGAAATCCGTAATTCGAGTTAAGATCAAATGAAACACTGTATGAATCCTATATTCTTTACTTAAAGGGCTCAAGAGTGGTAAATGTGTGTTATACAAGGAAGAATACCATAGAAATAGAGAAAGAAACACGTTCGGCAGCTTTGAAAAGCCTTACACTTCACTGAAATGTAGTACTACACTCTATACGACAGTTGAGAGACAAAGTTCCCAAGCTGTCTCAGTTCATAACAGTGTGTAGGAAGTTGTTTGATAAAGTGGGCAAAGCTTATACTTGGACCAGAAGTCAGAATATAGGAAACTACATGAAAACATGGATAATTCAGAGAAAATGACAGTAAACAGAGGAGAACTCGTTTAGAACAGTTGTAAGAGATTTTCCAAGTCAGTTCTCAGTGTAAAAAAAGTAGCTAAGATAAGGAAAATCCTTAATTCGAGTTAAGATCACATAAAACACTGTATGAATCCTATATTCTTTACCTAAAGAACTCTAGAGTGGTAAATGTGTGTTATACAAGTCAGAATACCATTGAAATAGAGAAAGAAACACGTTCGTCAGCTTTGGAAAGCCTAACACTTCACTGAAATGTAGTACTACACTCTATAACACAGTTGAGAGACAATGTTCCTGAGCTGCCTCAGTTCATAACAGTGTGTAGGAAGTTGTTTGATAAAGTTGGCATAGCTTATACTTGGACCAGAAGGCAGAATATAGGAAACTACATGAAAACTTGGAAAATTCAAAGAAAATGACTGTAAACAGATGAGAACTCGTTTAGAACAGCTGAAAGAGATTCTCAAAGTCAGTTCTTAGTGTAGAAAAGGTAGCTAAGGGAAATCCTTAATTCGAGTTAAGATCACATGAAACACTGTATGAATCCTATATTCTTTACTTAAAGGACTCTAGAGTGGTAAATGTGTGTTATACAAGGCAGAATAACATTGAAATAGAGAAAGAAACACTTTCGGCAGCTTTGGAAAGCCTTACACTTCACTGAAATGTAGTACTGCACTCTATAACACAGTTGAGAGATAATGTTCCCAAGGTGCCTCAGTTCATAACAGTGTGTAGGAAGTTGTTTGATAAAGTGGGCAAAGCTTATACTTGGACCAGAAGGCAGAATATAGGAAACTATAGGAAAACATCAATAATTCAGAGAAAATGACTGTATGCAGATGAGAACTCTTTTAAAACACCTGAGAGAGATTCTCCAAGTCAGTTCTTAGTGTAGATAAGGTAGCTAAGATCCGGAAAACCCTTAATTTGAGTTAAGATCACATGAAACACTGTATGAATCCTATATTCTTTACTTAAAGGAGACTAGAGTGGTAAATGTGTGTTATACAAGGCAGAATACCATTGAAGTAGAGAAAGAAAAACGTTCGGCAGCTTTGGAAAGCCTTACACTTCACTGAAATGTAGTACTACACTCTATAACACAGTTGAGAGACAATGTTCCCGAGCTGCCTCAGTTCATAACAGCGTGTAGGAAGTTGTTTGATAAAGTGGGCAAAGCTTATACTTGGACCAGAAGGCAGAATATAGGAAACTACATGAAAACATGGATAATTCAGAGAAAATGATTGTAAAGAGATGAGAACTGGTTTAGAATACCTCAAAGAGATTCTCCAAGTCAGTTCTTAGTGTAGAAAAGGTAGCTAAGATCCGGGAAATCCTTAATTAGAGTTAAGATCACATGAAACAGTGTATGAATCCTATATTCTTTACTTAAAGGAGAATAGAGTGGTAAAAGTGTGTTATACAAAGCAGAATACCATTGAAATAGTGAAAGAAACAGGTTCGGTATCATTGAAAAGCCTTACACTTCACTGAAATGTAGTACTACACTCTATAACACAGTTGAGAGACAATGTTCCCGAGCTGCCTCAGTTCATAACAGCGTGTAGGAAGTTGTTTGATAAAGTGGGCAAAGCTTATACTTGGACCAGAAGGCAGAATATAGGAAACTACATGAAAACATGGATAATTCAGAGAAAATGACTGTAAACCGATGAGAACTTGTTCAGAACAGCTCAAAGAGATTCTCCAAGTCAGTTCTTGGTGTAGAAAAGGTAGCTAAGATCCCTGAAATCCTTAATTCGAGTTAAGATCACATGAAACAGTGTATGAATCCTAAATTCTTTACTTAAAGGAGACTAGAGTGGTAAAAGTGTGTTATACAAGTCAGAATACCATTGAAGTAGAGAAAGAAACACGTTTGGCAGCTTTGGAAAGCCTTACACTTCACTGAAAAGTAGTACTACACTCTATAACACAGTTGAGAGACAATGTTCCCGAGCTGCCTCAGTTCATAACAGCGTGTAGGAAGTTGTTTGATAAAGTGGGCAAAGCTTATACTTGGACCAGAAGGCAGAATATAGGAAACTACATGAAAACATGGATAATTCAGAGAAAATGACTCTAAACAGATGAGAACTTGTTTAGAACAGCTCAAAGAGATTCTCCAAGTCAGTTCTTGGTGTAGAAAAGGTAGCTAAGATCCGGGAAATCCTTAATTCGAGTTAAGATCACATGAAACAGTGTATGAATCCTAAATTCTTTACTTAAAGGAGACTAGAGTGGTAAAAGTGGGTTATACAAGTCAGAATACCATTGAAGTAGAGAAAGAAACACGTTCGGCAGCTTTGGAAAGCCTTACACTTCACTGAAATGTAGTACTACACTCTATAACACAGTAGAGAGACAATGTTCCCGAGCTGCCTCAGTTCATAACAATGTGTAGGAACTTGTTTGATAAAGTGGGCAAAGCTTATACTTGGACCAGAAGGCAGAATATAGGAAACTATAGGAAAACATCAATAATTCAGAGAAAATGACTGTATGCAGATGAGAACTCTTTTAGAACACCTGAGAGAGATTCTCCAAGTCAGTTCTTAGTGTAGATAAGGTAGCTAAGATCCGAAAACCCTTAATTTGAGTTAAGATCACATGAAACACTGTATGAATCCTTATTCTTTACTTAAAGGAGACTAGAGTGGTAAATGTGTGTTATACAAGGCAAAATACCATTGAAGTAGAGAAAGAAAAACGTTCGGCAGCTTTGGAAAGCCTTACACTTCACTGAAATGTAGTACTACACTCTATAACACAGTTGAGAGACAATGTTCCCGAGCTGCCTCAGTTCATAACAGCGTGTAGGAAGTTCTTTGATAAAGTGGGCAAAGCTTATACTTGGACCAGAAGGCAGAATATAGGAAACTACATGAAAACATAGATAATTCAGAGAAAATGACTGTAAAGAGATGAGAACTGGTTTAGAACAGCTCAAAGAGATTCTCCAAGTCAGTTCTTAGTGTAGAAAAGGTAGCTAAGATCCGGGAAATCCTTAATTCGAGTTAAGATCACATGAAACAGTGTATGAATCCTATATTCTTTACTTAAAGGAGAATAGAGTGGTAAAAGTGTGTTATACAAAGCAGAATACCATTGAAATAGTGAAAGAAACACGTTCGGTATCTTTGAAAAGCCTTACACTTCACTGAAATGTAGTACTACACTCTATAACACAGTTGAGAGACAATGTTCCCGAGCTGCCTCAGTTCATAACAGGGTGTAGGAAGTTGTTTGATAAAGTGGGCAAAGCTTATACTTGGACCAGACGGCAGAATATAGGAAACTACATGAAAACATGGATAATTCAGAGAAAATGACTGTAAACAGATGAGAACTTGTTTAGAACAGCTCAAAGAGATTCTCCAAGTCAGTTCTTGGTGTAGAAAAGGTAGGTAAGATCCGGGAAATCCTTAATTCGAGTTAAGATCACATGAAACAGTGTATGAATCCTAAATTCTTTACTTAAAGGAGACTAGAGTGGTAAAAGTGTGTTATACAAGTCAGAATACCATTGAAGTAGAGAAAGAAACACGTTCGGCAGCTTTGGAAAGCCTTACACTTCACTGAAATGTAGTACCACACTCTATAACACAGTTGAGAGACAATGTTCTTGGGCTGCCTCAGTTCATAACAGTGTGTAGGAAGTTGTTTGATAAAGTGGGCAAAGCTTATACTTGGACCAGAAGGCAGAATATAGGAAACTATAGGAAAACATCAATAATTCAGAGAAAATGACTGTAAGCAGATGAGAACTCTTTTAGAACACTTGAGAGAGATTCTCCAAGTTAGTTCTTAGTGTAGATAAGGTAGCTAAGATAAGGGAAATCCGTAATTCGAGTTAAGATCAAATGAAACACTGTATGAATCCTATATTCTTTACTTAAAGGGCTCAAGAGTGGTAAATGTGTGTTATACAAGGAAGAATACCATAGAAATAGAGAAAGAAACACGTTCGGCAGCTTTGAAAAGCCTTACACTTCACTGAAATGTAGTACTACACTCTATACGACAGTTGAGAGACAAAGTTCCCAAGCTGTCTCAGTTCATAACAGTGTGTAGGAAGTTGTTTGATAAAGTGGGCAAAGCTTATACTTGGACCAGAAGTCAGAATATAGGAAACTACAGGAAAACATGGATAATTCAGAGAAAATGACAGTAAACAGAGGAGAACTCGTTTAGAACAGTTGTAAGAGATTTTCCAAGTCAGTTCTCAGTGTAAAAAAAGTAGCTAAGATAAGGAAAATCCTTAATTCGAGTTAAGATCACATAAAACACTGTATGAATCCTATATTCTTTACCTAAAGAACTCTAGAGTGGTAAATGTGTGTTATACAAGTCAGAATACCATTGAAATAGAGAAAGAAACACGTTCGTCAGCTTTGGAAAGCCTAACACTTCACTGAAATGTAGTACTACACTCTATAACACAGTTGAGAGACAATGTTCCTGAGCTGCCTCAGTTCATAACAGTGTGTAGGAAGTTGTTTGATAAAGTTGGCATAGCTTATACTTGGACCAGAAGGCAGAATATAGGAAACTACATGAAAACTTGGAAAATTCAAAGAAAATGACTGTAAACAGATGAGAACTCGTTTAGAACAGCTGAAAGAGATTCTCAAAGTCAGGTCTTAGTGTAGAAAAGGTAGCTAAGGGAAATCCTTAATTCGAGTTAAGATCACATGAAACACTGTATGAATCCTATATTCTTTACTTAAAGGACTCTAGAGTGGTAAATGTGTGTTATACAAGGCAGAATAACGTTGAAATAGAGAAAGAAACACTTTCGGCAGCTTTGGAAAGCCTTACACTTCACTGAAATGTAGTACTGCACTCTATAACACAGTTGAGAGATAATGTTCCCAAGGTGCCTCAGTTCATAACAGTGTGTAGGAAGTTGTTTGATAAAGTGGGCAAAGCTTATACTTGGACCAGAAGGCAGAATATAGGAAACTATAGGAAAACATCAATAATTCAGAGAAAATGACTGTATGCAGATGAGAACTCTTTTAGAACACCTGAGAGAGATTCTCCAAGTCAGTTCTTAGTGTAGATAAGGTAGCTAAGATCCGGAAAACCCTTAATTTGAGTTAAGATCACATGAAACACTGTATGAATCCTATATTCTTTACTTAAAGGAGACTAGAGTGGTAAATGTGTGTTATACAAGGCAGAATACCATTGAAGTAGAGAAAGAAAAACGTTCGGCAGCTTTGGAAAGCCTTACACTTCACTGAAATGTAGTACTACACTCTATAACACAGTTGAGAGACAATGTTCCCGAGCTGCCTCAGTTCATAACAGCGTGTAGGAAGTTGTTTGATAAAGTGGGCAAAGCTTATACTTGGACCAGAAGGCAGAATATAGGAAACTACATGAAAACATGGATAATTCAGAGAAAATGATTGTAAAGAGATGAGAACTGGTTTAGAACACCTCAAAGAGATTCTCCAAGTCAGTTCTTAGTGTAGAAAAGGTAGCTAAGATCCGGGAAATCCTTAATTAGAGTTAAGATCACATGAAACAGTGTATGAATCCTATATTCTTTACTTAAAGGAGAATAGAGTGGTAAAAGTGTGTTATACAAAGCAGAATACCATTGAAATAGTGAAAGAAACATGTTCGGTATCATTGAAAAGCCTTACACTTCACTGAAATGTAGTACTACACTCTATAACACAGTTGAGAGACAATGTTCCCGAGCTGCCTCAGTTCATAACAGCGTGTAGGAAGTTGTTTGATAAAGTGGGCAAAGCTTATACTTGGACCAGACGGCAGAATATAGGAAACTACATGAAAACATGGATAATTCAGAGAAAATGACTGTAAACAGATGAGAACTTGTTTAGAGCAGCTCAAAGAGATTCTCCAAGTCAGTTCTTGGTGTAGAAAAGGTAGCTAAGATAAGGGAAATCCGTAATTCGAGTTAAGATCAAATGAAACACTGTATGAATCCTATATTCTTTACTTAAAGGGCTCAAGAGTGGTAAATGTGTGTTATACAAGGAAGAATACCATAGAAATAGAGAAAGAAACACGTTCGGCAGCTTTGAAAAGCCTTACACTTCACTGAAATGTAGTACTACACTCTATACGACAGTTGAGAGACAAAGTTCCCAAGCTGTCTCAGTTCATAACAGTGTGTAGGAAGTTGTTTGATAAAGTGGGCAAAGCTTATACTTGGACCAGAAGTCAGAATATAGGAAACTACATGAAAACATGGATAATTCAGAGAAAATGACAGTAAACAGAGGAGAACTCGTTTAGAACAGTTGTAAGAGATTTTCCAAGTCAGTTCTCAGTGTAAAAAAAGTAGCTAAGATAAGGAAAATCCTTAATTCGAGTTAAGATCACATAAAACACTGTATGAATCCTATATTCTTTACCTAAAGAACTCTAGAGTGGTAAATGTGTGTTATACAAGTCAGAATACCATTGAAATAGAGAAAGAAACACGTTCGTCAGCTTTGGAAAGCCTAACACTTCACTGAAATGTAGTACTACACTCTATAACACAGTTGAGAGACAATGTTCCTGAGCTGCCTCAGTTCATAACAGTGTGTAGGAAGTTGTTTGATAAAGTTGGCATAGCTTATACTTGGACCAGAAGGCAGAATATAGGAAACTACATGAAAACTTGGAAAATTCAAAGAAAATGACTGTAAACAGATGAGAACTCGTTTAGAACAGCTGAAAGAGATTCTCAAAGTCAGTTCTTAGTGTAGAAAAGGTAGCTAAGGGAAATCCTTAATTCGAGTTAAGATCACATGAAACACTGTATGAATCCTATATTCTTTACTTAAAGGACTCTAGAGTGGTAAATGTGTGTTATACAAGGCAGAATAACATTGAAATAGAGAAAGAAACACTTTCGGCAGCTTTGGAAAGCCTTACACTTCACTGAAATGTAGTACTGCACTCTATAACACAGTTGAGAGATAATGTTCCCAAGGTGCCTCAGTTCATAACAGTGTGTAGGAAGTTGTTTGATAAAGTGGGCAAAGCTTATACTTGGACCAGAAGGCAGAATATAGGAAACTATAGGAAAACATCAATAATTCAGAGAAAATGACTGTATGCAGATGAGAACTCTTTTAGAACACCTGAGAGAGATTCTCCAAGTCAGTTCTTAGTGTAGATAAGGTAGCTAAGATCCGGAAAACCCTTAATTTGAGTTAAGATCACATGAAACACTGTATGAATCCTATATTCTTTACTTAAAGGAGACTAGAGTGGTAAATGTGTGTTATACAAGGCAGAATACCATTGAAGTAGAGAAAGAAAAACGTTCGGCAGCTTTGGAAAGCCTTACACTTCACTGAAATGTAGTACTACACTCTATAACACAGTTGAGAGACAATGTTCCCGAGCTGCCTCAGTTCATAACAGCGTGTAGGAAGTTGTTTGATAAAGTGGGCAAAGCTTATACTTGGACCAGAAGGCAGAATATAGGAAACTACATGAAAACATGGATAATTCAGAGAAAATGATTGTAAAGAGATGAGAACTGGTTTAGAACACCTCAAAGAGATTCTCCAAGTCAGTTCTTAGTGTAGAAAAGGTAGCTAAGATCCGGGAAATCCTTAATTAGAGTTAAGATCACATGAAACAGTGTATGAATCCTATATTCTTTACTTAAAGGAGAATAGAGTGGTAAAAGTGTGTTATACTAAGCAGAATACCATTGAAATAGTGAAAGAAACATGTTCGGTATCATTGAAAAGCCTTACACTTCACTGAAATGTAGTACTACACTCTATAACACAGTTGAGAGACAATGTTCCCGAGCTGCCTCAGTTCATAACAGCGTGTAGGAAGTTGTTTGATAAAGTGGGCAAAGCTTATACTTGGACCAGACGGCAGAATAGAGGAAACTACATGAAAACATGGATAATTCAGAGAAAATGACTGTAAACAGATGAGAACTTGTTTAGAGCAGCTCAAAGAGATTCTCCAAGTCAGTTCTTAGTGTAGATAAGGTAGCTAAGATCCAGAAAACCCTTAATTTGAGTTAAGATCACATGAAACACTGTATGAATCCTATATTCTTTACTTAAAGGAGACTAGAGTGGTAAATGTGTGTTATACAAGGCAGAATACCATTGAAGTAGAGAAAGAAACACGTTCGGCAGCTTTGGAAAGCCTTACACTTCACTGAAATGTAGTACTACACTCTATAACACAGTTGAGAGACAATGTTCCCGAGCTGCCTCAGTTCATAACAGCGTGTAGGAAGTTGTTTGATAAAGTGGGCAAAGCTTATACTTGGACCAGAAGGCAGAATATAGGAAACTACATGAAAACATGGATAATTCAGAGAAAATGACTGTAAACCGATGAGAACTTGTTCAGAACAGCTCAAAGAGATTCTCCAAGTCAGTTCTTGGTGTAGAAAAGGTAGCTAAGATCCCTGAAATCCTTAATTCGAGTTAAGATCACATGAAACAGTGTATGAATCCTAAATTCTTTACTTAAAGGAGACTAGAGTGGTAAAAGTTTGTTATACAAGTCAGAATACCATTGAAGTAGAGAAAGAAACACGTTTGGCAGCTTTGGAAAGCCTTACACTTCACTGAAAAGTAGTACTACACTCTATAACACAGTTGAGAGACAATGTTCCCGAGCTGCCTCAGTTCATAACAGCGTGTAGGAAGTTGTTTGATAAAGTGGGCAAAGCTTATACTTGCACCAGAAGGCAGAATATAGGAAACTACATGAAAACCTGGATAATTCAGAGAAAATGACTCTAAACAGATGAGAACTTGTTTAGAACAGCTCAAAGAGATTCTCCAAGTCAGTTCTTGGTGTAGAAAAGGTAGCTAAGATCCGGGAAATCCTTAATTCGAGTTAAGATCACATGAAACAGTGTATGAATCCTAAATTCTTTACTTAAAGGAGACTAGAGTGGTAAAAGTGTGTTATACAAGTCAGAATACCATTGAAGTAGAGAAAGAAACACGTTCGGCAGCTTTGGAAAGCCTTACACTTCACTGAAATGTAGTACCACACTCTATAACACAGTTGAGAGACAATGTTCCCGAGCTGCCTCAGTTCATAACAGTGTGTAGGAAGTTGTTTGATAAAGTGGGCAAAGCTTATACTTGGACCAGAAGGCAGAATATAGGAAACTATAGGAGAACATCAATAATTCAGAGAAAATGACTGTAAGCAGATGAGAACTCTTTTAGAACACCTGAGAGTGATTCTCCAAGTCAGTTCTTAGTGTAGATAAGGTAGCTAAGATCCGGAAAACCCTTAATTTGAGTTAAGATAACATGAAACACTGTATGAATCCTATATTCTTTACTTAAAGGAGACTAGAGTGGTAAATGTGTGTTATACAAGGCAGAATACCATTGAAGTAGAGAAAGAAAAACGTTCGGCAGCTTTGGAAAGCCTTACACTTCACTGAAATGTAGTACTACACTCTATAACACAGTTGAGAGACAATGTTCCCGAGCTGCCTCAGTTCATAACAGCGTGTAGGAAGTTGTTTGATAAAGTGGGCAAAGCTTATACTTGGACCAGAAGGCAGAATATAGGAAACTACATGAAAACACGGATAATTCAGAGAAAATGACTGTAAACAGATGAGAACTTGTTTAGAACAGCTCAAAGAGATTCTCCAAGTCAGTTCTTGGTGTAGAAAAGGTAGCTAAGATCCGGGAAATCCTTAATTCGAGTTAAGATCACATGAAACAGTGTATGAATCCTAAATTCTTTACTTAAAGGAGACTAGAGTGGTAAAAGTGTGTTATACAAGTCAGAATACCATTGAAGTAGAGAAAGAAACACGTTCGGCAGCTTTGGAAAGCCTTACACTTCACAGAAATGTAGTACCACACTCTATAACACAGTTGAGAGACAATGTTCTTGGGCTGCCTCAGTTCATAACAGTGTGTAGGAAGTTGTTTGATAAAGTGGGCAAAGCTTATACTTGGACCAGAAGGCAGAATATAGGAAACTATAGGAAAACATCAATAATTCAGAGAAAATGACTGTAAGCAGATGAGAACTCTTTTAGAACACCTGAGAGAGATTCTCAAAGTCAGTTCTTAGTGTAGATAAGGTAGCTAAGATCCGGAAAACCCTTAATTTGAGTTAAGATCACATGAAACACTGTATGAATCCTATATTCTTTACTTAAAGGAGACTAGAGTGGTAAATGTGTGTTATACAAGGCAGAATACCATTGAAGTAGAGAAAGAAAAACGTTCGGCAGCTTTGGAAAGCCTTACACTTCACTGAAATGTAGTACTACACTCTATAACACAGTTGAGAGACAATGTTCCCGAGCTGCCTCAGTTCATAACAGCGTGTAGGAAGTTGTTTGATAAAGTGGGCAAAGCTTATACTTGGACCAGAAGGCAGAATATAGGAAACTACATGAAAACATGGATAATTCAGAGAAAATGACTGTAAACAGATGAGAACTTGTTTAGAACAGCTCAAAGACATTCTCCAAGTCACTTCTTGGTGTAGAAAAGGTAGCTAAGATCCGGGAAATCCTTAATTCGAGTTAAGATCACATGAAACAGTGTATGAATCCTAAATTCTTTACTTAAAGGAGACTAGAGTGGTAAAAGTGTGTTATACAAGTCAGAATACCATTGAAGTAGAGAAAGAAACACGTTCGGCAGCTTTGGAAAGCCTTACACTTCACTGAAATGTAGTACCACACTCTATAACAAAGTTGAGAGACAATGTTCTTGGGCTGCCTCAGTTCATAACAGTGTGTAGGAAGTTGTTTGATAAAGTGGGCAAAGCTTATACTTGGACCAGAAGGCAGAATATAGGAAACTATAGGAAAACATCAATAATTCAGAGAAAATGACTGTATGCAGATGAGAACTCTTTTAGAACACCTGAGAGAGATTCTCCAAGTCAGTTCTTAGTGTAGATAAGGTAGCTAAGATCCGGAAAACCCTTAATTTGAGTTAAGATCACATGAAACACTGTATGAATCCTATATTCTTTACTTAAAGGAGACTAGAATGGTAAATGTGTGTTATACAAGGCAGAATACCATTGAAGTAGAGAAAGAAAAACGTTCGGCAGCTTTGGAAAGCCTTACACTTCACTGAAATGTAGTACTACACTCTATAACACAGTTGAGAGACAATGTTCCCGAGCTGCCTCAGTTCATAACAGCGTGTAGGAAGTTGTTTGATAAAGTGGGGAAAGCTTATACTTGGACCAGAAGGCAGAATATAGGAAACTACATGAAAACATGGATAATTCAGAGAAAATGACTGTAAAGAGATGAGAACTGGTTTAGAACAGCTCAAAGAGATTCTCCAAGTCAGTTCTTAGTGTAGAAAAGGTAGCTAAGATCCGGGAAATCCTTAATTCGAGTTAAGATCACATGAAACAGTGTATGAATCCTATATTCTTTACTTAAAGGAGAATAGAGTGGTAAAAGTGTGTTATACAAAGCAGAATACCATTGAAATAGTGAAAGAAACACGTTCGGTATCTTTGAAAAGCCTTACACTTCACTGAAATGTAGTACTACACTCTATAACACAGTTGAGAGACAATGTTCCCGAGCTGCCTCAGTTCATAACAGGGTGTAGGAAGTTGTTTGATAAAGTGGGCAAAGCTTATACTTGGACCAGACGACAGAATATAGGAAACTACATGAAAACATGGATAATTCAGAGAAAATGACTGTAAACAGATGAGAACTTGTTTAGAGCAGCTCAAAGGGATTCTCCAAGTCAGTTCTTAGTGTAGATAAGGTAGCTAAGATTCAGAAAACCCTTAATTTGAGTTAAGATCACATGAAACACTGTATGAATCCTATATTCTTTACGTAAAGGAGACTAGAGTGGTAAATGTGTGTTATACAAGGCAGAATACCATTGAAGTAGAGAAAGAAACACGTTCGGCAGCTTTGGAAAGCCTTACACTTCACTGAAATGTAGTACTACACTCTATAACACAGTTGAGAGACAATGTTCCCGAGCTGCCTCAGTTCATAACAGCGTGTAGGAAGTTGTTTGATAAAGTGGGCAAAGCTTATACTTGGACCAGAAGGCAGAATATAGGAAACTACATGAAAACATGGATAATTCAGAGAAAATGACTGTAAACCGATGAGAACTTGTTTAGAACAGCTCAAAGAGATTCTCCAAGTCAGTTCTTGGTGTAGAAAAGGTAGCTAAGATCCGGGAAATACTTAATTCGAGTTAAGATCACATGAAACAGTGTATGAATCCTATATTCTTTACTTAAAGGAGAATAGAGTGGTAAAAGTGTGTTATACAAGGCAGAATACCATTGAAGTAGAGAAAGAAACACGTTCGGCAGCTTTGGAAAGCCTTACACTTCACTGAAATGTAGTACTACACTCTATAACACAGTTGAGAGACAATGTTCCCGAGCTGCCTCAGTTCATAACAGCGTGTAGGAAGTTGTTTGATAAAGTGGGCAAAGCTTATACTTGGACCAGAAGGCAGAATATAGGAAACTACATGAAAACATGGATAATTCAGAGAAAATGACTCTAAACAGATGAGAACTTGTTTAGAACAGCTCAAAGAGATTCTCCAAGTCAGTTCTTGGTGTAGAAAAGGTAGCTAAGATCCGGGAAATCCTTAATTCGAGTTAAGATCACATGAAACAGTGTATGAATCCTAAATTCTTTACTTAAAGGAGACTAGAGTGGTAAAAGTGTGTTATACAAGTCAGAATACCATTGAAGTAGAGAAAGAAACACGTTCGGCAGCTTTGGAAAGCCTTACACTTCACTGAAATGTAGTACCACACTCTATAACACAGTTGAGAGACAATGTTCCCGAGCTGCCTCAGTTCATAACAGTGTGTAGGAAGTTGTTTGATAAAGTGGGCAAAGCTTATACTTGGACCAGAAGGCAGAATATAGGAAACTATAGGAAAACATCAATAATTCAGAGAAAATGACTGTAAGCAGATGAGAACTCTTTTAGAACACCTGAGAGAGATTCTCCAAGTCAGTTCTTAGTGTAGATAAGGTAGCTAAGATCCGGAAAACCCTTAATTTGAGTTAAGATCACATGAAACACTGTATGAATCCTATATTCTTTACTTAAAGGAGACTAGAGTGGTAAATGTGTGTTATACAAGGCAGAATACCATTGAAGTAGAGAAAGAAAAACGTTCGGCAGCTTTGGAAAGCCTTACACTTCACTGAAATGTAGTACTACACTCTATAACACAGTTGAGAGACAATGTTCCCGAGCTGCCTCAGTTCATAACAGTGTGTAGGAAGTTGTTTGATAAAGTGGGCAAAGCTTATACTTGGACCAGAAGGCAGAATATAGGAAACTACATGAAAACATGGATAATTCAGAGAAAATGACTGTAAAGAGATGAGAAATGGTTTAGAAGAGCTCAAAGAGATTCTCCAACTCAGTTCTTAGTGTAGAAAAGGTAGCTAAGATCCGGGAAATCCTTAATTCGAGTTAAGATCACATGAAACAGTGTATGAATCCTATATTCTTTACTTTAAGGAGACTAGAGTGGTAAATGTGTGTTATACAAGGCAGAATACCATTGAAGTAGAGAAAGAAAAACGTTCGGCAGCTTTGGAAAGCCTTACACTTCACTGAAATGTAGTACTACACTCTATAACACAGTTGAGAGACAATGTTCCCGAGCTGCCTCAGTTCATAACAGCGTGTAGGAAGTTGTTTGATAAAGTGGGCAAAGCTTATACTTGGACCAGAAGGCAGAATATAGGAAACTACATGAAAACATGGATAATTCAGAGAAAATGACTCTAAACAGATGAGAACTTGTTTAGAACAGCTCAAAGAGATTCTCCAAGTCAGTTCTTGGTGTAGAAAAGGTAGCTAAGATCCGGGAAATCCTTAATTCGAGTTAAGATCACATGAAACAGTGTATGAATCCTAAATTCTTTACTTAAAGGAGACTAGAGTGGTAAAAGTGTGTTATACAAGTCAGAATACCATTGAAGTAGAGAAAGAAACACGTTCGGCAGCTTTGGAAAGCCTTACACTTCACTGAAATGTAGTACTACACTCTATAACACAGTTGAGAGACAATGTTCCCGAGCTGCCTCAGTTCATAACAGCGTGTAGGAAGTTGTTTGATAAAGTGGGCAAAGCTTATACTTGGACCAGAAGGCAGAATATAGGAAACTACATGAAAACATGGATAATTCAGAGAAAATGACTGTAAACCGATGAGAACTTGTTTAGAACAGCTCAAAGAGATTCTCCAAGTCAGTTCTTGGTGTAGAAAAGGTAGCTAAGATCCGGGAAATCCTTAATTCGAGTTAAGATCACATGAAACAGTGTATGAATCCTAAATTCTTTACTTAAAGGAGACTAGAGTGGTAAAAGTGTGTTATACAAAGCAGAATACCATTGAAGTAGAGAAAGAAACACGTCCGGCAGCTTTGGAAATCCTTACACTTCACTGAAAAGTAGTACTACACTCTATAACACAGTTGAGAGACAATGTTCCCGAGCTGCCTCAGTTCATAACAGCGTGTAGGAAGTTGTTTGATAAAGTGGGCAAAGCTTATACTTGCACCAGAAGGCAGAATATAGGAAACTACATGAAAACATGGATAATTCAGAGAAAATGACTGTAAAGAGATGAGAACTGGTTTAGAAGAGCTCAAAGAGATTCTCCAACTCAGTTCTTAGTGTAGAAAAGGTAGCTAAGATCCGGGAAATCCTTAATTCGAGTTAAGATCACATGAAACAGTGTATGAATGCTATATTCTTTACTTAAAGGAGAATAGAGTGGTAAAAGTGTGTTATACAAGGCAGAATACCATGAAGTAGAGAAAGAAACACGTTCGGCAGCTTTGGAAAGCCTTACACTTCACTGAAATGTAGTACTACACTCTATAACACAGTTGAGAGACAATGTTCCCGAGCTGCCTCAGTTCATAACAGTGTGTAGGAAGTTGTTTGATAAAGTGGGCAAAGCTTATACTTGGACCAGAAGGCAGAATATAGGAAACTACATGAAAACATGGATAATTCAGAGAAAATGACTGTAAAGAGATGAGAACTGGTTTAGAACAGCTCAAAGAGATTCTCCAAGTCAGTTCTTAGTGTAGAAAAGGTAGCTAAGATCCGGGAAATCCTTAATTCGAGTTAAGATCACATGAAACAGTGTATGAATCCTATATTCTTTACTTTAAGGAGACTAGAGTGGTAAATGTGTGTTATACAAGGCAGAATACCCTTGAAGTAGAGAAAGAAAAACGTTCGGCAGCTTTGGAAAGCCTTACACTTCACTGAAATGTAGTACTGCACTCTATAACACAGTTGAGAGACAATGTTCCCGAGCTGCCTCAGTTCATAACAGCGTGTAGGAAGTTGTTTGATAAAGTGGGCAAAGCTTATACTTGGACCAGAAGGCAGAATATAGGAAACTATAGGAAAACATCAATAATTCAGAGAAAATGACTGTAAGCAGATGAGAACTCTTTTAGAACACCTGAGAGAGATTCTCCAAGTCAGTTCTTAGTGTAGATAAGGTAGCTAAGATCCGGAAAACCCTTAATTTGAGTTAAGATCACATGAAACACTGTATGAATCCTATATTCTTTACTTAAAGGAGACTAGAGTGGTAAATGTGTGTTATATAAGGCAGAATACCATTGAAGTAGAGAAAGAAAAACGTTCGGCAGCTTTGGAAAGCCTTACACTTCACTGAAATGTAGTACTACACTCTATAACACAGTTGAGAGACAATGTTCCCGAGCTGCCTCAGTTCATAACAGCGTGTAGGAAGTTGTTTGATAAAGTGGGCAAAGCTTATACTTGGACCAGAAGGCAGAATATAGGAAACTACATGAAAACATGGATAATTCAGAGAAAATGACTGTAAACAGATGAGAACTTGTTTAGAACAGCTCAAAGAGATTCTCCAAGTCAGTTCTTGGTGTAGAAAAGGTAGCTAAGATCCGGGAAATCCTTAATTCGAGTTAAGATCACATGAAACAGTGTATGAATCCTAAATTCTTTACTTAAAGGAGACTAGAGTGGTAAAAGTGTGTTATACAAGTCAGAATACCATTGAAGTAGAGAAAGAAACACGTTCGGCAGCTTTGGAAAGCCTTACACTTCACTGAAATGTAGTACCACACTCTATAACACAGTTGAGAGACAATGTTCTTGGGCTGCCTCAGTTCATAACAGTGTGTAGGAAGTTGTTTGATAAAGTGGGCAAAGCTTATACTTGGACCAGAAGGCAGAATATAGGAAACTATAGGAAAACATCAATAATTCAGAGAAAATGACTGTATGCAGATGAGAACTCTTTTAGAACACCTGAGAGAGATTCTCCAAGTCAGTTCTTAGTGTAGATAAGGTAGCTAAGATCCGGAAAACCCTTAATTTGAGTTAAGATCACATGAAACACTGTATGAATCCTATATTCTTTACTTAAAGGAGACTAGAGTGGTAAATGTGTGTTATACAAGGCAGAATACCATTGAAGTAGAGAAAGAAAAACGTTCGGCAGCTTTGGAAAGCCTTACACTTCACTGAAATGTAGTACTACACTCTATAACACAGTTGAGAGACAATGTTCCCGAGCTGCCTCAGTTCATAACAGTGTGTAGGAAGTTGTTTGATAAAGTGGGCAAAGCTTATACTTGGACCAGAAGGCAGAATATAGGAAACTACATGAAAACATGGATAATTCAGAGAAAATGACTGTAAAGAGATGAGAACTTGTTTAGAACAGCTCAAAGAGATTCTCCAAGTCAGTTCTTGGTGTAGAAAAGGTAGCTAAGATCCGGGAAATCCTTAATTCGAGTTAAGATCACATGAAACAGTGTATGAATCCTAAATTCTTTACTTAAAGGAGACTAGAGTGGTAAAAGTGTGTTATACAAGGCAGAATACCATTGAAGTAGAGAAAGAAACACGTTCGGCAGCTTTGGAAAGCCTTACACTTCACTGAAAAGTAGTACTACACTCTATAACACAGTTGAGAGACAATGTTCCCGAGCTGCCTCAGTTCATAACAGCGTGTAGGAAGTTGTTTGATAAAGTGGGCAAAGCTTATACTTGGACCAGAAGGCAGAATATAGGAAACTACATGAAAACATGGATAATTCAGAGAAAATGACTCTAAACAGATGAGAACTTGTTTAGAACAGCTCAAAGAGATTCCCCAAGTCAGTTCTTGGTGTAGAAAAGGTAGCTAAGATCCGGGAAATCCTTAATTCGAGTTAAGATCACATGAAACAGTGTATGAATCCTAAATTCTTTACTTAAAGGAGAATAGAGTGGTAAAAGTGTGTTATACAAGGCAGAATACCATTGAAGTAGAGAAAGAAACACGTTCGGCAGCTTTGGAAAGCCTTACACTTCACTGAAATGTAGTACTACACTCTATAACACAGTTGAGAGACAATGTTCCCGAGCTGCCTCAGTTCATAACAGCGTGTAGGAAGTTGTTTGATAAAGTGGGCAAAGCTTATACTTGGACCAGAAGGCAGAATATAGGAAACTACATGAAAACATGGATAATTCAGAGAAAATGACTGTAAACAGATGAGAACTTGTTTAGAGCAGCTCAAAGAGATTCTCCAAGTCAGTTCTTGGTGTAGAAAAGGTAGCTAAGATCCGGGAAATCCTTAATTCGAGTTAAGATCACATGAAACAGTGTATGAATCCTAAATTCTTTACTTAAAGGAGACTAGAGTGGTAAAAGTGTGTTATACAAGGCAGAATACCATTGAAGTAGAGAAAGAAACACGTTCGGCAGCTTTGGAAAGCCTTACACTTCACTGAAATGTAGTACTACACTCTATAACACAGTTGAGAGACAATGTTCTCGAGCTGCCTCAGTTCATAACAGTGTGTAGGAAGTTTTTTGGTAAAGTGGACAAAGCTTATACTTGGACCAGAAGGCAGAATATAGGAAACTACATGAAAACATGGATAATTCAGAGAAAATGACTGTAAAGAGATCAGAACTTGTTTAGAGCAGCTCAAAGAGATTCTCCAAGTCAGTTCTTAGTGTAGATAAGGTAGCTAAGATCCGGAAAACCCTTAATTTGAGTTAAGATCACATGAAACACTGTATGAATCCTATATTCTTTACTTAAAGGAGACTAGAGTGGTAAATGTGTGTTACACAAGGCAGAATACCATTGAAGTAGAGAAAGAAACACGTTCGGCAGCTTTGGAAAGCCTTACACTTCACTGAAATGTAGTACTACACTCTATAACACAGTTGAGAGACAATGTTCCCGAGCTGCCTCAGTTCATAACAGCGTGTAGGAAGTTGTTTGATAAAGTGGGCAAAGCTTATACTTGGACCAGAAGGCAGAATATAGGAAACTACATGAAAACATGGATAATTCACAGAAAATGACTAAACAGATGAGAAGTCGTTTAGAACAGCTTAAAGAGATTCTCCAAGTCAGTTCTTAGTGTAGATAAGGTAGCTAAGATCCGGAAAACCCTTAATTTGAGTTAAGATCACATGAAACACTGTAGGAATCCTATATTCTTTACTTAAAGGAGACTAGAGTGGTAAATGTGTGTTATACAAGGCAGAATACCATTGAAGTAGAGAAAGAAACACGTTCGGCAGCTTTGGAAAGCCTTACACATCACTGAAATGTAGTACTACACTCTATAACACATTTGAGAGACAATGTTCCCGAGCTGCCTCAGTTCATAACAGTGTGTAGGAAGTTGTTTGATAAAGTGGGCATAGCTTATACTTGGACCAGAAGGCAAAATATAGGAAACTACATGAAAACTTGGAAAATTCAGAGAAAATGACTGTAAACAGATGAGAACTCGTTTAAAACAGCTGAAAGAGATTCTCGAAGTCAGTTCTTAGTGTAGAAAAGGTAGCTAAGATAAGGGAAATCCGTAATTCGAGTTAAGATCAAATGAAACACTGTATGAATCCTATATTCTTTACTTAAAGGGCTCTAGAGTGGTAAATGTGTGTTATACAAGGAAGAATACCATAGAAATAGAGAAAGAAACACGTTCGGCAGCTTTGAAAAGCCTTACACTTCACTGATATGTAGTACTACACTCTATACGACAGTTGAGAGACAAAGTTCCCAAGCTGTCTCAGTTCATAACAGTGTGTAGGAAGTTGTTTGATAAAGTGGGCAAAGCTTATACTTGGACCAGAATTCAGAATATAGGAAACTACATGAAAACATGGATAATTCAGAGAAAATGACAGTAAACAGAGGAGAACTCGTTTAGAACAGTTGTAAGAGATTTTCCAAGTCAGTTCTCAGTGTAAAAAAAGTAGCTAAGATAAGGAAAATCCTTAATTCGAGTTAAGATCACATAAAACACTGTATGAATCCTATATTCTTTACCTAAAGAACTCTAGAGTGGTAAATGTGTGTTATACAAGTCAGAATACCATTGAAATAGAGAAAGAAACACGTTCGTCAGCTTTGGAAAGCCTAACACTTCACTGAAATGTAGTACTACACTCTATAACACAGTTGAGAGACAATGTTCCTGAGCTGCCTCAGTTCATAACAGTGTGTAGGAAGTTGTTTGATAAAGTTGGCATAGCTTATACTTGGACCAGAAGGCAGAATATAGGAAACTACATGAAAACATGGATAATTCAGAGAAAATGACTGTAAAGAGATCAGAACCTGTTTAGAGCAGCTCAAAGAGATTCTCCAAGTCAGTTCTTAGTGTAGATAAGGTAGCTAAGATCCGGAAAACCCTTAATTTGAGTTAAGATCACATGAAACACTGTATGAATCCTATATTCTTTACTTAAAGGAGACTAGAGTGGTAAATGTGTGTTACACAAGGCAGAATACCATTGAAGTAGAGAAAGAAACACGTTCGGCAGCTTTGGAAAGCCTTACACTTCACTGAAATGTAGTACTACACTCTATAACACAGTTGAGAGACAATGTTCCCGAGCTGCCTCAGTTCATAACAGCGTGTAGGAAGTTGTTTGATAAAGTGGGCAAAGCTTATACTTGGACCAGAAGGCAGAATATAGGAAACTACATGAAAACATGGATAATTCACAGAAAATGACTAAACAGATGAGAAGTCGTTTAGAACAGCTTAAAGAGATTCTCCAAGTCAGTTCTTAGTGTAGATAAGGTAGCTAAGATCCGGAAAACCCTTAATTTGAGTTAAGATCACATGAAACACTGTAGGAATCCTATATTCTTTACTTAAAGGAGACTAGAGTGGTAAATGTGTGTTATACAAGGCAGAATACCATTGAAGTAGAGAAAGAAACACGTTCGGCAGCTTTGGAAAGCCTTACACATCACTGAAATGTAGTACTACACTCTATAACACATTTGAGAGACAATGTTCCCGAGCTGCCTCAATTCATAACAGCGTGTAGGAAGTTGTTTGATAAAGTGGGCGAAGCTTATACTTAAACCAGAAGGCAGAATATAGGAAACTACATGAAAACATGGATAATTCAGAGAAAATGACTGTAAAGAGATGAGAACTGGTTTAGAACAGCTCAAAGAGATTCTCCAAGGCAGTTCTTAGTGTAGAAAAGGTAGCTAAGATCCGGGAAATCCTTAATTCGAGTTAAGATCACATGAAACAGTGTATGAATCCTATATTCTTTACTTAAAGGAGAACAGAGTGGTAAAAGTGTGTTATACAAGGCAGAATACCATTGAAATAGTGAAAGAAACACGTTAGGTATCTTTGAAAAGCCTTACACTTCACTGAAATGTAGTACTAAACTCTATAACACAGTAGAGAGACAATGTTCCCGAGCTGCCTCAGTTCATAACAATGTGTAGGAACTTGTTTGATAAAGTGGGCAAAGCTTATACTTGGACCAGACGGCAGAATATAGGAAACTACATGAAAACATGGATAATTCAGAGAAAATGACTGTAAACAGATGAGAACTTGTTTAGAGCAGCTCAAAGAGATTCTCCAAGTCAGTTCTTAGTGTAGATAAGGTAGCTAAGATCCGGAAAACCCTTAATTTGAGTTAAGATCACATGAAACACTGTATGAATCCTATATTCTTTACTTAAAGGAGACTAGAGTGGTAAAAGTGTGTTATACAAGTCAGAATACCATTGAAGTAGAGAAAGAAACACGTTCGGCAGCTTTGGAAAGCCTTACACTTCACTGAAATGTAGTACTACACTCTATAACACAGTTGAGAGACAATGTTCCCGAGCTGCCTCAGTTCATAACAGTGTGTAGGAAGTTGTTTGATAAAGTGGGCATAGCTTATACGTGGACCAGAAGGCAAAATATAGGAAACTACATGAAAACTTGGAAAATTCAGAGAAAATGACTGTAAACAGATGAGAACTCATTTAAAACAGCTGAAAGAGATTCTCGAAGTCAGTTCTTAGTGTAGAAAAGGTAGCTAAGATAAGGGAAATCCGTAATTCGAGTTAAGATCAAATGAAACACTGTATGAATCCTATATTCTTTATTTAAAGGGCTCTAGAGTGGTAAATGTGTGTTATACAAGGAAGAATACCATAGAAATAGAGAAAGAAACACGTTCGGCAGCTTTGAAAAGCCTTACACTTCACTGATATGTAGTACTACACTCTATACGATAGTTGAGAGACAAAGTTCCCAAGCTGTCTCAGTTCATAACAGTGTGTAGGAAGTTGTTTGATAAAGTGGGCAAAGCTTATACTTGGACCAGAATTCAGAATATAGGAAACTACATGAAAACATGGATAATTCAGAGAAAATGACAGTAAACAGAGGAGAACTCGTTTAGAACAGTTGTAAGAGATTTTCCAAGTCAGTTCTCAGTGTAAAAAAAGTAGCTAAGATAAGGAAAATCCTTAATTCGAGTTAAGATCACATAAAACACTGCATGAATCCTATATTCTTTACCTAAAGAACTCTAGAGTGGTAAATGTGTGTTATACAAGTCAGAATACCATTGAAATAGAGAAAGAAACACGTTCGTCAGCTTTGGAAAGCCTAACACTTCACTGAAATGTAGTACTACACTCTATAACACAGTTGAGAGACAATGTTCCTGAGCTGCCTCAGTTCATAACAGTGTGTAGGAAGTTGTTTGATAAAGTTGGCATAGCTTATACTTGGACCAGAAGGCAGAATATAGGAAACTACATGAAAACATGGATAATTCAGAGAAAATGACTGTAAACAGATGAGAACTCGTTTAGAACAGCTGAAAGAGATTCTCAAAGTCAGTTCTTAGTGTAGAAAAGGTAGCTAAGGGAAATCCTTAATTCGAGTTAAGATCACATGAAACACTGTATGAATCCTATATTCTTTACTTAAAGGACTCTAGAGTGGTAAATGTGTGTTATACAAGGCAGAATAACATTGAAATAGAGAAAGAAACACGTTCGGCAGCTTTGGAAAGCCTTACACTTCACTGAAATGTAGTACTGCACTCTATAACACAGTTGAGAGATAATGTTCCCAAGGTGCCTCAGTTCATAACAGTGTGTAGGAAGTTGTTTGATAAAGTGGGCAAAGCTTATACTTGGACCAGAAGGCAGAATATAGGAAACTACATGAAAACATGGATAATTCACAGAAAATGACTAAACAGATGAGAAGTCGTTTAGAACAGCTTAAAGAGATTCTCCAAGTCAGTTCTTAGTGTAGATAAGGTAGCTAAGATCCGGAAAACCCTTAATTTGAGTTAAGATCACATGAAACACTGTAGGAATCCTATATTCTTTACTTAAAGGAGACTAGAGTGGTAAATGTGTGTTATACAAGGCAGAATACCTATGAAGTAGAGAAAGAAACACGTTCGGCAGCTTTGGAAAGCCTTACACTTCACTGAAATGTAGTACTACACTCTATAACACATTTGAGAGACAATGTTCCCGAGCTGCCTCAGTTCATAACAGCGTGTAGGAAGTTGTTTGATAAAGTGGGCGAAGCTTATACTTAAACCAGAAGGCAGAATATAGGAAACTACATGAAAACATGGATAATTCAGAGAAAATGACTGTAAAGAGATGAGAACTGGTTTAGAACAGCTCAAAGAGATTCTCCAAGGCAGTTCTTAGTGTAGAAAAGGTAGCTAAGATCCGGGAAATCCTTAATTCGAGTTAAGATCACATGAAACAGTGTATGAATCCTATATTCTTTACTTAAAGGAGAACAGAGTGGTAAAAGTGTGTTATACAAGGCAGAATACCATTGAAATAGTGAAAGAAACACGTTCGGTATCTTTGAAAAGCCTTACACTTCACTGAAATGTAGTACTACACTCTATAACACAGTTGAGAGACAATGTTCCCGAGCTGCCTCAGTTCATAGCAGGGTGTAGGAAGTTGTTTGATAAAGTGGGCAAAGCTTATACTTGGACCAGACGGCAGAATATAGGAAACTACATGAAAACATGGATAATTCAGAGAAAATGACTGTAAACAGATGAGAACTTGTTTAGAGCAGCTCAAAGAGATTCTCCAAGGCAGTTCTTAGTGTAGAAAAGGTAGCTAAGATCCGGAAAACCCTTAATTTGAGTTAAGATCACATGAAACACTGTATGAATCCTATATTCTTTACTTAAAGGAGAATAGAGTGGTAAAAGTGTGTTATACAAGGCAGAATACCATTGAAGTAGAGAAAGAAACACGTTCGGCAGTTTTGGAAAGCCTTACACTTCACTGAAATGTAGTACTACACTCTATAACACAGTTGAGAGACAATGTTCCCGAGCTGCCTCAGTTAATAACAGCGTGTAGGAAGTTGTTTGATCAAGTGGGCCAAGCTTATACTTGGACCAGAAGGCAGAATATAGGAAACTACATGAAAACATGGATAATTCAGAGAAAATGACTGTAAACAGATGAGAACTTGTTTAGAACAGCTCAAAGAGATTCTCCAAGTCAGTTCTTGGTGTAGAAAAGGTAGCTAAGATCCGGGAAATCCTTAATTCGAGTTAAGATCACATGAAACAGTGTATGAATCCTAAATTCTTTACTTAAAGGAGACTAGAGTGGTAAAAGTGTGTTATACAAGTCAGAATACCATTGAAGTAGAGAAAGAAACACGTTCGGCAGCTTTGGAAAGCCTTACACTTCACTGAAATGTAGTACCACACTCTATAACACAGTTGAGAGACAATGTTCTTGGGCTGCCTGAGTTCATAACAGTGTGTAGGAAGTTGTTTGATAAAGTGGGCAAAGCTTATACTTGGACCAGAAGGCAGAATATAGGAAACTATAGGAAAACATCAATAATTCAGAGAAAATGACTGTAAGCAGATGAGAACTCTTTTAGAACACCTGAGAGAGATTCTCCAAGTTAGTTCTTAGTGTGGATAAGGTAGCTAAGATCCGGAAAACCCTTAATTTGAGTTAAGATCACATGAAACACTGTATGAATCCTATATTCTTTACTTAAAGGAGACTAGAGTGGTAAATGTGTGTTATACAAGGCAGAATACCATTGAAGTAGAGAAAGAAAAACGTTCGGCAGCTTTGGAAAGCCTTACACTTCACTGAAATGTAGTACTACACTCTATAACACAGTTGAGAGACAATGTTCCCGAGCTGCCTCAGTTCATAACAGCATGTAGGAAGTTGTTTGATAAATTGGGCAAAGCTTATACTTGGACCAGAAGGCAGAATATAGGAAACTACATGAAAACATGGATAATTCAGAGAAAATGACTGTAAACAGATGAGAACTTGTTTAGAACAGCTCAAAGAGATTCTCCAAGTCAGTTCTTGGTGTAGAAAAGGTAGCTAAGATCCGGGAAATCCTTAATTCGAGTTAAGATCACATGAAACAGTGTATGAATCCTAAATTCTTTACTTAAAGGAGACTAGAGTGGTAAAAGTGTGTTATACAAGTCAGAATACCATTGAAGTAGAGAAAGAAACACGTTCGGCAGCTTTGGAAAGCCTTACACTTCACTGAAATGTAGTACTACACTCTATAACACAGTTGAGAGACAATGTTCCCGAGCTGCCTCAGTTCATAACAGTGTGTAGGAAGTTGTTTGATAAAGTGGGCATAGCTTATACTTGGACCAGAAGGCAAAATATAGGAAACTACATGAAAACTTGGAAAATTCAGAGAAAATGACTGTAAACAGATGAGAACTCGTTTAAAACAGCTGAAAGAGATTCTCGAAGTCAGTTCTTAGTGTAGAAAAGGTAGCTAAGATAAGGGAAATCCGTAATTCGAGTTAAGATCAAATGAAACACTGTATGAATCCTATATTCTTTACTTAAAGGGCTCTAGAGTGGTAAATGTGTGTTATACAAGGAAGAATACCATAGAAATAGAGAAAGAAACACGTTCGGCAGCTTTGAAAAGCCTTACACTTCACTGAAATGTAGTACTACACTCTATACGACAGTTGAGAGACAAAGTTCCCAAGCTGTCTCAGTTCATAACAGTGTGTAGGAAGTTGTTTGATAAAGTGGGCAAAGCTTATACTTGGACCAGAAGTCAGAATATAGGAAACTACATGAAAACATGGATAATTCAGAGAAAATGACAGTAAACAGAGGAGAACTCGTTTAGAACAGTTGTAAGAGATTTTCCAAGTCAGTTCTCAGTGTAAAAAAAGTAGCTAAGATAAGGAAAATCCTTAATTCGAGTTAAGATCACATAAAACACTGTATGAATCCTATATTCTTTACCTAAAGAACTCTAGAGTGGTAAATGTGTGTTATACAAGTCAGAATACCATTGAAATAGAGAAAGAAACACGTTCGTCAGCTTTGGAAAGCCTAACACTTCACTGAAATGTAGTACTACACTCTATAACACAGTTGAGAGACAATGTTCCTGAGCTGCCTCAGTTCATAACAGTGTGTAGGAAGTTGTTTGATAAAGTTGGCATAGCTTATACTTGGACCAGAAGGCAGAATATAGGAAACTACATGAAAACTTGGAAAATTCAAAGAAAATGACTGTAAACAGATGAGAACTCGTTTAGAACAGCTGAAAGAGATTCTCAAAGTCAGTTCTTAGTGTAGAAAAGGTAGCTAAGGGAAATCCTTAATTCGAGTTAAGATCACATGAAACACTGTATGAATCCTATATTCTTTACTTAAAGGACTCTAGAGTGGTAAATGTGTGTTATACAAGGCAGAATAACATTGAAATAGAGAAAGAAACACGTTCGGCAGCTTTGGAAAGCCTTACACTTCACTGAAATGTAGTACTGCACTCTATAACACAGTTGAGAGATAATGTTCCCAAGGTGCCTCAGTTCATAACAGTGTGTAGGAAGTTGTTTGATAAAGTGGGCAAAGCTTATACTTGGACCAGAAGGCAGAATATAGGAAACTACATGAAAACATGGATAATTCACAGAAAATGACTAAACAGATGAGAAGTCGTTTAGAACAGCTTAAAGAGATTCTCCAAGTCAGTTCTTAGTGTAGATAAGGTAGCTAAGATCCGGAAAACCCTTAATTTGAGTTAAGATCACATGAAACACTGTAGGAATCCTATATTCTTTACTTAAAGGAGACTAGAGTGGTAAATGTGTGTTATACAAGGCAGAATACCATTGAAGTAGAGAAAGAAACACGTTCGGCAGCTTTGGAAAGCCTTACACTTCACTGAAATGTAGTACTACACTCTATAACACATTTGAGAGACAATGTTCCCGAGCTGCCTCAGTTCATAACAGCGTGTAGGAAGTTGTTTGATAAAGTGGGCGAAGCTTATACTTAAACCAGAAGGCAGAATATAGGAAACTACATGAAAACATGGATAATTCAGAGAAAATGACTGTAAAGAGATGAGAACTGGTTTAGAACAGCTCAAAGAGATTCTCCAAGGCAGTTCTTAGTGTAGAAAAGGTAGCTAAGATCCGGGAAATCCTTAATTCGAGTTAAGATCACATGAAACAGTGTATGAATCCTATATTCTTTACTTAAAGGAGAACAGAGTGGTAAAAATGTGTTATACAAGGCAGAATACCATTGAAATAGTGAAAGAAACACGTTCGGTATCTTTGAAAAGCCTTACACTTCACTGAAATGTAGTACTACACTCTATAACACAGTTGAGAGACAATGTTCCCGAGCTGCCTCAGTTCATAGCAGGGTGTAGGAAGTTGTTTGATAAAGTGGGCAAAGCTTATACTTGGACCAGACGGCAGAATATAGGAAACTACATGAAAACATGGATAATTCAGAGAAAATGACTGTAAACAGATGAGAACTTGTTTAGAGCAGCTCAAAGAGATTCTCCAAGGCAGTTCTTAGTGTAGATAAGGTAGCTAAGATCCGGAAAACCCTTAATTTGAGTTAAGATCACATGAAACACTGTATGAATCCTATATTCTTTACTTAAAGGAGACTAGAGTGGTAAATGTGTGTTATACAAGGCAGAATACCATTGAAGTAGAGAAAGAAAAACGTTCGGCAGCTTTGGAAAGCCTTACACTTCACTGAAATGTAGTACTACACTCTATAACACAGTTGAGAGACAATGTTCCCGAGCTGCCTCAGTTCATAACAGCATGTAGGAAGTTGTTTGATAAAGTGGGCAAAGCTTATACTTGGACCAGAAGGCAGAATATAGGAAACTACATGAAAACATGGATAATTCAGAGAAAATGACTGTAAACAGATGAGAACTTGTTTAGAACAGCTCAAAGAGATTCTCCAAGTCAGTTCTTGGTGTAGAAAAGGTAGCTAAGATCCGGGAAATCCTTAATTCGAGTTAAGATCACATGAAACAGTGTATGAATCCTAAATTCTTTACTTAAAGGAGACTAGAGTGGTAAAAGTGTGTTATACAAGTCAGAATACCATTGAAGTAGAGAAAGAAACACGTTCGGCAGCTTTGGAAAGCCTTACACTTCACTGAAATGTAGTACTACACTCTATAACACAGTTGAGAGACAATGTTCCCGAGCTGCCTCAGTTCATAACAGTGTGTAGGAAGTTGTTTGATAAAGTGGGCATAGCTTATACTTGGACCAGAAGGCAAAATATAGGAAACTACATGAAAACTTGGAAAATTCAGAGAAAATGACTGTAAACAGATGAGAACTCGTTTAAAACAGCTGAAAGAGATTCTCGAAGTCAGTTCTTAGTGTAGAAAAGGTAGCTAAGATAAGGGAAATCCGTAATTCGAGTTAAGATCAAATGAAACACTGTATGAATCCTATATTCTTTACTTAAAGGGCTCTAGAGTGGTAAATGTGTGTTATACAAGGAAGAATACCATAGAAATAGAGAAAGAAACACGTTCGGCAGCTTTGAAAAGCCTTACACTTCACTGAAATGTAGTACTACACTCTATACGACAGTTGAGAGACAAAGTTCCCAAGCTGTCTCAGTTCATAACAGTGTGTAGGAAGTTGTTTGATAAAGTGGGCAAAGCTTATACTTGGACCAGAAGTCAGAATATAGGAAACTACATGAAAACATGGATAATTCAGAGAAAATGACAGTAAACAGAGGAGAACTCGTTTAGAACAGTTGTAAGAGATTTTCCAAGTCAGTTCTCAGTGTAAAAAAAGTAGCTAAGATAAGGAAAATCCTTAATTCGAGTTAAGATCACATAAAACACTGTATGAATCCTATATTCTTTACCTAAAGAACTCTAGAGTGGTAAATGTGTGTTATACAAGTCAGAATACCATTGAAATAGAGAAAGAAACACGTTCGTCAGCTTTGGAAAGCCTAACACTTCACTGAAATGTAGTACTACACTCTATAACACAGTTGAGAGACAATGTTCCTGAGCTGCCTCAGTTCATAACAGTGTGTAGGAAGTTGTTTGATAAAGTTGGCATAGCTTATACTTGGACCAGAAGGCAGAATATAGGAAACTACATGAAAACTTGGAAAATTCAAAGAAAATGACTGTAAACAGATGAGAACTCGTTTAGAACAGCTGAAAGAGATTCTCAAAGTCAGTTCTTAGTGTAGAAAAGGTAGCTAAGGGAAATCCTTAATTCGAGTTAAGATCACATGAAACACTGTATGAATCCTATATTCTTTACTTAAAGGACTCTAGAGTGGTAAATGTGTGTTATACAAGGCAGAATAACATTGAAATAGAGAAAGAAACACGTTCGGCAGCTTTGGAAAGCCTTACACTTCACTGAAATGTAGTACTGCACTCTATAACACAGTTGAGAGATAATGTTCCCAAGGTGCCTCAGTTCATAACAGTGTGTAGGAAGTTGTTTGATAAAGTGGGCAAAGCTTATACTTGGACCAGAAGGCAGAATATAGGAAACTACATGAAAACATGGATAATTCACAGAAAATGACTAAACAGATGAGAAGTCGTTTAGAACAGCTTAAAGAGATTCTCCAAGTCAGTTCTTAGTGTAGATAAGGTAGCTAAGATCCGGAAAACCCTTAATTTGAGTTAAGATCACATGAAACACTGTAGGAATCCTATATTCTTTACTTAAAGGAGACTAGAGTGGTAAATGTGTGTTATACAAGGCAGAATACCATTGAAGTAGAGAAAGAAACACGTTCGGCAGCTTTGGAAAGCCTTACACTTCACTGAAATGTAGTACTACACTCTATAACACATTTGAGAGACAATGTTCCCAAGCTGCCTCAGTTCATAACAGCGTGTAGGAAGTTGTTTGATAAAGTGGCGAAGCTTATACTTAAACCAGAAGGCAGAATATAGGAAACTACATGAAAACATGGATAATTCAGAGAAAATGACTGTAAAGAGATGAGAACTGGTTTAGAACAGCTCAAAGAGATTCTCCAAGGCAGTTCTTAGTGTAGAAAAGGTAGCTAAGATCCGGGAAATCCTTAATTCGAGTTAAGATCACATGAAACAGTGTATGAATCCTATATTCTTTACTTAAAGGAGAACAGAGTGGTAAAAGTGTGTTATACAAGGCAGAATACCATTGAAATAGTGAAAGAAACACGTTCGGTATCTTTGAAAAGCCTTACACCTCACTGAAATGTAGTACTACACTCTATAACACAGTTGAGAGACAATGTTCCCGAGCTGCCTCAGTTCATAGCAGGGTGTAGGAAGTTGTTTGATAAAGTGGGCAAAGCTTATACTTGGACCAGACGGCAGAATATAGGAAACTACATGAAAACATGGATAATTAAGAGAAAATGACTGTAAACAGATGAGAACTTGTTTAGAGCAGCTCAAAGAGATTCTCCAAGGCAGTTCTTAGTGTAGATAAGGTAGCTAAGATCCGGAAAACCCTTAATTTGAGTTAAGATCACATGAAACACTGTATGAATCCTATATTCTTTACTTAAAGGAGAAGAGAGTGGTAAAAGTGTGTTATACAAGGCAGAATACCATTGAAGTAGAGAAAGAAACACGTTCGGCAGTTTTGGAAAGCCTTACACTTCACTGAAATGTAGTACTACACTCTATAACACAGTTGAGAGACAATGTTCCCGAGCTGCCTCAGTTAATAACAGCGTGTAGGAAGTTGTTTGATCAAGTGGGCCAAGCTTATACTTGGACCAGAAGGCAGAATATAGGAAACTACATGAAAACATGGATAATTCAGAGAAAATGACTGTAAACAGATGAGAACTTGTTTAGAACAGCTCAAAGAGATTCTCCAAGTCAGTTCTTGGTGTAGAAAAGGTAGCTAAGATCCGGGAAATCCTTAATTCGAGTTAAGATCACATGAAACAGTGTATGAATCCTAAATTCTTTACTTAAAGGAGACTAGAGTGGTAAAAGTGTGTTATACAAGTCAGAATACCATTGAAGTAGAGAAAGAAACACGTTCGGCAGCTTTGGAAAGCCTTACACTTCACTGAAATGTAGTACCACACTCTATAACACAGTTGAGAGACAATGTTCTTGGGCTGCCTGAGTTCATAACAGTGTGTAGGAAGTTGTTTGATAAAGTGGGCAAAGCTTATACTTGGACCAGAAGGCAGAATATAGGAAACTATAGGAAAACATCAATAATTCAGAGAAAATGACTGTAAGCAGATGAGAACTCTTTTAGAACACCTGAGAGAGATTCTCCAAGTTAGTTCTTAGTGTAGATAAGGTAGCTAAGATCCGGAAAACCCTTAATTTGAGTTAAGATCACATGAAACACTGTATGAATCCTATATTCTTTACTTAAAGGAGACTAGAGTGGTAAATGTGTGTTATACAAGGCAGAATACCATTGAAGTAGAGAAAGAAAAACGTTCGGCAGCTTTGGAAAGCCTTACACTTCACTGAAATGTAGTACTACACTCTATAACACAGTTGAGAGACAATGTTCCCGAGCTGCCTCAGTTCATAACAGCATGTAGGAAGTTGTTTGATAAAGTGGGCAAAGCTTATACTTGGACCAGAAGGCAGAATATAGGAAACTACATGAAAACATGGATAATTCAGAGAAAATGACTGTAAACAGATGAGAACTTGTTTAGAACAGCTCAAAGAGATTCTCCAAGTCAGTTCTTGGTGTAGAAAAGGTAGCTAAGATCCGGGAAATCCTTAATTCGAGTTAAGATCACATGAAACAGTGTATGAATCCTAAATTCTTTACTTAAAGGAGACTAGAGTGGTAAAAGTGTGTTATACAAGTCAGAATACCATTGAAGTAGAGAAAGAAACACGTTCGGCAGCTTTGGAAAGCCTTACACTTCACTGAAATGTAGTACTACACTCTATAACACAGTTGAGAGACAATGTTCCCGAGCTGCCTCAGTTCATAACAGTGTGTAGGAAGTTGTTTGATAAAGTGGGCATAGCTTATACTTGGACCAGAAGGCAAAATATAGGAAACTACATGAAAACTTGGAAAATTCAGAGAAAATGACTGTAAACAGATGAGAACTCGTTTAAAACAGCTGAAAGAGATTCTCGAAGTCAGTTCTTAGTGTAGAAAAGGTAGCTAAGATAAGGGAAATCCGTAATTCGAGTTAAGATCAAATGAAACACTGTATGAATCCTATATTCTTTACTTAAAGGGCTCTAGAGTGGTAAATGTGTGTTATACAAGGAAGAATACCATAGAAATAGAGAAAGAAACACGTTCGGCAGCTTTGAAAAGCCTTACACTTCACTGAAATGTAGTACTACACTCTATACGACAGTTGAGAGACAAAGTTCCCAAGCTGTCTCAGTTCATAACAGTGTGTAGGAAGTTGTTTGATAAAGTGGGCAAAGCTTATACTTGGAGCAGAAGTCAGAATATAGGAAACTACATGAAAACATGGATAATTCAGAGAAAATGACAGTAAACAGAGGAGAACTCGTTTAGAACAGTTGTAAGAGATTTTCCAAGTCAGTTCTCAGTGTAAAAAAAGTAGCTAAGATAAGGAAAATCCTTAATTCGAGTTAAGATCACATAAAACACTGTATGAATCCTATATTCTTTACCTAAAGAACTCTAGAGTGGTAAATGTGTGTTATACAAGTCAGAATACCATTGAAATAGAGAAAGAAACACGTTCGTCAGCTTTGGAAAGCCTAACACTTCACTGAAATGTAGTACTACACTCTATAACACAGTTGAGAGACAATGTTCCTGAGCTGCCTCAGTTCATAACAGTGTGTAGGAAGTTGTTTGATAAAGTTGGCATAGCTTATACTTGGACCAGAAGGCAGAATATAGGAAACTACATGAAAACTTGGAAAATTCAAAGAAAATGACTGTAAACAGATGAGAACTCGTTTAGAACAGCTGAAAGAGATTCTCAAAGTCAGTTCTTAGTGTAGAAAAGGTAGCTAAGGGAAATCCTTAATTCGAGTTAAGATCACATGAAACACTGTATGAATCCTATATTCTTTACTTAAAGGACTCTAGAGTGGTAAATGTGTGTTATACAAGGCAGAATAACATTGAAATAGAGAAAGAAACACGTTCGGCAGCTTTGGAAAGCCTTACACTTCACTGAAATGTAGTACTGCACTCTATAACACAGTTGAGAGATAATGTTCCCAAGGTGCCTCAGTTCATAACAGTGTGTAGGAAGTTGTTTGATAAAGTGGGCAAAGCTTATACTTGGACCAGAAGGCAGAATATAGGAAACTACATGAAAACATGGATAATTCACAGAAAATGACTAAACAGATGAGAAGTCGTTTAGAACAGCTTAAAGAGATTCTCCAAGTCAGTTCTTAGTGTAGATAAGGTAGCTAAGATCCGGAAAACCCTTAATTTGAGTTAAGATCACATGAAACACTGTAGGAATCCTATATTCTTTACTTAAAGGAGACTAGAGTGGTAAATGTGTGTTACACAAGGCAGAATACCATTGAAGTAGAGAAAGAAACACGTTCGGCAGCTTTGGAAAGCCTTACACTTCACTGAAATGTAGTACTACACTCTATAACACAGTTGAGAGACAATGTTCCCGAGCTGCCTCAGTTCATAACAGCGTGTAGGAAGTTGTTTGATAAAGTGGGCAAAGCTTATACTTGGACCAGAAGGCAGAATATAGGAAACTACATGAAAACATGGATAATTCACAGAAAATGACTAAACAGATGAGAAGTCGTTTAGAACAGCTTAAAGAGATTCTCCAAGTCAGTTCTTAGTGTAGAAAAGGTAGCTAAGATCCGGGAAATCCTTAATTCGAGTTAAGATCACATGAAACAGTGTATGAATCCTAAATTCTTTACTTAAAGGAGACTAGAGTGGTAAAAGTGTGTTATACAAGTCAGAATACCATTGAAGTAGAGAAAGAAACACGTTCGGCAGCTTTGGAAAGCCTTACACTTCACTGAAATGTAGTACTACACTCTATAACACAGTTGAGAGACAATGTTCCCGAGCTGCCTCAGTTCATAACAGTGTGTAGGAAGTTGTTTGATAAAGTGGGCATAGCTTATACTTGGACCAGAAGGCAAAATATAGGAAACTACATGAAAACTTGGAAAATTCAGAGAAAATGACTGTAAACAGATGAGAACTCGTTTAAAACAGCTGAAAGAGATTCTCGAAGTCAGTTCTTAGTGTAGAAAAGGTAGCTAAGATAAGGGAAATCCGTAATTCGAGTTAAGATCAAATGAAACACTGTATGAATCCTATATTCTTTACTTAAAGGGCTCTAGAGTGGTAAATGTGTGTTATACAAGGAAGAATACCATAGAAATAGAGAAAGAAACACGTTCGGCAGCTTTGAAAAGCCTTACACTTCACTGAAATGTAGTACTACACTCTATACGACAGTTGAGAGACAAAGTTCCCAAGCTGTCTCAGTTCATAACAGTGTGTAGGAAGTTGTTTGATAAAGTGGGCAAAGCTTATACTTGGAGCAGAAGTCAGAATATAGGAAACTACATGAAAACATGGATAATTCAGAGAAAATGACAGTAAACAGAGGAGAACTCGTTTAGAACAGTTGTAAGAGATTTTCCAAGTCAGTTCTCAGTGTAAAAAAAGTAGCTAAGATAAGGAAAATCCTTAATTCGAGTTAAGATCACATAAAACACTGTATGAATCCTATATTCTTTACCTAAAGAACTCTAGAGTGGTAAATGTGTGTTATACAAGTCAGAATACCATTGAAATAGAGAAAGAAACACGTTCGTCAGCTTTGGAAAGCCTAACACTTCACTGAAATGTAGTACTACACTCTATAACACAGTTGAGAGACAATGTTCCTGAGCTGCCTCAGTTCATAACAGTGTGTAGGAAGTTGTTTGATAAAGTTGGCATAGCTTATACTTGGACCAGAAGGCAGAATATAGGAAACTACATGAAAACTTGGAAAATTCAAAGAAAATGACTGTAAACAGATGAGAACTCGTTTAGAACAGCTGAAAGAGATTCTCAAAGTCAGTTCTTAGTGTAGAAAAGGTAGCTAAGGGAAATCCTTAATTCGAGTTAAGATCACATGAAACACTGTATGAATCCTATATTCTTTACTTAAAGGACTCTAGAGTGGTAAATGTGTGTTATACAAGGCAGAATAACATTGAAATAGAGAAAGAAACACGTTCGGCAGCTTTGGAAAGCCTTACACTTCACTGAAATGTAGTACTGCACTCTGTAACACAGTTGAGAGATAATGTTCCCAAGGTGCCTCAGTTCATAACAGTGTGTAGGAAGTTGTTTGATAAAGTGGGCAAAGCTTATACTTGGACCAGAAGGCAGAATATAGGAAACTACATGAAAACATGGATAATTCACAGAAAATGACTAAACAGATGAGAAGTCGTTTAGAACAGCTTAAAGAGATTCTCCAAGTCAGTTCTTAGTGTAGATAAGGTAGCTAAGATCCGGAAAACCCTTAATTTGAGTTAAGATCACATGAAACACTGTAGGAATCCTATATTCTTTACTTAAAGGAGACTAGAGTGGTAAATGTGTGTTACACAAGGCAGAATACCATTGAAGTAGAGAAAGAAACACGTTCGGCAGCTTTGGAAAGCCTTACACTTCACTGAAATGTAGTACTACACTCTATAACACAGTTGAGAGACAATGTTCCCGAGCTGCCTCAGTTCATAACAGTGTGTAGGAAGTTGTTTGATAAAGTGGGCATAGCTTATACTTGGACCAGAAGGCAAAATATAGGAAACTACATGAAAACTTGGAAAATTCAGAGAAAATGACTGTAAACAGATGAGAACTCGTTTAAAACAGCTGAAAGAGATTCTCGAAGTCAGTTCTTAGTGTAGAAAAGGTAGCTAAGATAAGGGAAATCCGTAATTCGAGTTAAGATCAAATGAAACACTGTATGAATCCTATATTCTTTACTTAAAGGGCTCTAGAGTGGTAAATGTGTGTTATACAAGGAAGAATACCATAGAAATAGAGAAAGAAACACGTTCGGCAGCTTTGAAAAGCCTTACACTTCACTGAAATGTAGTACTACACTCTATACGACAGTTGAGAGACAAAGTTCCCAAGCTGTCTCAGTTCATAACAGTGTGTAGGAAGTTGTTTGATAAAGTGGGCAAAGCTTATACTTGGAGCAGAAGTCAGAATATAGGAAACTACATGAAAACATGGATAATTCAGAGAAAATGACAGTAAACAGAGGAGAACTCGTTTAGAACAGTTGTAAGAGATTTTCCAAGTCAGTTCTCAGTGTAAAAAAAGTAGCTAAGATAAGGAAAATCCTTAATTCGAGTTAAGATCACATAAAACACTGTATGAATCCTATATTCTTTACCTAAAGAACTCTAGAGTGGTAAATGTGTGTTATACAAGTCAGAATACCATTGAAATAGAGAAAGAAACACGTTCGTCAGCTTTGGAAAGCCTAACACTTCACTGAAATGTAGTACTACACTCTATAACACAGTTGAGAGACAATGTTCCTGAGCTGCCTCAGTTCATAACAGTGTGTAGGAAGTTGTTTGATAAAGTTGGCATAGCTTATACTTGGACCAGAAGGCAGAATATAGGAAACTACATGAAAACTTGGAAAATTCAAAGAAAATGACTGTAAACAGATGAGAACTCGTTTAGAACAGCTGAAAGAGATTCTCAAAGTCAGTTCTTAGTGTAGAAAAGGTAGCTAAGGGAAATCCTTAATTCGAGTTAAGATCACATGAAACACTGTATGAATCCTATATTCTTTACTTAAAGGACTCTAGAGTGGTAAATGTGTGTTATACAAGGCAGAATAACATTGAAATAGAGAAAGAAACACGTTCGGCAGCTTTGGAAAGCCTTACACTTCAATGAAATGTAGTACTGCACTCTATAACACAGTTGAGAGATAATGTTCCCAAGGTGCCTCAGTTCATAACAGTGTGTAGGAAGTTGTTTGATAAAGTGGGCAAAGCTTATACTTGGACCAGAAGGCAGAATATAGGAAACTACATGAAAACATGGATAATTCACAGAAAATGACTAAACAGATGAGAAGTCGTTTAGAACAGCTTAAAGAGATTCTCCAAGTCAGTTCTTAGTGTAGATAAGGTAGCTAAGATCCGGAAAACCCTTAATTTGAGTTAAGATCACATGAAACACTGTAGGAATCCTATATTCTTTACTTAAAGGAGACTAGAGTGGTAAATGTGTGTTACACAAGGCAGAATACCATTGAAGTAGAGAAAGAAACACGTTCGGCAGCTTTGGAAAGCCTTACACTTCACTGAAATGTAGTACTACACTCTATAACACAGTTGAGAGACAATGTTCCCGAGCTGCCTCAGTTCATAACAGCGTGTAGGAAGTTGTTTGATAAAGTGGGCAAAGCTTATACTTGGACCAGAAGGCAGAATATAGGAAACTACATGAAAACATGGATAATTCACAGAAAATGACTAAACAGATGAGAAGTCGTTTAGAACAGCTTAAAGAGATTCTCCAAGTCAGTTCTTAGTGTAGAAAAGGTAGCTAAGATCCGGGAAATCCTTAATTCGAGTTAAGATCACATGAAACAGTGTATGAATCCTAAATTCTTTACTTAAAGGAGACTAGAGTGGTAAAAGTGTGTTATACAAGTCAGAATACCATTGAAGTAGAGAAAGAAACACGTTCGGCAGCTTTGGAAAGCCTTACACTTCACTGAAATTTAGTACTACACTCTATAACACAGTTGAGAGACAATGTTCCCGAGCTGCCTCAGTTCATAACAGTGTGTAGGAAGTTGTTTGATAAAGTGGGCATAGCTTATACTTGGACCAGAAGGCAAAATATAGGAAACTACATGAAAACTTGGAAAATTCAGAGAAAATGACTGTAAACAGATGAGAACTCGTTTAAAACAGCTGAAAGAGATTCTCGAAGTCAGTTCTTAGTGTAGAAAAGGTAGCTAAGATAAGGGAAATCCGTAATTCGAGTTAAGATCAAATGAAACACTGTATGAATCCTATATTCTTTACTTAAAGGGCTCTAGAGTGGTAAATGTGTGTTATACAAGGAAGAATACCATAGAAATAGAGAAAGAAACACGTTCGGCAGCTTTGAAAAGCCTTACACTTCACTGATATGTAGTACTACACTCTATACGACAGTTGAGAGACAAAGTTCCCAAGTTGTCTCAGTTCATAACAGTGTGTAGGAAGTTGTTTGATAAAGTGGGCAAAGCTTATACTTGGACCAGAAGTCAGAATATAGGAAACTACATGAAAACATGGATAATTCAGAGAAAATGACAGTAAACAGAGGAGAACGCGTTTAGAACAGTTGTAAGAGATTTTCCAAGTCAGTTCTCAGTGTAAAAAAAGTAGCTAAGATAAGGAAAATCCTTAATTCGAGTTAAGATCACATAAAACACTGTATGAATCCTATATTCTTTACCTAAAGAACTCTAGAGTGGTAAATGTGTGTTATACAAGTCAGAATACCATTGAAATAGAGAAAGAAACACGTTCTTCAGCTTTGGAAAGCCTAACACTTCACTGAAATGTAGTACTACACTCTATAACACAGTTGAGAGACAATGTTCCTGAGCTGCCTCAGTTCATAACAGTGTGTAGGAAGTTGTTTGATAAAGTTGGCATAGCTTATACTTGGACCAGAAGGCAGAATATAGGAAACTACATGAAAACTTGGAAAATTCAAAGAAAATGACTGTAAACAGATGAGAACTCGTTTAGAACAGCTGAAAGAGATTCTCAAAGTCAGTTCTTAGTGTAGAAAAGGTAGCTAAGGGAAATCCTTAATTCGAGTTAAGATCACATGAAACACTGTATGAATCCTATATTCTTTACTTAAAGGACTCTAGAGTGGTAAATGTGTGTTATACAAGGCAGAATAACATTGAAATAGAGAAAGAAACACGTTCGGCAGCTTTGGAAAGCCTTACACTTCACTGAAATGTAGTACTGCACTCTATAACACAGTTGAGAGATAATGTTCCCAAGGTGCCTCAGTTCATAACAGTGTGTAGGAAGTTGTTTGATAAAGTGGGCAAAGCTTATACTTGGACCAGAAGGCAGAATATAGGAAACTACATGAAAACATGGATAATTCACAGAAAATGACTAAACAGATGAGAAGTCGTTTAGAACAGCTTAAAGAGATTCTCCAAGTCAGTTCTTAGTGTAGATAAGGTAGCTAAGATCCGGAAAACCCTTAATTTGAGTTAAGATCACATGAAACACTGTAGGAATCCTATATTCTTTACTTAAAGGAGACTAGAGTGGTAAATGTGTGTTATACAAGGCAGAATACCATTGAAGTAGAGAAAGAAACACGTTCGGCAGCTTTGGAAAGCCTTACACTTCACTGAAATGTAGTACTACACTCTATAACACAGTTGAGAGACAATGTTCCCGAGCTGCCTCAGTTCATAACAGCGTGTAGGAAGTTGTTTGATAAAGTGGGCGAAGCTTATACTTAAACCAGAAGGCAGAATATAGGAAACTACATGAAAACATGGATAATTCAGAGAAAATGACTGTAAAGAGATGAGAACTGGTTTAGAACAGCTCAAAGAGATTCTCCAAGGCAGTTCTTAGTGTAGAAAAGGTAGCTAAGATCCGGGAAATCCTTAATTCGAGTTAAGATCACATGAAACAGTGTATGAATCCTATATTCTTTACTTAAAGGAGAACAGAGTGGTACAAGTGTGTTATACAAGGCAGAATACCATTGAAATAGTGAAAGAAACACGTTAGGTATCTTTGAAAAGCCTTACACTTCACTGAAATGTAGTACTACACTCTATAACACAGTAGAGAGACAATGTTCCCGAGCTGCCTCAGTTCATAACAATGTGTAGGAACTTGTTTGATAAAGTGGGCAAAGCTTATACTTGGACCAGACGGCAGAATATAGGAAACTACATGAAAACATCAATAATTCAGAGAAAATGACTGTATGCAGATGAGAACTCTTTTAGAACACCTGAGAGAGATTCTCCAAGTCAGTTCTTAGTGTAGATAAGGTAGCTAAGATCCGGAAAACCCTTAATTTGAGTTAAGATCACATGAAACACTGTATGAATCCTATATACTTTACTTAAAGGAGAGTAGAGTGGTAAATGTGTGTTATACAAGGCAGAATACCATTGAAGTAGAGAAAGAAACACGTTCGGCAGCTTTGGAAAGCCTTACACTTCACTGAAATGTAGTACTACACTCTATAACACAGTTGAGAGACAATGTTCCCGAGCTGCCTCAGTTCATAACAATGTGTAGGAACTTGTTTGATAAAGTGGGCAAAGCTTATACTTGGACCAGACGGCAGAATATAGGAAACTACATGAAAACATCAATAATTCAGAGAAAATGACTGTATGCAGATGAGAACTCTTTTAGAACACCTGAGAGAGATTCTCCAAGTCAGTTCTTAGTGTAGATAAGGTAGCTAAGATCCGGAAAACCCTTAATTTGAGTTAAGATCACATGAAACACTGTATGAATCCTATATACTTTACTTAAAGGAGACTAGAGTGGTAAATGTGTGTTATACAAGGCAGAATACCATTGAAGTAGAGAAAGAAACACGTTCGGCAGCTTTGGAAAGCCTTACACTTCACTGAAATGTAGTACTACACTCTATAACACAGTTGAGAGACAATGTTCTTGGGCTGCCTCAGTTCATAACAGTGTGTAGGAAGTTGTTTGATAAAGTGGGCAAAGCTTATACTTGGACCAGAAGGCAGAATATAGGAAACTATTGGAAAACATCAATAATTCAGAGAAAATGACTGTATGCAGATGAGAACTCTTTTAGAACACCTGAGAGAGATTCTCCAAGTCAGTTCTTAGTGTAGATAAGGTAGCTAAGATCCGGAAAACCCTTAATTTGAATTAAGATCACATGAAACACTGTATGAATCCTATATTCTTTACTTAAAGGAGACTAGAGTGGTAAATGTGTGTTATACAAGGCAGAATACCATTGAAGTAGAGAAAGAAAAACGTTCGGCAGCTTTGGAAAGCCTTACACTTCACTGAAATGTAGTACTACACTCTATAACACAGTTGAGAGACAATGTTCCCGAGCTGCCTCAGTTCATAACAGCGTGTAGGAAGTTGTTTGATAAAGTGGGCAAAGCTTATACTTGGACCAGAAGGCAGAATATAGGAAACTACATGAAAACATGGATAATTCAGAGAAAATGAGTGTAAACAGATGAGAACTTGTTTAGAGCAGCTCCAAGAGATTCTCCAAGGCAGTTCTTAGTGTAGATAAGGTAGCTAAGATCCGGGAAATCCTTAATTCGAGTTAAGATCACATGAAACAGTGTATGAATCCTAAATTCTTTACTTAAAGGAGACTAGAGTGGTAAAAGTGTGTTATACAAGTCAGAATACCATTGAAGTAGAGAAAGAAACACGTTCGGCAGCTTTGGAAAGCCTTACACTTCACTGAAATGTAGTACTACACTCTATAACACAGTTGAGAGACAATGTTCCCGAGCTGCCTCAGTTCATAACAGTGTGTAGGAAGTTGTTTGATAAAGTGGGCATAGCTTATACTTGGACCAGAAGTCAGAATATAGGAAACTACATGAAAACATGGATAATTCAGAGAAAATGACAGTAAACAGAGGAGAACTGGTTTAGAACAGTTGTAAGAGATTTTCCAAGTCAGTTCTCAGTGTAAAAAAAGTAGCTAAGATAAGGAAAATCCTTAATTCGAGTTAAGATCACATAAAACACTGTATGAATCCTATATTCTTTACCTAAAGAACTCTAGAGTGGTAAATGTGTGTTATACAAGTCAGAATACCATTGAAATAGAGAAAGAAACACGTTCGTCAGCTTTGGAAAGCCTAACACTTCACTGAAATGTAGTACTACACTCTATAACACAGTTGAGAGACAATGTTCCTGAGCTGCCTCAGTTCATAACAGTGTGTAGGAAGTTGTTTGATAAAGTTGGCATAGCTTATACTTGGACCAGACGGCAGAATATAGGAAACTACATGAAAACATGGATAATTCAGAGAAAATGACTGTAAACAGATGAGAACTTGTTTAGAGCAGCTCAAAGAGATTCTCCAAGGCAGTTCTTAGTGTAGATAAGGTAGCTAAGATCCGGGAAATCCTTAATTCGAGTTAAGATCACATGAAACAGTGTATGAATCCTAAATTCTTTACTTAAAGGAGACTAGAGTGGTAAAAGTGTGTTATACAAGTCAGAATACCATTGAAGTAGAGAAAGAAACACGTTCGGCAGCTTTGGAAAGCCTTACACTTCACTGAAATGTAGTACTACACTCTATAACACAGTTGAGAGACAATGTTCCCGAGCTGCCTCAGTTCATAACAGTGTGTAGGAAGTTGTTTGATAAAGTGGGCATAGCTTATACTTGGACCAGAAGGCAGAATATAGGAAACTACATGAAAACATGGATAATTCAGAGAAAATGACTGTAAAGAGATGAGAACTGGTTTAGAACAGCTCAAAGAGATTCTCCAAGGCAGTTCTTAGTGTAGAAAAGGTAGCTAAGATCCGGGAAATCCTTAATTCGAGTTAAGATCACATGAAACAGTGTATGAATCCTATATTCTTTACTTAAAGGAGAACAGAGTGGTAAAAGTGTGTTATACAAGGCAGAATACCATTGAAATAGTGAAAGAAACACGTTAGGTATCTTTGAAAAGCCTTACACTTCACTGAAATGTAGTACTACACTCTATAACACAGTAGAGAGACAATGTTCCCGAGCTGCCTCAGTTCATAACAATGTGTAGGAACTTGTTTGATAAAGTGGGCAAAGCTTATACTTGGACCAGACGGCAGAATATAGGAAACTACATGAAAACATGGATAATTCACAGAAAATGACTAAACAGATGAGAAGTCGTTTAGAACAGCTGAAAGAGATTCTCAAAGTCAGTTCTTAGTGTAGAAAAGGTAGCTAAGGGAAATCCTTAATTCGAGTTAAGATCACATGAAACACTGTATGAATCCTATATTCTTTAATTAAAGGACTCTAGAGTGGTAAATGTGTGTTATACAAGGCAGAATAACATTGAAATAGAGAAAGAAACACGTTTGGCAGCTTTGGAAAGCCTTACACTTCACTGAAATGTAGTACTGCACTCTATAACACAGTTGAGAGATAATGTTCCCAAGGTGCCTCAGTTCATAACAGTGTGTAGGAAGTTGTTTGATAAAGTGGGCAAAGCTTATACTTGGACCAGAAGGCAGAATATAGGAAACTACATGAAAACATGGATAATTCACAGAAAATGACTAAACAGATGAGAAGTCGTTTAGAACAGCTTAAAGAGATTCTCCAAGTCAGTTCTTAGTGTAGATAAGGTAGCTAAGATCAGGAAAACCCATAATTTGAGTTAAGATCACATGAAACACTGTAGGAATCCTATATTCTTTACTTAAAGGAAACTAGAGTGGTAAATGTGTGTTATACAAGGCAGAATACCATTGAAGTAGAGAAAGAAACACGTTCGGCAGCTTTGGAAAGCCTTACACTTCACTGAAATGTAGTACTACACTCTATAACACATTTGAGAGACAATGTTCCCGAGCTGCCTCAGTTCATAACAGCGTGTAGGAAGTTGTTTGATAAAGTGGGCGAAGCTTATACTTAAACCAGAAGGCAGAATATAGGAAACTACATGAAAACATGGATAATTCAGAGAAAATGACTGTAAAGAGATGAGAACTGGTTTAGAACAGCTCAAAGAGATTCTCCAAGGCAGTTCTTAGTGTAGAAAAGGTAGCTAAGATCCGGGAAATCCTTAATTCGAGTTAAGATCACATGAAACAGTGTATGAATCCTATATTCTTTACTTAAAGGAGAACAGAGTGGTAAAAGTGTGTTATACAAGGCAGACTACCATTGAAATAGTGAAAGAAACACGTTAGGTATCTTTGAAAAGCCTTACACTTCACTGAAATGTAGTACTACACTCTATAACACAGTAGAGAGACAATGTTCCCGAGCTGCCTCAGTTCATAACAATGTGTAGGAACTTGTTTGATAAAGTGGGCAAAGCTTATACTTGGACCAGACGGCAGAATATAGGAAACTACATGAAAACATCAATAATTCAGAGAAAATGACTGTATGCAGATGAGAACTCTTTTAGAACACCTGAGAGAGATTCTCCAAGTCAGTTCTTAGTGTAGATAAGGTAGCTAAGATCCGGAAAACCCTTAATTTGAGTTAAGATCACATGAAACACTGTATGAATCCTATATACTTTACTTAAAGGAGACTAGAGTGGTAAATGTGTGTTATACAAGGCAGAATACCATTGAAGTAGAGAAAGAAACACGTTCGGCAGCTTTGGAAAGCCTTACAGTTCACTGAAATGTAGTACTACACTCTATAACACAGTTGAGAGACAATGTTCTTGGGCTGCCTCAGTTCATAACAGTGTGTAGGAAGTTGTTTGATAAAGTGGGCAAAGCTTATACTTGGACCAGAAGGCAGAATATAGGAAACTATTGGAAAACATCAATAATTCAGAGAAAATGACTGTATGCAGATGAGAACTCTTTTAGAACACCTGAGAGAGATTCTCCAAGTCAGTTCTTAGTGTAGATAAGGTAGCTAAGATCCGGAAAACCCTTAATTTGAATTAAGATCACATGAAACACTGTATGAATCCTATATTCTTTACTTAAAGGAGACTAGAGTGGTAAATGTGTGTTATACAAGGCAGAATACCATTGAAGTAGAGAAAGAAAAACGTTCGGCAGCTTTGGAAAGCCTTACACTTCACTGAAATGTAGTACTACACTCTATAACACAGTTGAGAGACAATGTTCCCGAGCTGCCTCAGTTCATAACAGCGTGTAGGAAGTTGTTTGATAAAGTGGGCAAAGCTTATACTTGGACCAGAAGGCAGAATATAGGAAACTACATGAAAACATGGATAATTCAGAGAAAATGAGTGTAAACAGATGAGAACTTGTTTAGAGCAGCTCAAAGAGATTCTCCAAGGCAGTTCTTAGTGTAGATAAGGTAGCTAAGATCCGGGAAATCCTTAATTCGAGTTAAGATCACATGAAACAGTGTATGAATCCTAAATTCTTTACTTAAAGGAGACTAGAGTGGTAAAAGTGTGTTATACAAGTCAGAATACCATTGAAGTAGAGAAAGAAACACATTTGGCAGCTTTGGAAAGCCTTACACTTCACTGAAATGTAGTACTACACTCTATAACACAGTTGAGAGACAATGTTCCTGAGCTGCCTCAGTTCATAACAGTGTGTAGGAAGTTGTTTGATAAAGTGGGCAAAGCTTATACTTGGACCAGAAGGCAGAATATAGGAAACTATAGGAAAACATCAATAATTCAGAGAAAATGACTGTAAGCAGATGAGAACTCTTTTAGAACACCTGAGAGAGATTCTCCAAGTCAGTTCTTAGTGTAGATAAGGTAGCTAAGATCCGGAAAACCCTTAATTTGAGTTAAGATCACATGAAACACTGTATGAATCCTATATTCTTTACTTAAAGGAGACTAGAGTGGTAAATGTGTGTTATATAAGGCAGAATACCATTGAAGTAGAGAAAGAAAAACGTTCGGCAGCTTTGGAAAGCCTTACACTTCACTGAAATGTAGTACTACACTCTATAACACAGTTGAGAGACAATGTTCCCGAGCTGCCTCAGTTCATAACAGCGTGTAGGAAGTTGTTTGATAAAGTGGGCAAAGCTTATACTTGGACCAGAAGGCAGAATATAGGAAACTACATGAAAACATGGATAATTCAGAGAAAATGACTGTAAAGAGATGAGAACTGGTTTAGAAGAGCTCAAAGAGATTCTCCAACTCAGTTCTTAGTGTAGAAAAGGTAGCTAAGATCCGGGAAATCCTTAATTCGAGTTAAGATCACATGAAACAGTGTATGAATCCTATATTCTTTACTTAAAGGAGAATAGAGTGGTAAAAGTGTGTTATACAAGGTAGAATACCATTGAAGTAGAGAAAGAAACACGTTCGGCAGCTTTGGAAAGCCTTACACTTCACTGAAATGTAGTACTACACTCTGTAACACAGTTGAGAGACAATGTTCCCAGCTGCCTCAGTTCATAACAGCCTGTAGGAAGTTGTTTGATAAAGTGGGCAAAGCTTATACTTGCACCAGAAGGCAGAATATAGGAAACTACATGAAAACATGGATAATTCAGAGAAAATAACTGTAAACAGATGAGAACTTGTTTAGAACAGCTCAAAGAGATTCTCCAAGTCAGTTCTTGGTGTAGAAAAGGTAGCTAAGATCCGGGAAATCCTTAATTCGAGTTAAGATCACATGAAACAGTGTATGAATCCTAAATTCTTTACTTAAAGGAGACTAGAGTGGTAAAAGTGTGTTATACAAGGCAGAATACCATTGAAGTAGAGAAAGAAACACGTTCGGCAGCTTTGGAAAGCCTTACACTTCACTTAAATGTAGTACTACACTCTATAACACAGTTGAGTGACAATGTTCCCGAGCTGCCTCAGTTCATAACAGCGTGTAGGAAGTTGTTTGATAAAGTGGGCAAAGCTTATACTTGGACCAGAAGGCAGAATATAGGAAACTACATGAAAACATGGATAATTCAGAGAAAATGACTGTAAACAGATGAGAACTTGTTTAGAACAGCTCAAAGAGATTCTCCAAGTCAGTTCTTGGTGTAGAAAAGGTAGCTAAGATCCGGGAAATCCTTAATTCGAGTTAAGATCACATGAAACAGTGTATGAATCCTAAATTCTTTACTTAAAGGAGACTAGAGTGGTAAAAGTGTGTTATACAAGTCAGAATACCATTGAAGTAGAGAAAGAAACACGTTCAGCAGCTTTGGAAAGCCTTACACTTCACTGAAATGTAGTACCACACTCTATAACACAGTTGAGAGACAATGTTCTTGGGCTGCCTCAGTTCATAACAGTGTGTAGGAAGTTGTTTGATAAAGTGGGCAAAGCTTATACTTGGACCAGAAGGCAGAATATAGGAAACTATTGGAAAACATCAATAATTCAGAGAAAATGACTGTATGCAGATGAGAACTCTTTTAGAACACCTGAGAGAGATTCTCCAAGTCAGTTCTTAGTGTAGATAAGGTAGCTAAGATCCGGAAAACCCTTAATTTGAATTAAGATCACATGAAACACTGTATGAATCCTATATTCTTTACTTAAAGGAGACTAGAGTGGTAAATGTGTGTTATACAAGGCAGAATACCATTGAAGTAGAGAAAGAAAAACGTTCGGCAGCTTTGGAAAGCCTTACACTTCACTGAAATGTAGTACTACACTCTATAACACAGTTGAGAGACAATGTTCCCGAGCTGCCTCAGTTCATAACAGCGTGTAGGAAGTTGTTTGATAAAGTGGGCAAAGCTTATACTTGGACCAGAAGGCAGAATATAGGAAACTACATGAAAACATGGATAATTCAGAGAAAATGAGTGTAAACAGATGAGAACTTGTTTAGAGCAGCTCAAAGAGATTCTCCAAGGCAGTTCTTAGTGTAGATAAGGTAGCTAAGATCCGGGAAATCCTTAATTCGAGTTAAGATCACATGAAACAGTGTATGAATCCTAAATTCTTTACTTAAAGGAGACTAGAGTGGTAAAAGTGTGTTATACAAGTCAGAATACCATTGAAGTAGAGAAAGAAACACATTTGGCAGCTTTGGAAAGCCTTACACTTCACTGAAATGTAGTACTACACTCTATAACACAGTTGAGAGACAATGTTCCTGAGCTGCCTCAGTTCATAACAGTGTGTAGGAAGTTGTTTGATAAAGTGGGCAAAGCTTATACTTGGACCAGAAGGCAGAATATAGGAAACTATAGGAAAACATCAATAATTCAGAGAAAATGACTGTAAGCAGATGAGAACTCTTTTAGAACACCTGAGAGAGATTCTCCAAGTCAGTTCTTAGTGTAGATAAGGTAGCTAAGATCCGGAAAACCCTTAATTTGAGTTAAGATCACATGAAACACTGTATGAATCCTATATTCTTTACTTAAAGGAGACTAGAGTGGTAAATGTGTGTTATATAAGGCAGAATACCATTGAAGTAGAGAAAGAAAAACGTTCGGCAGCTTTGGAAAGCCTTACACTTCACTGAAATGTAGTACTACACTCTATAACACAGTTGAGAGACAATGTTCCCGAGCTGCCTCAGTTCATAACAGCGTGTAGGAAGTTGTTTGATAAAGTGGGCAAAGCTTATACTTGGACCAGAAGGCAGAATATAGGAAACTACATGAAAACATGGATAATTCAGAGAAAATGACTGTAAAGAGATGAGAACTGGTTTAGAAGAGCTCAAAGAGATTCTCCAACTCAGTTCTTAGTGTAGAAAAGGTAGCTAAGATCCGGGAAATCCTTAATTCGAGTTAAGATCACATGAAACAGTGTATGAATCCTATATTCTTTACTTAAAGGAGAATAGAGTGGTAAAAGTGTGTTATACAAGGTAGAATACCATTGAAGTAGAGAAAGAAACACGTTCGGCAGCTTTGGAAAGCCTTACACTTCACTGAAATGTAGTACTACACTCTGTAACACAGTTGAGAGACAATGTTCCCAGCTGCCTCAGTTCATAACAGCCTGTAGGAAGTTGTTTGATAAAGTGGGCAAAGCTTATACTTGCACCAGAAGGCAGAATATAGGAAACTACATGAAAACATGGATAATTCAGAGAAAATAACTGTAAACAGATGAGAACTTGTTTAGAACAGCTCAAAGAGATTCTCCAAGTCAGTTCTTGGTGTAGAAAAGGTAGCTAAGATCCGGGAAATCCTTAATTCGAGTTAAGATCACATGAAACAGTGTATGAATCCTAAATTCTTTACTTAAAGGAGACTAGAGTGGTAAAAGTGTGTTATACAAGGCAGAATACCATTGAAGTAGAGAAAGAAACACGTTCGGCAGCTTTGGAAAGCCTTACACTTCACTTAAATGTAGTACTACACTCTATAACACAGTTGAGTGACAATGTTCCCGAGCTGCCTCAGTTCATAACAGCGTGTAGGAAGTTGTTTGATAAAGTGGGCAAAGCTTATACTTGGACCAGAAGGCAGAATATAGGAAACTACATGAAAACATGGATAATTCAGAGAAAATGACTGTAAACAGATGAGAACTTGTTTAGAACAGCTCAAAGAGATTCTCCAAGTCAGTTCTTGGTGTAGAAAAGGTAGCTAAGATCCGGGAAATCCTTAATTCGAGTTAAGATCACATGAAACAGTGTATGAATCCTAAATTCTTTACTTAAAGGAGACTAGAGTGGTAAAAGTGTGTTATACAAGTCAGAATACCATTGAAGTAGAGAAAGAAACACGTTCAGCAGCTTTGGAAAGCCTTACACTTCACTGAAATGTAGTACCACACTCTATAACACAGTTGAGAGACAATGTTCTTGGGCTGCCTCAGTTCATAACAGTGTGTAGGAAGTTGTTTGATAAAGTGGGCAAAGCTTATACTTGGACCAGAAGGCAGAATATAGGAAACTATAGGAAAACATCAATAATTCAGAGAAAATGACTGTATGCAGATGAGAACTCTTTTAGAACACCTGAGAGAGATTCTCCAAGTCAGTTCTTAGTGTAGATAAGGTAGCTAAGATCCGGAAAACCCTTAATTTGAGTTAAGATCACATGAAACACTGTATGAATCCTATATTCTTTACTTAAAGGAGACTAGAGTGGTAAATGTGTGTTATACAAGGCAGAATACCATTGAAGTAGAGAAAGAAAAACGTTCGGCAGCTTTGGAAAGCCTTACACTTCACTGAAATGTAGTACTACACTCTATAACACAGTTGAGAGACAATGTTCCCGAGCTGCCTCAGTTCATAACAGTGTGTAGGAACTTGTTTGATAAAGTGGGCAAAGCTTATACTTGGACCAGAAGGCAGAATATAGGAAACTACATGAAAACATGGATAATTCAGAGAAAATGACTGTAAACAGATGAGAACTTGTTTAGAACAGCTCAAAGAGATTCTCCAAGTCAGTTCTTGGTGTAGAAAAGGTAGCTAAGATCCGGGAAATCCTTAATTCGAGTTAAGATCACATGAAACAGTGTATGAATCCTAAATTCTTTACTTAAAGGAGACTAGAGTGGTAAAAGTGTGTTATACAAGGCAGAATACCATTGAAGTAGAGAAAGAAACACGTTCGGCAGCTTTGGAAAGCCTTACACTTCACTGAAAAGTAGTACTACACTCTATAACACAGTTGAGAGACAATGTTCCCGAGCTGCCTCAGTTCATAACAGCGTGTAGGAAGTTGTTTGATAAAGTGGGCAAAGCTTATACTTGGACCAGAAGGCAGAATATAGGAAACTACATGAAAACATGGATAATTCAGAGAAAATGACTGTAAACCGATGAGAACTTGTTTAGAACAGCTCAAAGAGATTCTCCAAGTCAGTTCTTGGTGTAGAAAAGGTAGCTAAGATCCGGGAAATCCTTAATTCGAGTTAAGATCACATGAAACAGTGTATGAATCCTAAATTCTTTACTTAAAGGAGACTAGAGTGGTAAAAGTGTGTTATACAAAGCAGAATACCATTGAAGTAGAGAAAGAAACACGTTCGGCAGCTTTGGAAAGCCTTACACTTCACTGAAAAGTGGTACTACACTCTATAACACAGTTGAGAGACAATGTTCCCGAGCTGCCTCAGTTCATAACAGCATGTAGGAAGTTGTTTGATAAAGTGGGCAAAGCTTATACTTGCACCAGAAGGCAGAATATAGGAAACTACATGAAAACATGGATAATTCGGAGAAAATGACTGTAAAGAGATGAGAACTGGTTTAGAAGAGCTCAAAGAGATTCTCCAACTCAGTTCTTAGTGTAGAAAAGGTAGCTAAGATCCGGGAAATCCTTAATTCGAGTTAAGATCACATGAAACAGTGTATGAATGCTATATTCTTTACTTAAAGGAGAATAGAGTGGTAAAAGTGTGTTATACAAGGCAGAATACCATGAAGTAGAGAAAGAAACACGTTCGGCAGCTTTGGAAAGCCTTACACTTCACTGAAATGTAGTACTACACTCTATAACACAGTTGAGAGACAATGTTCCCGAGCTGCCTCAGTTCATAACAGTGTGTAGGAAGTTGTTTGATAAAGTGGGCAAAGCTTATACTTGGACCAGAAGGCAGAATATAGGAAACTACATGAAAACATGGATAATTCAGAGAAAATGACTGTAAAGAGATGAGAACTGGTTTAGAACAGCTCAAGAGATTCTCCAAGTCAGTTCTTAGTGTAGATAAGGTAGCTAAGATCCGGGAAATCCTTAATTCGAGTTAAGATCACATGAAACAGTGTATGAATCCTATATTCTTTACTTTAAGGAGACTAGAGTGGTAAATGTGTGTTATACAAGGAAGAATACCCTTGAAGTAGAGAATGAAAAACGTTCGGTAGCTTTGGAAAGCCTTACACTTCACTGAAATGTAGTACTACACTCTATAACACAGTTGAGAGACAATGTTCCCGAGCTGCCTCAGTTCATAACAGCGTGTAGGAAGTTGTTTGATAAAGTGGGCAAAGCTTATACTTGGACCAGAAGGCAGAATATAGGAAACTACATGAAAACATGGATAATTCAGAGAAAATGACTCTAAACAGATGAGAACTTGTTTAGAACAGCTCAAAGAGATTCTCCAAGTCAGTTCTTGGTGTAGAAAAGGTAGCTAAGATCCGGGAAATCTTTAATTCGAGTTAAGATCACATGAAACAGTGTATGAATCCTAAATTCTTTACTTAAAGGAGACTAGAGTGGTAAAAGTGTGTTATACAAGTCAGAATACCATTGAAGTAGAGAAAGAAACACATTCGGCAGCTTTGGAAAGCCTTACACTTCACTGAAATGTAGTACCACACTCTATAACACAGTTGAGAGACAATGTTCCCGAGCTGCCTCAGTTCATAACAGTGTGTAGGAAGTTGTTTGATAAAGTGGGCAAAGCTTATACTTGGACCAGAAGGCAGAATATAGGAAACTATAGGAAAACATCAATAATTCAGAGAAAATGACTGTAAGCAGATGAGAACTCTTTTAGAACACCTGAGAGAGATTCTCCAAGTCAGTTCTTAGTGTAGATAAGGTAGCTAAGATCCGGAAAACCCTTAATTTGAGTTAAGATCACATGAAACACTGTATGAATCCTATATTCTTTACTTAAAGGAGACTAGAGTGGTAAATGTGTGTTATATAAGGCAGAATACCATTGAAGTAGAGAAAGAAAAACGTTCGGCAGCTTTGGAAAGCCTTACACTTCACTGAAATGTAGTACTACACTCTATAACACAGTTGAGAGACAATGTTCCCGAGCTGCCTCAGTTCATAACAGCGTGTAGGAAGTTGTTTGATAAAGTGGGCAAAGCTTATACTTGGACCAGAAGGCAGAATATAGGAAACTACATGAAAACATGGATAATTCAGAGAAAATGACTGTAAAGAGATGAGAACTGGTTTAGAAGAGCTCAAAGAGATTCTCCAACTCAGTTCTTAGTGTAGAAAAGGTAGCTAAGATCCGGGAAATCCTTAATTCGAGTTAAGATCACATGAAACAGTGTATGAATCCTATATTCTTTACTTAAAGGAGAATAGAGTGGTAAAAGTGTGTTATACAAGGTAGAATACCATTGAAGTAGAGAAAGAAACACGTTCGGCAGCTTTGGAAAGCCTTACACTTCACTGAAATGTAGTACTACACTCTGTAACACAGTTGAGAGACAATGTTCCCAGCTGCCTCAGTTCATAACAGCGTGTAGGAAGTTGTTTGATAAAGTGGGCAAAGCTTATACTTGCACCAGAAGGCAGAATATAGGAAACTACATGAAAACATGGATAATTCAGAGAAAATAACTGTAAACAGATGAGAACTTGTTTAGAACAGCTCAAAGAGATTCTCCAAGTCAGTTCTTGGTGTAGAAAAGGTAGCTAAGATCCGGGAAATCCTTAATTCGAGTTAAGATCACATGAAACAGTGTATGAATCCTAAATTCTTTACTTAAAGGAGACTAGAGTGGTAAAAGTGTGTTATACAAGGCAGAATACCATTGAAGTAGAGAAAGAAACACTTTCGGCAGCTTTGGAAAGCCTTACACTTCACTTAAATGTAGTACTACACTCTATAACACAGTTGAGTGACAATGTTCCCGAGCTGCCTCAGTTCATAACAGCGTGTAGGAAGTTGTTTGATAAAGTGGGCAAAGCTTATACTTGGACCAGAAGGCAGAATATAGGAAACTACATGAAAACATGGATAATTCAGAGAAAATGACTGTAAACAGATGAGAACTTCTTTAGAACAGCTCAAAGAGATTCTCCAAGTCAGTTCTTGGTGTAGAAAAGGTAGCTAAGATCCGGGAAATCCTTAATTCGAGTTAAGATCACATGAAACAGTGTATGAATCCTAAATTCTTTACTTAAAGGAGACTAGAGTGGTAAAAGTGTGTTATACAAGTCAGAATACCATTGAAGTAGAGAAAGAAACACGTTCAGCAGCTTTGGAAAGCCTTACACTTCACTGAAATGTAGTACCACACTCTATAACACAGTTGAGAGACAATGTTCTTGGGCTGCCTCAGTTCATAACAGTGTGTAGGAAGTTGTTTGATAAAGTGGGCAAAGCTTATACTTGGACCAGAAGGCAGAATATAGGAAACTATAGGAAAACATCAATAATTCAGAGAAAATGACTGTATGCAGATGAGAACTCTTTTAGAACACCTGAGAGAGATTCTCCAAGTCAGTTCTTAGTGTAGATAAGGTAGCTAAGATCCGGAAAACCCTTAATTTGAGTTAAGATCACATGAAACACTGTATGAATCCTATATTCTTTACTTAAAGGAGACTAGAGTGGTAAATGTGTGTTATACAAGGCAGAATACCATTGAAGTAGAGAAAGAAAAACGTTCGGCAGCTTTGGAAAGCCTTACACTTCACTGAAATGTAGTACTACACTCTATAACACAGTTGAGAGACAATGTTCCCGAGCTGCCTCAGTTCATAACAGTGTGTAGGAAGTTGTTTGATAAAGTGGGCAAAGCTTATACTTGGACCAGAAGGCAGAATATAGGAAACTACATGAAAACATGGATAATTCAGAGAAAATGACTGTAAAGAGATGAGAACTTGTTTAGAACAGCTCAAAGAGATTCTCCAAGTCAGTTCTTGGTGTAGAAAAGGTAGCTAAGATCCGGGAAATCCTTAATTCGAGTTAAGATCACATGAAACAGTGTATGAATCCTAAATTCTTTACTTAAAGGAGACTAGAGTGGTAAAAGTGTGTTATACAAGGCAGAATACCATTGAAGTAGAGAAAGAAACACGTTCGGCAGCTTTGGAAAGCCTTACACTTCACTGAAAAGTAGTACTACACTCTATAACACAGTTGAGAGACAATGTTCCCGAGCTGCCTCAGTTCATAACAGCGTGTAGGAAGTTGTTTGATAAAGTGGGCAAAGCTTATACTTGGACCAGAAGGCAGAATATAGGAAACTACATGAAAACATGGATAATTCAGAGAAAATGACTCTAAACAGATGAGAACTTGTTTAGAACAGCTCAAAGAGATTCCCCAAGTCAGTTCTTGGTGTAGAAAAGGTAGCTAAGATCCGGGAAATCCTTAATTCGAGTTAAGATCACATGAAACAGTGTATGAATCCTAAATTCTTTACTTAAAAGAGACTAGAGTGGTAAAAGTGTGTTATACAAGTCAGAATACCATTGAAGTAGAGAAAGAAACACGTTCGGCAGCTTTCGAAAGCCTTACACTTCACTGAAAAGTAGTACTACACTCTATAACACAGTTGAGAGACAATGTTCCCGAGCTGCCTCAGTTCATAACAGCGTGTAGGAAGTTGTTTGATAAAGTGGGCAAAGCTTATACTTGGACCAGAAGGCAGAATATAGGAAACTACATGAAAACATGGATAATTCAGAGAAAATGACTGTAAAGAGATGAGAACTGGTTTAGAAGAGCTCAAAGAGATTCTCCAACTCAGTTCTTAGTGTAGAAAAGGTAGCTAAGATCCAGGAAATCCTTAATTCGAGTTAAGATCACATGAAACAGTGTATGAATCCTATATTCTTTACTTAAAGGAGACTAGAGTGGTAAAAGTGTGTTATACAAGTCAGAATACCATTGAAGTAGAGAAAGAAACACGTTCGGCAGCTTTGGAAAGCCTTACACTTCACTGAAATGTAGTACCACACTCTATAACACAGTTGAGAGACAATGTTCTTGGGCTGCCTCAGTTCATAACAGTGTGTAGGAAGTTGTTTGATAAAGTGGGCAAAGCTTATACTTGGACCAGAAGGCAGAATATAGGAAACTATAGGAAAACATCAATAATTCAGAGAAAATGACTGTATGCAGATGAGAACTCTTTTAGAACACCTGAGAGAGATTCTCCAAGTCAGTTCTTAGTGTAGAAAAGGTAGCTAAGATCCGGGAAATCCTTAATTCGAGTTAAGATCACATGAAACAGTGTATGAATCCTATATTCTTTACTTAAAGGAGAATAGAGTGGTAAAAGTGTGTTATACAAAGCAGAATACCATTGAAATAGTGAAAGAAACACGTTCGGTATCTTTGAAAAGCCTTACACTTCACTGAAATGTAGTACTGCACTCTATAACACAGTTGAGAGACAATGTTCCCGAGCTGCCTCAGTTCATAACAGGGTGTAGGAAGTTGTTTGATAAAGTGGGCAAAGCTTATACTTGGACCAGACGGCAGAATATAGGAAACTACATGAAAACATGGATAATTCAGAGAAAATGACTGTAAACAGATGAGAACTTGTTTAGAGCAGCTCAAAGAGATTCTCCAAGTCAGTTCTTAGTGTAGATAAGGTAGCTAAGATCCAGAAAACCCTTAATTTGAGTTAAGATCACATGAAACACTGTATGAATCCTATATTCTTTACTTAAAGGAGACTAGAGTGGTAAATGTGTGTTATACAAGGCAGAATACCATTGAAGTAGAGAAAGAAACACGTTCGGCAGCTTTGGAAAACCTTACACTTCACTGAAATGTAGTACTACACTCTATAACACAGTTGAGAGACAATGTTCCCGAGCTGCCTCAGTTCATAACAGCGTGTAGGAAGTTGTTTGATAAAGTGGGCAAAGCTTATACTTGGACCAGAAGGCAGAATATAGGAAACTACATGAAAACATGGATAATTCAGAGAAAATGACTGTAAACCGATGAGAACTTGTTTAGAACAGCTCAAAGAGATTCTCCAAGTCAGTTCTTGGTGTAGAAAAGGTAGCTAAGATCCGGGAAATCCTTAATTCGAGTTAAGATCACATGAAACAGTGTATGAATCCTAAATTCTTTACTTAAAGGAGACTAGAGTGGTAAAAGTGTGTTATACAAGTCAGAATACCATTGAAGTAGAGAAAGAAACACGTTCGGCAGCTTTGGAAAGCCTTACATTTCACTGAAAAGTAGTACTACACTCTATAACACAGTTGAGAGACAATGTTCCCGAGCTGCCTCAGTTCATAACAGCGTGTAGGAAGTTGTTTGATAAAGTGGGCAAAGCTTATACTTGGACCAGAAGGCAGAATATAGGAAACTACATGAAAACATGGATAATTCACAGAAAATGACTGTAAACAGATGAGAACTTGTTTAGAGCAGCTCAAAGAGATTCTCCAAGTCAGTTCTTAGTGTAGATAAGGTAGCTAAGATCCGGAAAATCCTTAATTCGAGTTAAGATCACATGAAACAGTGTATGAATCCTAAATTCTTTACTTAAAGGAGACTAGAGTGGTAAAAGTGTGTTATACAAGTCAGAATACCATTGAAGTAGAGAAAGAAACACGTTCGGCAGCTTTGGAAAGCCTTACACTTCACTGAAATGTAGTACCACACTCTATAACACAGTTGAGAGACAATGTTCTTGGGCTGCCTCAGTTCATAACAGTGTGTAGAAAGTTGTTTGATAAAGTGGGCAAAGCTTATACTTGGACCAGAAGGCAGAATATAGGAAACTATAGGAAAACATCAATAATTCAGAGAAAATGAGTGTAAGCAGATGAGAACTCTTTTAGAACACCTGAGAGAGATTCTCCAAGTCAGTTCTTAGTGTAGATAAGGTAGCTAAGATCCGGAAAACCCTTAATTTGAGTTAAGATCATATGAAACACTGTATGAATCCTATATTCTTTACTTAAAGGAGACTCGAGTGGTAAATGTGTGTTATACAAGGCAGAATACCATTGAAGTAGAGAAAGAAACACGTTCGGCAGCTTTGGAAAGCCTTACACTTCACTGAAATTTAGTACTACACTCTATAACACAGTTGAGAGACAATGTTCCCGAGCTGCCTCAGTTCATAACAGCGTGTAGGAAGTTGTTTGATAAAGTGGGCAAAGCTTATACTTGGACCAGAAGGCAGAATATAGGAAACTACATGAAAACATGGATAATTCAGAGAAAATGACTGTAAAGAGATGAGAACTGGTTTAGAACAGCTCAAAGAGATTCTCCAAGTCAGTTCTTAGTGTAGAAAAGGTAGCTAAGATCCGGGAAATCCTTAATTCGAGTTAAGATCACATGAAACAGTGTATGAATCCTAAATTCTTTACTTAAAGGAGACTAGAGTGGTAAAAGTGTGTTATACAAGTCAGACTACCATTGAAGTAGAGAAAGAAACACGTTCGGCAGCTTTGGAAAGCCTTACACTTCACTGAAATGTAGTACTACACTCTATAACACAGTTGAGAGACAATGTTCCCGAGCTGCCTCAGTTCATAACAGGGTGTAGGAAGTTGTTTGATAAAGTGGGCAAAGCTTATACTTGGACCAGAAGGCAGAATATAGGAAACTACATGAAAACATGGATAATTCAGAGAAAATGACTGTAAAGAGATGAGAACTGGTTTAGAAGAGCTCAAAGAGATTCTCCAAGTCAGTTCTTAGTGTAGATAAGGTAGCTAAGATCCAGAAAACCCTTAATTTGAGTTAAGATCACATGAAACACTGTATGAATCCTATATTCTTTACTTAAAGGAGACTAGAGTGGTAAATGTGTGTTATACAAGGCAGAATACCATTGAAGTAGAGAAAGAAACACGTTCGGCAGCTTTGGAAAGCCTTACACTTCACTGAAATGTAGTACTACACTCTATAACACAGTTGAGAGACAATGTTCCCGAGCTGCCTCAGTTCATAACAGCGTGTAGGAAGTTGTTTGATAAAGTGGGCAAAGCTTATACTTGGACCAGAAGGCAGAATATAGGAAACTACATGAAAACATGGATAATTCAGAGAAAATGACTATAAACCGATGAGAACTTGTTTAGAACAGCTCAAAGAAATTCTCCAAGTCAGTTCTTGGTGTAGAAAAGGTAGCTAAGATCCGGGAAATCCTTAATTAGAGTTAAGATCACATGAAACAGTGTATGAATCCTAAATTCTTTACTTAAAGGAGACTAGCGTGGTAAAAGTGTGTTATACAAGTCAGAATACCATTGAAGTAGAGAAAGAAACACGTTCGGCAGCTTTGGAAAGCCTTACACTTCACTGAAATGTAGTACCACACTCTATAACACAGTTGAGAGACAATGTTCTTGGGCTGCCTCAGTTCATAACAGTGTGTAGGAAGTTGTTTGATAAAGTGGGCAAAGCTTATACTTGGACCAGAAGGCAGAATATAGGAAACTATAGGAAAACATCAATAATTCAGAGAAAATGAGTGTAAGCAGATGAGAACTCTTTTAGAACACCTGAGAGAGATTCTCCAAGTCAGTTCTTAGTGTAGATAAGGTAGCTAAGATCCGGAAAACCCTTAATTTGAGTTAAGATCATATGAAACACTGTATGAATCCTATATTCTTTACTTAAAGGAGACTCGAGTGGTAAATGTGTGTTATACAAGGCAGAATACCATTGAAGTAGAGAAAGAAACACGTTCGGCAGCTTTGGAAAGCCTTACACTTCACTGAAATTTAGTACTACACTCTATAACACAGTTGAGAGACAATGTTCCCGAGCTGCCTCAGTTCATAACAGCGTGTAGGAAGTTGTTTGATAAAGTGGGCAAAGCTTATACTTGGACCAGAAGGCAGAATATAGGAAACTACATGAAAACATGGATAATTCAGAGAAAATGACTGTAAAGAGATGAGAACTGGTTTAGAAGAGCTCAAAGAGATTCTCCAAGTCAGTTCTTAGTGTAGAAAAGGTAGCTAAGATCCGGGAAATCCTTAATTCGAGTTAAGATCACATGAAACAGTGTATGAATCCTAAATTCTTTACTTAAAGGAGACTAGAGTGGTAAAAGTGTGTTATACAAGTCAGACTACCATTGAAGTAGAGAAAGAAACACGTCCGGCAGCTTTGGAAAGCCTTACACTTCACTGAAATGTAGTACTACACTCTATAACACAGTTGAGAGACAATGTTCCCGAGCTGCCTCAGTTCATAACAGCGTGTAGGAAGTTGTTTGATAAAGTGGGCAAAGCTTATACTTGGACCAGAAGGCAGAATATAGGAAACTACATGAAAACATGGATAATTCAGAGAAAATGACTGTAAAGACATGAGAACTGGTTTAGAAGAGCTCAAAGAGATTCTCCAAGTCAGTTCTTAGTGTAGAAAAGGTAGCTAAGATCCGGGAAATCCTTAATTCGAGTTAAGATCACATGAAACAGTGTATAAATCCTATATTCTTTACTTAAAGGAGAATAGAGTGGTAAAAGTGTGTTATACAAAGCAGAATACCATTGAAATAGTGAAAGAAACACGTTCGGTATCTTTGAAAAGCCTTACACTTCACTGAAATGTAGTACTACACTCTATAACAGAGTTGAGAGACAATGTTCCCGAGCTGCCTCAGTTCATAACAGCGTGTAGGAAGTTGTTTGATAAAGTGGGCAAAGCTTATACTTGAACCAGAAGGCAGAATATAGGAAACTACATGAAAACATGGATAATTCAGATAAAATGACTGTAAACAGATGAGAACTTGTTTAGAACAGCTCAAAGAGATTCTCCAAGTCAGTTCTTGGTGTAGAAAAGGTAGCTAAGATCCGGGAAATCCTTAATTCGAGTTAAGATCACATGAAACAGTGTATGAATCCTAAATTCTTTACTTAAAGGAGACTAGAGTGGTAAAAGTGTGTTATACAAGTCAGAATACCATTGAAGTAGAAAAAGAAACACGTTCGGCAGCTTTGGAAAGCCTTACACTTCACTGAAATGTAGTACCACACTCTATAACACAGTTGAGAGACAATGTTCTTGGGCTGCCTCAGTTCATAACAGTGTGTAGGAAGTTGTTTGATAAAGTGGGCAAAGCTTATACTTGGACCAGAAGGCAGAATATAGGAAACTATAGGAAAACATCAATAATTCAGAGAAAATGACTGTATGCAGATGAGAACTCTTTTAGAACACCTGAGAGAGATTCTCCAAGTCAGTTCTTAGTGTAGAAAAGGTAGCTAAGATCCGGGAAATCCTTAATTCGAGTTAAGATCACATGAAACAGTGTATGAATCCTATATTCTTTACTTAAAGGAGAATAGAGTGGTAAAAGTGTGTTATACAAATCAAAATACCATTGAAATAGTGAAAGAAACACGTTCGGTATCTTTGAAAAGCCTTACACTTCACTGAAATGTATTACTACACTCTATAACACAGTTGAGAGACAATGTTCCCGAGCTGCCTCAGTTCATAACAGGGTGTAGGAAGTTGTTTGATAAAGTGGGCAAAGCTTATACTTGGACCAGACGGCAGAATATAGTAAACTACATGAAAACATGGATAATTCAGAGAAAATTACTGTAAACAGATGAGAACTTGTTTAGAGAAGCTCAAAGAGATTCTCCAAGTCAGTTCTTAGTGTAGATAAGGTAGCTAAGATCCAGAAAACCCTTAATTTGAGTTAAGATCACATGAAACACTGTATGAATCCTATATTCTTTACTTAAAGGAGACTAGAGTGGTAAATGTGTGTTATACAAGGCAGAATACCATTGAAGTAGAGAAAGAAACACGTTCGGCAGCTTTGGAAAGCCTTACACTTCACTGAAATGTAGTACTACACTCTATAACACAGTTGAGAGACAATGTTCCCGAGCTGCCTCAGTTCATAACAGCGTGTAGGAAGTTGTTTGATAAAGTGGGCAAAGCTTATACTTGGACCAGAAGGCAGAATATAGGAACCAAATGAAAACATGGATAATTCAGAGAAAATGACTGTAAACAGATGAGAACTTGTTTAGAACAGCTCAAAGAGATTCTCCAAGTCAGTTCTTGGTGTAGAAAAGGTAGCTAAGATCCGGGAAATCCTTAATTCGAGTTAAGATCACATGAAACAGTGTATGAATCCTAAATTCTTTACTTAAAGGAGACTAGAGTGGTAAAAGTGTGTTATACAAGTCAGAATACCATTGAAGTAGAGAAAGAAACACGTTCGGCAGCTTTGGAAAGCCTTACACTTCACTGAAAAGTAGTACTACACTCTATAACACAGTTTAGAGACAATGTTCCCGAGCTGCCTCAGTTCATAACAGCGTGTAGGAAGTTGTTTGATAAAGTGGGCAAAGCTTATACTTGGACCAGAAGGCAGAATATAGGAAACTACATGAAAACATGGATAATTCAGAGAAAATGACTGTAAAGAGATGAGAACTGGTTTAGAAGAGCTCAAAGAGATTCTCCAACTCAGTTCTTAGTGTAGAAAAGGTAGCTAAGATCCGGGAAATCCTTAATTCGAGTTAAGATCACATGAAAAAGTGTATGAATCCTATATTCTTTACTTAAAGGAGAATAGAGTGGTAAAAGTGTGTTATACAAGGCAGAATACCATTGAAGTAGAGAAAGAAACACGTTCGGCAGCTTTGGAAAGCCTTACACTTCACTGAAATGTAGTACTACACTCTATAACACAGTTGAGAGACAATGTTCCCGAGCTGCCTCAGTTCATAACAGTGTGTAGGAACTTGTTTGATAAAGTGGGCAAAGCTTATACTTGGACCAGAAGGCAGAATATAGTAACCAAATGAAAACATGGATAATTCAGAGAAAATGGCTGTAAACAGATGAGAACTTGTTTAGAACAGCTCAAAGAGATTCTCCAAATCAGTTCTTAGTGTAGAAAAGGTAGCTAAGATCCGGGAAATCCTTAATTTGAGTTAAGATCACAGGAAACAGTGTTTGAATCCTATATTCTTTACTTAAAGGAGACTAGAGTGGTAAAAGTGTGTTATACAAGGCAGAATACCATTGAAATAGAGAAGGAAACATGTTGGGCAGCTTTGGAAAGCCTTACACTTCACTGAAATGTAGTACTACACTCAATAACACAGTTGATAGACAATGTTCCCGAGATGCCTCAGTTCATAACAGTGTGTAGGAACTTGTTTGATAAAGTGGGCAAAGCTTATACTTGGACCAGAAGGCAGAATATAGGAAACTACATGAAAACATGGATAATTCAGAGAAAATGACTGTAAACAGATGCGAACTCGTTTAGAACAGCTAAAGAGATTCTCCAAGTCAGTTCTTAGTGTAGAAAAGGTAGCTAAGATCCGGGAAATCCTTAATTCGAGTTAAGATAACATGAAACAGTGTTTGAATCCTATATTCTTTACTTACAGGAGACTAGAGTGGTAAAAGTGTGTTATACAAGGCAGAATACCATTGAAATAGAGAAAGTAACACGTTCGGCAGCTTTGGAAAGCCTTACACTTCACTGAAATGTAGTACTATACTCTATAACACAGTTGAGAGACAATGTTCCCGAGCTGCCTCAGTTCATAACAGTGTGTAGGAACTTGTTTGATAAAGTGGGCAAAGCTTATACTTGGACCAGAAGGCAGTATATAGGAACCAAATGAAAACATGGATAATTCAGAGAAAATGACTGTAAACAGATGAGAACTTGTTTAGAACAGCTCAAAGAGATTCTCCAAGTCAGTTCTTAGTGTAGAAAAGGTAGCTAAGATCCGGTAAATCCTTAATTCGAGTTAAGATCACATGAAACAGTGTATGAATCCTATATTCTTTACTTAAAGGAGAATAGAGTGGTAAAAGTGTGTTATACAAGGCAGAATACCATTGAAATAGTGAAAGAAACACGTTCCGTATCTTTGGAAAGCCTTACACTTCACTGAAATGTAGTACTACACTCTATATCACAGTTGAGAGACAATGTTCCCGAGCTGCCTCAGTTCATAACAGTGTGTAGGAACTTGTTTGATAAAGTGGGCAAAGCTTATACTTGGACCAGAAGGCAGAATATAGGAACCAAATGAAAACATGGATAATTCAGAGAAAATGACTGTAAACAGATGAGAACTTGTTTAGAACAGCTCAAAGAGATTCTCCAAGTCAGTTCTTAGTGTACAAAAGGTAGCTAAGATCCGGTAAATCCTTAATTCGAGTTAAGATCACATGAAACAGTGTATGAATCCTATATTCTTTACTTAAAGGAGACTAGAGTGGTAAAAGTGTGTTATACAAGGCAGAATACCATGGAAATAGAGAAAGAAACACGTTCGGCAGCTTTGGAAAGCCTTACACTTCACTGAAATGTAGTACTACACTCTATAACACAGTTGAGAGACAATGTTCCCGAGCTGCCTCAGTTCATAACAGTGTGTAGGAACTTGTTTGATAAAGTGGGCAAAGCTTACACTTGGACCAGAAGGCAGAATATAGGAACCAAATGAAAACATGGATAATTCAGAGAAAATGACTGTAAACAGATGAGAACTTGTTTAGAACAGCTCAAAGAGATTCTCCAAGTCAGTTCTTAGTGTAGAAAAGGTAGCTAAGATCCGGGAAATCCTTAATTCGAGTTAAGATCACATGAAACAGTGTATGAATCCTATATTCTTTACTTAAAGGAGAATAGAGTGGTAAAAGTGTGTTATACAAGGCAGAATACCAATGAAATAGAGAAGGAAACACGTTCGGCAGCTTTGGAAAGCCTAACACTTCACTGAAATGTAGTACTACACTCTATAACACAGTTGATAGACAATGTTCCCGAGCTGCCTCAGTTCATAACAGTGTGTAGGAACTTGTTTGATAAAGTGGGCAAAGCTTATACTTGGACCAGAAGGCAGAATATAGGAACCAAATGAAAACATGGATAATTCAGAGAAAATGACTGTAAACAGATGAGAACTTGATTAGAACAGCTCAAAGAGATTCTCCAAGTCAGTTCTTAGTGTAGAAAAGTTAGCTAAGATCCGGGAAATCCTTAATTCGAGTTAAGATTACATGAAACAGTGTTTGAATCCTATATTCTTTACTTAAAGGAGACTAGAGTGGTAAAAGTGTGTTATACAAGGCAGAATACCATTGAAATAGAGAAAGAAACACGTTCGGCAGCTTTGGAAAGCCTTACACTTCACTGAAATGTAGTACTACACTCTATAACACAGTTGAGAGACAATGTTCCCGAGCTGCCTCAGTTCATAACAATGTGTAGGAACTTGTTTGAGAAAGTGGGCAAAGCTTATACTTGGACCAGACGGCAGAATATAGGAAACTACATGAAAACATGGATAATTCAGAGAAAATGAATGTAAACAGATTTGAACTTGTTTAGAACAGCTCAAAGAGATTCTCCAAGTCAGTTCTTAGTGTAGAAAAGGTAGCTAAGATCCGGGAAATCCTTAATTCGAGTTAAGATCACATGAAACACTGAATGAATCCTATATTCTTTACTTAAAGGAGACTAGAGTGGTAAATGTGTGTTATAAAAGGCAGAATACCATTGAAGTAGAGAAAGAAACACGTTCAGCAGCTTTGGAAAGCCTTACACTTCACTGAAATGTAGTACTACACTCTATAACACAGTTGAGAGACAATGTTCCCGAGCTGCCTCAGTTCATAACAGTGTGTAGGAAGTTGTTTGATAAAGTGGGCAAAGCTTATACTTGGACGAGAAGGCAGAATATAGGAAACTACATGAAAACATGGATAATTCAGAGAAAATGGCTGTAAACAGATGAGAACTTGTTTAGAACAGCTCAAAGAGATTCTCCAAATCAGTTCTTAGTGTAGAAAAGGTAGCTAAGATCCGGGAAATCCTTAATTTGAGTTAAGATCACAGGAAACAGTGTTTGAATCCTATATTCTTTACTTAAAGGAGACTAGAGTGGTAAAAGTGTGTTATACAAGGCAGAATACCATTGAAATAGAGAAGGAAATATGTTGGGCAGCTTTGGAAAGCCTTACACTTCACTGAAATGTAGTACTACACTCAATAACACAGTTGATAGACAATGTTCCCGAGATGCCTCAGTTCATAACAGTGTGTAGGAACTTGTTTGATAAAGTGGGCAAAGCTTATACTTGGACCAGAAGGCAGAATATAGGAAACTACATGAAAACATGGATAATTCCGAGTAAATGACTGTAAACAGATGAGAACTTGTTTAGAACAGCTCAAAGAGATTCTCCAAGTCAGTTCTTAGTGTAGAAAAGGTAGCTAAGATCCGGTAAATCCTTAATTCGAGTTAAGATCACATGAAACAGTGTATGAATCCTATATTCTTTACTTAAAGGAGACTAGAGTGGTAAAAGTGTGTTATACAAGGCAGAATACCATTGAAATAGAGAAAGAAACATGTTCGGCAGCTTTGGAAAGCCTTACACTTCACTGAAATGTAGTACTACACTTTATAACACAGTTGAGAGACAATGTTCCCGAGCTGCCTCAGTTCATAACAGTGTGTAGGAACTTGTTTGATAAAGTGGGCAAAGCTTATACTTGGACCAGAAGGCAGAATATAGGAACCAAATGAAAACATGGATAATTCAGAGAAAATGACTGTAAACAGATGAGAACTTGTTTAGAACAGCTCAAAGAGATTCTCCAAGTCAGTTCTTAGTGTAGAAAAGGTAGCTAAGATCCGGGAAATCCTTAATTCGAGTTAAGATAACATGAAACAATGTTTGAATCCTATATTCTTTACTTACAGGAGACTAGAGTGGTAAAAGTGTGTTATACAAGGCAGAATACCATTGAAATAGAGAAAGTAACACGTTCGGCAGCTTTGGAAAGCCTTACACTTCACTGAAATGTAGTACTACACTCTATAACACAGTTGAGAGACAATGTTCCCGAGCTGCCTCAGTTCATAACAATGTGTAGGAACTTGTTTGAGAAAGTGGGCAAAGCTTATACTTGGACCAGACGGCAGAATATAGGAAACTACATGAAAACATGGATAATTCAGAGAAAATGAATGTAAACAGATTTGAACTTGTTTAGAACAGCTCAAAGAGATTCTCCAAGTCAGTTCTTAGTGTAGAAAAGGTAGCTAAGATCCGGGAAATCCTTAATTCGAGTTAAGATCACATGAAACACTGAATGAATCCTATATTCTTTACTTAAAGGAGACTAGAGTGGTAAATGTGTGTTATAAAAGGCAGAATACCATTGAAGTAGAGAAAGAAACACTTTCAGCAGCTTTGGAAAGCCTTACACTTCACTGAAATGTAGTACTACACTCTATAACACAGTTGAGAGACAATGTTCCCGAGCTGCCTCAGTTCATAACAGTGTGTAGGAAGTTGTTTGATAAAGTGGGCAAAGCTTATACTTGGACCAGAAGGCAGAATATAGGAAACTACATGAAAACATGGATAATTCAGAGAAAATGGCTGTAAACAGATGAGAACTTGTTTAGAACAGCTCAAAGAGATTCTCCAAATCAGTTCTTAGTGTAGAAAAGGTAGCTAAGATCCGGGAAATCCTTGATTTGAGTTAAGATCACAGGAAACAGTGTTTGAATCCTATATTCTTTACTTAAAGGAGACTAGAGTGGTAAAAGTGTGTTATACAAGGCAGAATACCATTGAAATAGAGAAGGAAACATGTTGGGCAGCTTTGGAAAGCCTTACACTTCACTGAAATGTAGTACTACACTCAATAACACAGTTGATAGACAATGTTCCCGAGATGCCTCAGTTCATAACAGTGTGTAGGAACTTGTTTGATAAAGTGGGCAAAGCTTATACTTGGACCAGAAGGCAGAATATAGGAAACTACATGAAAACATGGATAATTCAGAGAAAATGACTGTAAACAGATGCGAACTCGTTTAGAACAGCTAAAGAGATTCTCCAAGTCAGTTCTTAGTGTAGAAAAGGTAGCTAAGATCCGGGAAATCCTTAATTCGAGTTAAGATAACATGAAACAGTGTTTGAATCCTATATTCTTTACTTACAGGAGACTAGAGTGGTAAAAGTGTGTTATACAAGGCAGAATACCATTGAAATAGAGAAAGTAACACGTTCGGCAGCTTTGGAAAGCCTTACACTTCACTGAAATGTAGTACTATACTCTATAACACAGTTGAGAGACAATGTTCCCGAGCTGCCTCAGTTCATAACAGTGTGTAGGAACTTGTTTGATAAAGTGGGCAAAGCTTATACTTGGACCAGAAGGCAGTATATAGGAACCAAATGAAAACATGGATAATTCAGAGAAAATGACTGTAAACAGATGAGAACTTGTTTAGAACAGCTCAAAGAGATTCTCCAAGTCAGTTCTTAGTGTAGAAAAGGTAGCTAAGATCCGGTAAATCCTTAATTCGAGTTAAGATCACATGAAACAGTGTATGAATCCTATATTCTTTACTTAAAGGAGAATAGAGTGGTAAAAGTGTGTTATACAAGGCAGAATACCATTGAAATAGTGAAAGAAACACGTTCCGTATCTTTGGAAAGCCTTACACTTCACTGAAATGTAGTACTACACTCTATATCACAGTTGAGAGACAATGTTCCCGAGCTGCCTCAGTTCATAACAGTGTGTAGGAACTTGTTTGATAAAGTGGGCAAAGCTTATACTTGGACCAGAAGGCAGAATATAGGAACCAAATGAAAACATGGATAATTCAGAGAAAATGACTGTAAACAGATGAGAACTTGTTTAGAACAGCTCAAAGAGATTCTCCAAGTCAGTTCTTAGTGTACAAAAGGTAGCTAAGATCCGGTAAATCCTTAATTCGAGTTAAGATCACATGAAACAGTGTATGAATCCTATATTCTTTACTTAAAGGAGACTAGAGTGGTAAAAGTGTGTTATACAAGGCAGAATACCATGGAAATAGAGAAAGAAACACGTTCGGCAGCTTTGGAAAGCCTTACACTTCACTGAAATGTAGTACTACACTCTATAACACAGTTGAGAGACAATGTTCCCGAGCTGCCTCAGTTCATAACAGTGTGTAGGAACTTGTTTGATAAAGTGGGCAAAGCTTACACTTGGACCAGAAGGCAGAATATAGGAACCAAATGAAAACATGGATAATTCAGAGAAAATGACTGTAAACAGATGAGAACTTGTTTAGAACAGCTCAAAGAGATTCTCCAAGTCAGTTCTTAGTGTAGAAAAGGTAGCTAAGATCCGGGAAATCCTTAATTCGAGTTAAGATCACATGAAACAGTGTATGAATCCTATATTCTTTACTTAAAGGAGAATAGAGTGGTAAAAGTGTGTTATACAAGGCAGAATACCAATGAAATAGAGAAGGAAACACGTTCGGCAGCTTTGGAAAGCCTAACACTTCACTGAAATGTAGTACTACACTCTATAACACAGTTGATAGACAATGTTCCCGAGCTGCCTCAGTTCATAACAGTGTGTAGGAACTTGTTTGATAAAGTGGGCAAAGCTTATACTTGGACCAGAAGGCAGAATATAGGAACCAAATGAAAACATGGATAATTCAGAGAAAATGACTGTAAACAGATGAGAACTTGATTAGAACAGCTCAAAGAGATTCTCCAAGTCAGTTCTTAGTGTAGAAAAGTTAGCTAAGATCCGGGAAATCCTTAATTCGAGTTAAGATTACATGAAACAGTGTTTGAATCCTATATTCTTTACTTAAAGGAGACTAGAGTGGTAAAAGTGTGTTATACAAGGCAGAATACCATTGAAATAGAGAAAGAAACACGTTCGGCAGCTTTGGAAAGCCTTACACTTCACTGAAATGTAGTACTACACTCTATAACACAGTTGAGAGACAATGTTCCCGAGCTGCCTCAGTTCATAACAATGTGTAGGAACTTGTTTGAGAAAGTGGGCAAAGCTTATACTTGGACCAGACGGCAGAATATAGGAAACTACATGAAAACATGGATAATTCAGAGAAAATGAATGTAAACAGATTTGAACTTGTTTAGAACAGCTCAAAGAGATTCTCCAAGTCAGTTCTTAGTGTAGAAAAGGTAGCTAAGATCCGGGAAATCCTTAATTCGAGTTAAGATCACATGAAACACTGAATGAATCCTATATTCTTTACTTAAAGGAGACTAGAGTGGTAAATGTGTGTTATAAAAGGCAGAATACCATTGAAGTAGAGAAAGAAACACGTTCAGCAGCTTTGGAAAGCCTTACACTTCACTGAAATGTAGTACTACACTCTATAACACAGTTGAGAGACAATGTTCCCGAGCTGCCTCAGTTCATAACAGTGTGTAGGAAGTTGTTTGATAAAGTGGGCAAAGCTTATACTTGGACGAGAAGGCAGAATATAGGAAACTACATGAAAACATGGATAATTCAGAGAAAATGGCTGTAAACAGATGAGAACTTGTTTAGAACAGCTCAAAGAGATTCTCCAAATCAGTTCTTAGTGTAGAAAAGGTAGCTAAGATCCGGGAAATCCTTAATTTGAGTTAAGATCACAGGAAACAGTGTTTGAATCCTATATTCTTTACTTAAAGGAGACTAGAGTGGTAAAAGTGTGTTATACAAGGCAGAATACCATTGAAATAGAGAAGGAAATATGTTGGGCAGCTTTGGAAAGCCTTACACTTCACTGAAATGTAGTACTACACTCAATAACACAGTTGATAGACAATGTTCCCGAGATGCCTCAGTTCATAACAGTGTGTAGGAACTTGTTTGATAAAGTGGGCAAAGCTTATACTTGGACCAGAAGGCAGAATATAGGAAACTACATGAAAACATGGATAATTCCGAGTAAATGACTGTAAACAGATGAGAACTTGTTTAGAACAGCTCAAAGAGATTCTCCAAGTCAGTTCTTAGTGTAGAAAAGGTAGCTAAGATCCGGTAAATCCTTAATTCGAGTTAAGATCACATGAAACAGTGTATGAATCCTATATTCTTTACTTAAAGGAGACTAGAGTGGTAAAAGTGTGTTATACAAGGCAGAATACCATTGAAATAGAGAAAGAAACATGTTCGGCAGCTTTGGAAAGCCTTACACTTCACTGAAATGTAGTACTACACTTTATAACACAGTTGAGAGACAATGTTCCCGAGCTGCCTCAGTTCATAACAGTGTGTAGGAACTTGTTTGATAAAGTGGGCAAAGCTTATACTTGGACCAGAAGGCAGAATATAGGAACCAAATGAAAACATGGATAATTCAGAGAAAATGACTGTAAACAGATGAGAACTTGTTTAGAACAGCTCAAAGAGATTCTCCAAGTCAGTTCTTAGTGTAGAAAAGGTAGCTAAGATCCGGGAAATCCTTAATTCGAGTTAAGATAACATGAAACAATGTTTGAATCCTATATTCTTTACTTACAGGAGACTAGAGTGGTAAAAGTGTGTTATACAAGGCAGAATACCATTGAAATAGAGAAAGTAACACGTTCGGCAGCTTTGGAAAGCCTTACACTTCACTGAAATGTAGTACTACACTCTATAACACAGTTGAGAGACAATGTTCCCGAGCTGCCTCAGTTCATAACAATGTGTAGGAACTTGTTTGAGAAAGTGGGCAAAGCTTATACTTGGACCAGACGGCAGAATATAGGAAACTACATGAAAACATGGATAATTCAGAGAAAATGAATGTAAACAGATTTGAACTTGTTTAGAACAGCTCAAAGAGATTCTCCAAGTCAGTTCTTAGTGTAGAAAAGGTAGCTAAGATCCGGGAAATCCTTAATTCGAGTTAAGATCACATGAAACACTGAATGAATCCTATATTCTTTACTTAAAGGAGACTAGAGTGGTAAATGTGTGTTATAAAAGGCAGAATACCATTGAAGTAGAGAAAGAAACACTTTCAGCAGCTTTGGAAAGCCTTACACTTCACTGAAATGTAGTACTACACTCTATAACACAGTTGAGAGACAATGTTCCCGAGCTGCCTCAGTTCATAACAGTGTGTAGGAAGTTGTTTGATAAAGTGGGCAAAGCTTATACTTGGACCAGAAGGCAGAATATAGGAAACTACATGAAAACATGGATAATTCAGAGAAAATGGCTGTAAACAGATGAGAACTTGTTTAGAACAGCTCAAAGAGATTCTCCAAATCAGTTCTTAGTGTAGAAAAGGTAGCTAAGATCCGGGAAATCCTTGATTTGAGTTAAGATCACAGGAAACAGTGTTTGAATCCTATATTCTTTACTTAAAGGAGACTAGAGTGGTAAAAGTGTGTTATACAAGGCAGAATACCATTGAAATAGAGAAGGAAACATGTTGGGCAGCTTTGGAAAGCCTTACACTTCACTGAAATGTAGTACTACACTCTATAACACAGTTGATAGACAATGTTCCCGAGATGCCTCAGTTCATAACAGTGTGTAGGAACTTGTTTGATAAAGTGGGCAAAGCTTATACTTGGACCAGAAGGCAGAATATAGGAAACTACATGAAAACATGGATAATTCAGAGTAAATGACTGTAAACAGATGAGAACTTGTTTAGAACAGCTCAAAGAGATTCTCCAAGTCAGTTCTTAGTGTAGAAAAGGTAGCTAAGATCCGGTAAATCCTTAATTCGAGTTAAGATCACATGAAACAGTGTATGAATCCTATATTCTTTACTTAAAGGAGACTAGAGTGGTAAATGTGTGTTATACAAGGCAGAATACCATTGAAATAGAGAAAGAAACATGTTCGGCAGCTTTGGAAAGCCTTACACTTCACTGAAATGTAGTACTACACTTTATAACACAGTTGAGAGACAATGTTCCCGAGCTGCCTCAGTTCATAACAGTGTGTAGGAACTTGTTTGATAAAGTGGGCAAAGCTTATACTTGGACCAGAAGGCAGAATATAGGAACCAAATGAAAACATGGATAATTCAGAGAAAATGACTGTAAACAGATGAGAACTTGTTTAGAACAGCTCAAAGAGATTCTCCAAGTCAGTTCTTAGTGTAGAAAAGGTAGCTAAGATCCGGGAAATCCTTAATTCGAGTTAAGATAACATGAAACAGTGTTTGAATCCTATATTCTTTACTTACAGGAGACTAGAGTGGTAAAAGTGTGTTATACAACGCAGAATACCATTGAAATAGAGAAAGTAACACGTTCGGCAGCTTTGGAAAGCCTTACACTTCACTGAAATGTAGTACTACACTCTATAACACAGTTGAGAGACAATGTTCCCGAGCTGCCTCAGTTCATAACAGTGTGTAGGAAGTTGTTTGATAAAGTGGGCAAAGCTTATACTTGGACCAGACGGCAGAATATAGGAAACTACATGAAAACATGGATAATTCAGAGAAAATGAATGTAAACAGATTTGAACTTGTTTAGAACAGCTCAAAGAGATTCTCCAAGTCAGTTCTTAGTGTAGAAAAGGTAGCTAAGATCCGGGAAATCCTTAATTCGAGTTAAGATCACATGAAACACTGAATGAATCCTATATTCTTTACTTAAAGGAGACTAGAGTGGTAAATGTGTGTTATAAAAGGCAGAATACCATTGAAGTAGAGAAAGAAACACGTTCAGCAGCTTTGGAAAGCCTTACACTTCACTGAAATGTAGTACTACACTCTATAACACAGTTGAGAGACAATGTTCCCGAGCTGCCTCAGTTCATAACAGTGTGTAGGAAGTTGTTTGATAAAGTGGGCAAAGGTTATACTTGGACCAGAAGGCAGAATATAGGAAACTACATGAAAACATGGATAATTCAGAGAAAATGGCTGTAAACAGATGAGAACTTGTTTAGAACAGCTCAAAGAGATTCTCCAAATCAGTTCTTAGTGTAGAAAAGGTAGCTAAGATCCGGGAAATCCTTAATTTGAGTTAAGATCACAGGAAACAGTGTTTGAATCCTATATTCTTTACTTAAAGGAGACTAGAGTGGTAAAAGTGTGTTATACAAGGCAGAATACCATTGAAATAGAGAAGGAAACATGTTGGGCAGCTTTGGAAAGCCTTACACTTCACTGTAATGTAGTACTACACTCTATAACACAGTTGATAGACAATGTTCCCGAGATGCCTCAGTTCATAACAGTGTGTAGGAACTTGTTTGATAAAGTGGGCAAAGCTTATACTTGGACCAGAAGGCAGAATATAGGAAACTACATGAAAACATGGATAATTCAGAGTAAATGACTGTAAACAGATGAGAACTTGTTTAGAACAGCTCAAAGAGATTCTCCAAGTCAGTTCTTAGTGTAGAAAAGGTAGCTAAGATCCGGTAAATCCTTAATTCGAGTTAAGATCACATGAAACAGTGTATGAATCCTATATTCTTTACTTAAAGGAGACTAGAGTGGTAAAAGTGTGTTATACAAGGCAGAATACCATTGAAATAGAGAAAGAAACATGTTCGGCAGCTTTGGAAAGCCTTACACTTCACTGAAATGTAGTACTACACTTTATAACACAGTTGAGAGACAATGTTCCCGAGCTGCCTCAGTTCATAACAGTGTGTAGGAACTTGTTTGATAAAGTGGGCAAAGCTTATACTTGGACCAGAAGGCAGAATATAGGAACCAAATGAAAACATGGATAATTCAGAGAAAATGACTGTAAACAGATGAGAACTTGTTTAGAACAGCTCAAAGAGATTCTCCAAGTCAGTTCTTAGTGTAGAAAAGGTAGCTAAGATCCGGGAAATCCTTAATTCGAGTTAAGATAACATGAAACAGTGTTTGAATCCTATATTCTTTACTTACAGGAGACTAGAGTGGTAAAAGTGTGTTATACAAGGCAGAATACCATTGAAATAGAGAAAGTAACACGTTCGGCAGCTTTGGAAAGCCTTACACTTCACTGAAATGTAGTACTACACTCTATAACACAGTTGAGAGACAATGTTCCCGAGCTGCCTCAGTTCATAACAGTGTGTAGGAACTTGTTTGATAAAGTGGGCAAAGCTTATACTTGGACCAGAAGGCAGTATATAGGAACCAAATGAAAACATGGATAATTCAGAGAAAATGACTGTAAACAGATGAGAACTTGTTTAGAACAGCTCAAAGAGATTCTCCAAGTCAGTTCTTAGTGTAGAAAAGGTAGCTAAGATCCGGGAAATCCTTAATTCGAGTTAAGATCACATGAAACAGTGTATGAATCCTATATTCTTTACTTAAAGGAGAATAGAGTGGTAAAAGTGTGTTATACAAGGCAGAATACCATTGAAATAGTGAAAGAAACACGTTCCGTATCTTTGGAAAGCCTTACACTTCACTGAAATGTAGTACTACACTCTATATCACAGTTGAGAGACAATGTTCCCGAGCTGCCTCAGTTCATAACAGTGTGTAGGAACTTGTTTGATAAAGTGGGCAAAGCTTATACTTGGACCAGAAGGCAGAATATAGGAACCAAATGAAAACATGGATAATTCAGAGAAAATGACTGTAAACAGATGAGAAATTGTTTAGAACAGCTCAAAGAGATTCTCCAAGTCAGTTCTTAGTGTAGAAAAGGTAGCTAAGATCCGGGAAATCCTTAATTCGAGTTAAGATCACATGAAACATTGTATGAATCCTATATTCTTTACTTAAAGGAGAATAGAGTGGTAAAAGTGTGTTATACAAGGCAGAATACCATTGAAATAGAGAAGGAAACACGTTCGGCAGCTTTGGAAAGCCTTACACTTCACTGAAATGTAGTACTACACTCTATAACACAGTTGAGAGACAATGTTCCCGAGCTGCCTCAGTTCTTAACAATGTGTAGGAACTTGTTTGATAAAGTGGGCAAAGCTTATACTTGGACCAGACGGCAGAATATAGGAAACTACATGAAAACATGGATAATTCTGAGAAAATGACTGTAAACAGATGAGAACTTGTTTAGAACAGCTCAAAGAGATTCTCCAAGTCAGTTCTTAGTGTACAAAAGGTAGCTAAGATCCGGTAAATCCTTAATTCGAGTTAAGATCACATGAAACAGTGTATGAATCCTATATTCTTTACTTAAAGGAGACTAGAGTGGTAAAAGTGTGTTATACAAGGCAGAATACCATTGAAATAGAGAAAGAAACACGTTCGGCAGCTTTGGAAAGCCTTACACTTCACTGAAATGTAGTACTACACTCTATAACACAGTTGAGAGACAATGTTCCCGAGCTGCCTCAGTTCATAACAGTGTGTAGGAACTTGTTTGATAAAGTGGGCAAAGCTTACACTTGGACCAGAAGGCAGAATATAGGAACCAAATGAAAACATGGATAATTCAGAGAAAATGACTGTAAACAGATGAGAACTTGTTTAGAACAGCTCAAAGAGATTCTCCAAGTCAGTTCTTAGTGTACAAAAGGTAGCTAAGATCCGGTAAATCCTTAATTCGAGTTAAGATCACATGAAACAGTGTATGAATCCTATATTCTTTACTTAAAGGAGACTAGAGTGGTAAAAGTGTGTTATACAAGGCAGAATACCATTGAAGTAGAGAAAGAAACACGTTCGGCAGCTTTGGAAAGCCTTACACTTCACTGAAATGTAGTACTACACTCTATAACACTGTTGAGAGAGAATGTTCCCGAGCTGCCTCAGTTCATAACAGTGTGTAGGAACTTGTTTGATAAAGTGGGCAAAGCTTATACTTGGACCAGAAGGCAGAATATAGGAAACTACGTGAAAACATGGATAATTCAGAGTAAATGACTGTAAACAGATGAGAACTTGTTTAGAACAGCTCAAAGGGATTCTCCAAGTCAGTTCTTAGTGTAGAAAAGGTAGCTAAGATCCGGGAAATCCTTAATTCGAATTAAGATAACATGAAACAGTGTTTGAATCCTATATTCTTTACTTACAGGAGACTAGAGTGGTAAAAGTGTGTTATACAAGGCAGAATACCATTGAAATAGAGAAGGAAACACGTTCGGCAGCTTTGGAAAGCCTTACACTTCACTGAAATGTAGTACTACACTCTATAACACAGTTGAGAGACAATGTTCCCGAGCTGCCTCAGTTCATAACAATGTGTAGGAACTTGTTTGATAAAGTGGGCAAAGCTTATACTTGGACCAGACGGCAGAATATAGGAACCAAATGAAAACATGGATAATTCAGAGAAAATGACTGTAAACAGATGAGAACTTGTTTAGAACAGCTCAAAGAGATTCTCCAAGTCAGTTCTTAGTGTACAAAAGGTAGCTAAGATCCGGTAAATCCTTAATTCGAGTTAAGATCACATGAAACAGTGTATGAATCCTATATTCTTTACTTAAAGGAGACTAGAGTGGTAAAAGTGTGTTATACAAGGCAGAATACCATTGAAATAGAGAAAGAAACACGTTCGGCAGCTTTGGAAAGCCTTACACTTCACTGAAATGTAGTACTACACTCTATAACACTGTTGAGAGAGAATGTTCCCGAGCTGCCTCAGTTCATAACAGTGTGTAGGAACTTGTTTGATAAAGTGGGCAAAGCTTATACTTGGACCAGAAGGCAGAATATAGGAAACTACGTGAAAACATGGATAATTCAGAGTAAATGACTGTAAACAGATGAGAACTTGTTTAGAACAGCTCAAAGAGATTCTCCAAGTCAGTTCTTAGTGTAGAAAAGGTAGCTAAGATCCGGGAAATCCTTAATTCGAATTAAGATAACATGAAACAGTGTTTGAATCCTATATTCTTTACTTACAGGAGACTAGAGTGGTAAAAGTGTGTTATACAAGGCAGAATACCATTGAAATAGAGAAGGAAACACGTTCGGCAGCTTTGGAAAGCCTTACACTTCACTGAAATGTAGTACTACACTCTATAACACAGTTGAGAGACAATGTTCCTGAGCTGCCTCAGTTCATAACAATGTGTAGGAACTTGTTTGATAAAGTGGGCAAAGCTTATACTTGGACCAGACGGCAGAATATAGGAAACTACATGAAAACATGGATAATTCTGAGAAAATGACTGTAAACAGATGAGAACTTGTTTAGAACAGCTCAAAGAGATTCTCCAAGTCAGTTCTTAGTGTACAAAAGGTAGCTAAGATCCGGTAAATCCTTAATTCGAGTTAAGATCACATGAAACAGTGTATGAATCCTATATTCTTTACTTAAAGGAGACTAGAGTGGTAAAAGTGTGTTATACAAGGCAGAATACCATTGAAATAGAGAAAGAAACACGTTCGGCAGCTTTGGAAAGCCTTACACTTCACTGAAATGTAGTACTACACTCTATAACACAGTTGAGAGACAATGTTCCCGAGCTGCCTCAGTTCATAACAGTGTGTAGGAACTTGTTTGATAAAGTGGGCAAAGCTTACACTTGGACCAGAAGGCAGAATATAGGAACCAAATGAAAACATGGATAATTCAGAGAAAATGACTGTAAACAGATGAGAACTTGTTTAGAACAGCTCAAAGAGATTCTCCAAGTCAGTTCTTAGTGTACAAAAGGTAGCTAAGATCCGGTAAATCCTTAATTCGAGTTAAGATCACATGAAACAGTGTATGAATCCTATATTCTTTACTTAAAGGAGACTAGAGTGGTAAAAGTGTGTTATACAAGGCAGAATACCATTGAAATAGAGAAAGAAACACGTTCGGCAGCTTTGGAAAGCCTTACACTTCACTGAAATGTAGTACTACACTCTATAACACTGTTGAGAGAGAATGTTCCCGAGCTGCCTCAGTTCATAACAGTGTGTAGGAACTTGTTTGATAAAGTGGGCAAAGCTTATACTTGGACCAGAAGGCAGAATATAGGAAACTACGTGAAAACATGGATAATTCAGAGTAAATGACTGTAAACAGATGAGAACTTGTTTAGAACAGCTCAAAGAGATTCTCCAAGTCAGTTCTTAGTGTAGAAAAGGTAGCTAAGATCCGGGAAATCCTTAATTCGAATTAAGATAACATGAAACAGTGTTTGAATCCTATATTCTTTACTTACAGGAGACTAGAGTGGTAAAAGTGTGTTATACAAGGCAGAATACCATTGAAATAGAGAAGGAAACACGTTCGGCAGCTTTGGAAAGCCTTACACTTCACTGAAATGTAGTACTACACTCTATAACACAGTTGAGAGACAATGTTCCCGAGCTGCCTCAGTTCATAACAATGTGTAGGAACTTGTTTGATAAAGTGGGCAAAGCTTATACTTGGACCAGACGGCTGAATATAGGAACCAAATGAAAACATGGATAATTCAGAGAAAATGACTGTAAACAGATGAGAACTTGTTTAGAACAGCTCAAAGAGATTCTCCAAGTCAGTTCTTAGTGTACAAAAGGTAGCTAAGATCCGGTAAATCCTTAATTCGAGTTAAGATCACATGAAACAGTGTATGAATCCTATATTCTTTACTTAAAGGAGACTAGAGTGGTAAAAGTGTGTTATACAAGGCAGAATACCATTGAAATAGAGAAAGAAACACGTTCGGCAGCTTTGGAAAGCCTTACACTTCACTGAAATGTAGTCCTACACTCTATAACACAGTTGAGAGACAATGTTCCCGAGCTGCCTCAGTTCATAACAGTGTGTAGGAACTTGTTTGATAAAGTGGGCAAAGCTTACACTTGGACCAGAAGGCAGAATATAGGAACCAAATGAAAACATGGATAATTCAGAGAAAATGACTGTAAACAGATGAGAACTTGTTTAGAACAGCTCAAAGAGATTCTCCAAGTCAGTTCTTAGTGTACAAAAGGTAGCTAAGATCCGGTAAATCCTTAATTCGAGTTAAGATCACATGAAACAGTGTATGAATCCTATATTCTTTACTTAAAGGAGACTAGAGTGGTAAAAGTGTGTTATACAAGGCAGAATACCATTGAAATAGAGAAAGAAACACGTTCGGCAGCTTTGGAAAGCCTTACACTTCACTGAAATGTAGTACTACACTCTATAACACTGTTGAGAGAGAATGTTCCCGAGCTGCCTCAGTTCATAACAGTGTGTAGGAACTTGTTTGATAAAGTGGGCAAAGCTTATACTTGGACCAGAAGGCAGAATATAGGAAACTACGTGAAAACATGGATAATTCAGAGTAAATGACTGTAAACAGATGAGAACTTGTTTAGAACAGCTCAAAGAGATTCTCCAAGTCAGTTCTTAGTGTAGAAAAGGTAGCTAAGATCCGGGAAATCCTTAATTCGAATTAAGATAACATGAAACAGTGTTTGAATCCTATATTCTTTACTTACAGGAGACTAGAGTGGTAAAAGTGTGTTATACAAGGCAGAATACCATTGAAATAGAGAAGGAAACACGTTCGGCAGCTTTGGAAAGCCTTACACTTCACTGAAATGTAGTACTACACTCTATAACACAGTTGAGAGACAATGTTCCCGAGCTGCCTCAGTTCATAACAATGTGTAGGAACTTGTTTGATAAAGTGGGCAAAGCTTATACTTGGACCAGACGGCAGAATATAGGAAACTACATGAAAACATGGATAATTCTGAGAAAATGACTGTAAACAGATGAGAACTTGTTTAGAACAGCTCAAAGAGATTCTCCAAGTCAGTTCTTAGTGTACAAAAGGTAGCTAAGATCCGGTAAATCCTTAATTCGAGTTAAGGTCACATGAAACAGTGTATGAATCCTATATTCTTTACTTAAAGGAGACTAGAGTGGTAAAAGTGTGTTATACAAGGCAGAATACCATTGAAATAGAGAAAGAAACACGTTCGGCAGCTTTGGAAAGCCTTACACTTCACTGAAATGTAGTACTACACTCTATAACACAGTTGAGAGACAATGTTCCCGAGCTGCCTCAGTTCATAACAGTGTGTAGGAACTTGTTTGATAAAGTGGGCAAAGCTTACACTTGGACCAGAAGGCAGAATATAGGAACCAAATGAAAACATGGATAATTCAGAGAAAATGACTGTAAACAGATGAGAACTTGTTTAGAACAGCTCAAAGAGATTCTCCAAGTCAGTTCTTAGTGTAGAAAAGGTAGCTAAGATCCGGGAAATCCTTAATTCGAGTTAAGATCACATGAAACCGTGTATGCATCCTATATTCTTTACTTAAAGGAGAATAGAGTGGTAAAAGTGTGTTATACAAGGCAGAATACCATTGAAATAGAGAAGGAAACACGTTCGGCAGCTTTGGAAAGCCTTACACTTCACTGAAATGTAGTACTACACTCTATAACACAGTTGATAGACAATGTTCCCGAGCTGCCTCAGTTCATAACAGTGTGTAGGAACTTGTTTGATAAAGTGGGCAAAGCTTATACTTGGACCAGAAGGCAGAATATAGGAAACTACATGAAAACATGGATAATTCAGAGAAAATGACTGTAAACAGATGAGAACTTGTTTAGAACAGCTCAAAGAGATTCTCCAAGTCAGTTCTTAGTGTCCAAAAGGTAGCTAAGATCCGGTAAATCCTTAATTCGAGTTAAGATCACATGAAACAGTGTATGAATCCTATATTCTTTACTTAAAGGAGACTAGAGTGGTAAAAGTGTGTTATACAAGGCAGAATACCATTGAAATAGAGAAAGAAACACGTTCGGCAGCTTTGGAAAGCCTTACACTTCACTGAAATGTAGTACTACACTCTATAACACTGTTGAGAGAGAATGTTCCCGAGCTGCCTCAGTTCATAACAGTGTGTAGGAACTTGTTTGATAAAGTGGGCAAAGCTTATACTTGGACCAGAAGGCAGAATATAGGAAACTACGTGATAACATGGATAATTCAGAGTAAATGACTGTAAACAGATGAGAACTTGTTTAGAACAGCTCAAAGAGATTCTCCAAGTCAGTTCTTAGTGTAGAAAAGGTAGCTAAGATCCGGGAAATCCTTAATTCGAATTAAGATAACATGAAACAGTGTTTGAATCCTATATTCTTTACTTACAGGAGACTAGAGTGGTAAAAGTGTGTTATACAAGGCAGAATACCATTGAAATAGAGAAAGTAACACGTTCGGCAGCTTTGGAAAGCCTTACACTTCACTGAAATGTAGTACTACACTCTATAACACAGTTGAGAGACAATGTTCCCGAGCTGCCTCAGTTCATAACAGTGTGTAGGAACTTGTTTGATAAAGTGGGCAAAGCTTATACTTGGACCAGAAGGCAGTATATAGGAACCACATGAAAACATGGATAATTCAGAGAAAATGACTGTAAACAGATGAGAACTTGTTTAGAACAGCTCAAAGAGATTCTCCAAGTCAGTTCTTAGTGTAGAAAAGGTAGCTAAGATCCGGTAAATCCTTAATTCGAGTTAAGATCACATGAAACAGTGTATGAATCCTATATTCTTTATTTAAAGGAGAATAGAGTGGTAAAAGTGTGTTATACAAGGCAGAATACCATTGAAATAGTGAAAGAAACACGTTCCGTATCTTTGGAAAGCCTTACACTTCACTGAAATGTAGTACTACACTCTATATCACAGTTGAGAGACAATGTTCCCGAGCTGCCTCAGTTCATAACAGTGTGTAGGAACTTGTTTGATAAAGTGGGCAAAGCTTATACTTGGACCAGAAGGCAGAATATAGGAAACTACATGAAAACATGGATAATTCAGAGAAAATGACTGTAAACAGATGAGAACTTGTTTAGAACAAAGAGATTCTCCAAGTCAGTTCTTAGTGTAGAAAAGGTAGCTAAGATCCGGGAAATCCTTAATTCGAGTTAAGATCACATGAAACAGTGTATGAATCCTATATTCTTTACTTAAAGGAGACTAGAGTGGTAAAAGTGTGTTATACAAGGCAGAATACCATTGAAATAGAGAAAGAAACACGTTCGGCAGCTTTGGAAAGCCTTACACTTCACTGAAATGTAGTACTACACTCTATAACACTGTTGAGAGAGAATGTTCCCGAGCTGCCTCAGTTCATAACAGTGTGTAGGAACTTGTTTGATAAAGTGGGCAAAGCTTATACTTGGACCAGAAGGCAGAATATAGGAACCAAATGAAAACATGGATAATTCAGAGAAAATGACTGTAAACAGATGAGAACTTGTTTAGAACAGCTCAAAGAGATTCTCCAAGTCAGTTCTTAGTGTAGAAAAGGTAGCTAAGATCCGGGAAATCCTTAATTTGAGTTAAGATCACAGGAAACAGTGTTTGAATCCTATATTCTTTACTTAAAGGAGACTAGAGTGGTAAAAGTGTGTTATACAAGGCAGAATACCATTGAAATAGAGAAGGAAACATGTTGGTCAGCTTTGGAAAGCCTTACACTTCACTGAAATGTAGTACTACACTCTATAACACAGTTGAGAGACAATGTTCCCGAGATGCCTCAGTTCATAACAGTGTGTAGGAACTTGTTTGATAAAGTGGGCAAAGCTTATACTTGGACCAGAAGGCAGAATATAGGAAACTACATGAAAACATGGATAATTCAGAGTAAATGACTGTAAACAGATGAGAACTTGTTTAGAACAGCTCAAAGAGATTCTCCAAGTCAGTTCTTTGTGTAGAAAAGGTAGCTAAGATAAGGAAAATCCTTAATTCGAGTTAAGATCACATGAAACAGTGTATGAATCCTATATTCTTTATTTAAAGGAGAATAGAGTGGTAAAAGTGTGTTATACAAGGCAGAATACCATTGAAATAGTGAAAGAAACACGTTCCGTATCTTTGGAAAGCCTTACACTTCACTGAAATGTAGTACTACACTCTATATCACAGTTGAGAGACAATGTTCCCGAGCTGCCTCAGTTCATAACAGTGTGTAGGAACTTGTTTGATAAAGTGGGCAAAGCTTATACTTGGACCAGAAGGCAGAATATAGGAAACTACATGAAAACATGGATAATTCAGAGAAAATGACTGTAAACAGATGAGAACTTGTTTAGAACAGCTCAAAGAGATTCTCCAAGTCAGTTCTTAGTGTAGAAAAGGTAGCTAAGATCCCGGAAATCTTTAATTCGAGTTAAGATCACATGAAACAGTGTATGAATCCTATATTCTTTACTTAAAGGAGACTAGAGTGGTAAAAGTGTGTTATACAAGGCAGAATACCATTGAAATAGAGAAAGAAACACGTTCGGCAGCTTTGGAAAGCCTTACACTTCACTGAAATGTATTACTACACTCTAGAACACAGTTGAGAGACAATGTTCCCGAGCTGCCTCAGTTCATAACAGTGTGTAGGAACTTGTTTGATAAAGTGGGCAAAGCTTATACTTGGACCAGAAGGCAGAATATAGGAACCAAATGAAAACATGGATAATTCAGAGAAAATGACTGTAAACAGATGAGAACTTGTTTAGAACAGCTCAAAGAGATTCTCCAAATCAGTTCTTAGTGTAGAAAAGGTAGCTAAGATCCGGGAAATCCTTAATTTGAGTTAAGATCACAGGAAACAGTGTTTGAATCCTATATTCTTTACTTAAAGGAGACTAGAGTGGTAAAAGTGTGTTATACAAGGCAGAATACCATTGAAATAGAGAAAGAAACACGTTCGGCAGCTTTGGAAAGCCTTACACTTCACTGAAATGTAATACTACTCTCTATAACACAGTTGAGAGACAATGTTCCCGAGCTGCCTCAGTTCATAACAATGTGTAGGAACTTGTTTGATAAAGTGGGCAAAGCTTATACTTGGACCAGACGGCAGAATATAGGAAACTACATGAAAACATGGATAATTCAGAGAAAATGACTGTAAACAGATGAGAACTTGTTTAGAACAGCTCAAAGAGATTCTCCAAGTCAGTTCTTAGTGTAGAAAAGGTAGCTAAGATCCGGGAAATCCTTAATTCGAGTTAAGATAACATGAAACAGTGTTTGAATCCTATATTCTTTACTTACAGGAGACTAGAGTGGTAAAAGTGTGTTATACAAGGCAGAATACCATTGAAATAGAGAAAGTAACACGTTTGGCAGCTTTGGAAAGCCTTACACTTCACTGAAATGTAGTACTACACTCTATAACACAGTTGAGAGACAATGTTCCCGAGCTGCCTCAGTTCATAACAGTGTGTAGGAACTTGTTTGATAAAGTGGGCAAAGCTTATACTTGGACCAGAAGGCAGAATATAGGAACCAAATGAAAACATGGATAATTCAGAGAAAATGACTGTAAACTGATGAGAACTTGTTTAGAACAGCTCAAAGAGATTCTCCAAGTCAGTTCTTAGTGTAGAAAAGGTAGCTAAGATCTGGGAAATACTTAATTCGAGTTAAGATCACATGAAACAGTGTATGAATCCTATATTCTTTACTTAAAGGAGAATAGAGTGGTAAAAGTGTGTTATACAAGGCAGAATACCATTGAAATAGTGAAAGAAACACGTTCTATATCTCTGGAAAGCCTTACACTTCACTGAAATGTAGTACTACACTCTATATCACAGTTGAGAGACAATGTTCCCGAGATGCCTCAGTTCATAACAGTGTGTAGGAACTTGTTTGATAAAGTGGGCAAAGCTTATACTTGGACCAGAAGGCAGAATATAGGAAACTACATGAAAACATGGATAATTCAGAGAAAATGACTGTAAACAGATGAGAACTTGTTTAGAACAGCTCAAAGAGATTCTCCAAGTTAGTTCTTAGTGTATTATGGGTAGCTAAGATCCGGGAAATCCTTAATTTGAGTTAAGATCACAGGAAACAGTGTTTGAATCCTATATTCCTTACTTAAAGGAGACTAGAGTGGTACAAGTGTGTTATACAAGGCAGAATACCATTGAAATAGAGAAGGAAACACGTTCGGCAGCTTTGGAAAGCCTTACACTTCACTGAAATGTAGTACTACACTCTATAACACAGTTGATAGACAATGTTCCCGAGCTGCCTCAGTTCATAACAGTGTGTCAGAACTTGTTTGATAAAGTGGGCAAAGCTTATACTTGGACCAGAAGGCAGAATATAGGAAACTACATGAAAACATGGATAATTCAGAGAAAATGACTGTAAACAGATGAGAACTTGTTTAGAACAGCTCAAAGAGATTCTCCAAGTCAGTTCTTAGTGTAGAAAAGGTAGCTAAGATCCGGTAAATCCTTAATTCGAGTTAAGATCACATGAAACAGTGTATGAATCCTATATTCTTTACTTAAAGGAGACTAGAGTGGTAAATGTGTGTTATACAAGGCAGAATACCATTGAAATAGAGAAGGAAACACGTTCGGCAGCTTTGGAAAGCCTTACACTTCACTGAAATGTAGTACTACACTCTATAACACAGTTGAGAGACAATGTTCCCGAGCTGCCTCAGTTCATAACAGTGTGTAGGAACTTGTTTGATAAAGTGGGCAAAGCTTATACTTGGACCAGAAGGCAGAATATAGGAAACTACATGAAAACATGGATAATTCAGAGAAAATGACTGTAAACAGATGAGAACTTTTTTAGAACAGCTCAAAGAGATTCTCCAAGTCAGTTCTTAGTGTAGAAAAGGTAGCTAAGATCCGAGAAATCCTTAATTTGAGTTAAGATCACAGGAAACAGTGTTTGAATCATATATTCTTAACTTAAAGGATACTAGAGTGGTAAAAGTGTGTTATACAAGGCAGAATACCATTGAAATAGAGAAGGAAACACGTTCGGCAGCTTTGGAAAGCCTTACACTTCACTGAAATGTAGTACTACACTCTATAACACAGTTGATAGACAATGTTCCCGAGCTGCCTCAGTTCATAACAGTGTGTAGGAACTTGTTTGATAAAGTGGGCAAAGCTTATACTTGGACCAGAAGGCAGAATATAGGAAACTACATGAAAACATGGATAATTCAGAGAAAATGACTGTAAACAGATGAGAACTTGTTTAGAACAGCTCAAAGAGATTCTCCAAGTCAGTTCTTAGTGTAGAAAAGGTAGCTAAGATTCGGGAAATCCTTAATTCGAGTTAAGATCACATGAAACACTGAATGAATCCTATATTCTTTACTTAAAGGAGACTAGAGTGGTAAATGTGTGTTATACAAGGCAGAATACCATTGAAGTAGAGAAAGAAACACGTTGGGCAGCTTTGGAAAGCCTTACACTTCACTGAAATGTAGTACTACAATCTATAACACAGTTGAGAGACAATGTTCCCGAGCTGCCTCAGTTCATAACAGTGTGTAGGAACTTGTTTGATAAAGTGGGCAAAGCTTATACTTGGACCAGAAGGCAGAATATAGGAAACTACATGAAAACATGGATAATTCAGAGAAAATGACTGTAAACAGATGAGAACTTGTTTAGAACAGCTCAAAGAGATTCTCCAAGTCAGTTCTTAGTGTAGAAAAGGTAGCTAAGATCCGGTAAATCCTTAATTCGAGTTAAGATCACATGAAACAGTGTATGAATCCTATATTCTTTACTTAAAGGAGACTAGAGTGGTAAATGTGTGTTATACAAGGCAGAATACCATTGAAATAGAGAAGGAAACACGTTCGGCAGCTTTGGAAAGCCTTACACTTCACTGAAATGTAGTACTACACTCTATAACACAGTTGAGAGACAATGTTCCCGAGCTGCCTCAGTTCATGACAGTGTGTAGGAACTTGTTTGATAAAGTGGGCAAAGCTTATACTTGGACCAGAAGGCAGAATATAGGAACCAAATGAAAACATGGATAATTCAGAGAAAATGACTGTAAACAGATGAGAACTTGTTTAGAACAGCTCAAAGAGATTCTCCAAGTCAGTTCTTAGTGTAGAAAAGGTAGCTAAGATCCGGGAAATCCTTAATTCGAGTTAAGATCACATGAAACAGTGTATGAATCCTATTTTCTTTACTTAAAGGAGAATAGAGTGGTAAAAGTGTGTTATACAAGGCAGAATACCATTGAAATAGTGAAAGAAACACGTTCCGTATCTTTGGAAAGCCTTACACTTCACTGAAATGTAGTACTACACTCTATATCACAGTTGAGAGACAATGTTCCCGAGATGCCTCAGTTCATAACAGTGTGTAGGAACTTGTTTGATAAAGTGGGCAAAGCTTATACTTGGACCAGAAGGCAGAATATAGGAAACTACATGAAAACATGGATAATTCAGAGAAAATGACTGTAAACAGATGAGAATTTGTTTAGAACAGCTCAAAGAGATTCTCCAAGTCAGTTCTTAGTGTAGAAAAGGTAGCTAAGATCCGGTAAATCCTTAATTCGAGTTAAGATCACATGAAACAGTGTATGAATCCTATATTCTTTACTTAAAGGAGACTAGAGTGGTAAAAGTGTGTTATACAAGGCAGAATACCATTGAAATAGAGAAAGAAACACGTTCCGCAGCTTTGGAAAGCCTTACACTTCACTGAAATGTAGTACTACACTCTATAACACAGTTGAGAGACAATGTTCCCGAGCTGCCTCAGTTCATAACAGTGTGTAGGAACTTGTTTGATAAAGTGGGCAAAGCTTATACTTGGACCAGAAGGCAGAATATAGGAACCAAATGAAAACATGGATAATTCAGAGAAAATGACTGTAAACAGATGAGAACTTGTTTAGAACAGCTCAAAGAGATTCTCCAAGTCAGTTCTTAGTGTAGAAAAGGTAGCTAAGATCCGGGAAATCCTTAATTTGAGTTAAGATCACATGAAACAGTGTATGAATCCTATATTCTTTACTTAAAGGAGACTAGAGTGGTAAATGTGTGTTATACAAGAAAGAATACCATTGAAATATAGAAGGAAACACGTTTGGCAGCTTTGGAAAGCCTTACACTTCACTGAAATGTAGTACTACACTCTATAACACAGTTGAGAGACAATGTTCCCGAGCTGCCTCAGTTCATAACAGTGTGTAGGAACTTGTTTGATAAAGTGGGCAAAGCATATACTTGGACCAGAAGGCAGAATATAGGAAACTACATGAAAACATGGATAATTCAGAGAAAATGACTGTAAACAGATGAGAACTTGTTTAGAACAGCTCAAAGAGATTCTCCAAGTCAGTTCTTAGTGTAGAAAAGGTAGCTAAGATCCGGTAAATCCTTAATTCGAGTTAAGATCACATGAAACAGTGTATGAATCCTATATTCTTTACTTAAAGGAGACTAGAGTGGTACAAGTGTGTTATACAAGGCAGAATACCATTGAAATAGAGAAGGAAACACGTTCGGCAGCTTTGGAAAGCCTTACACTTCACTGAAATGTAGTACTACACTCTATAACACAGTTGATAGACAATGTTCCCGAGCTGCCTCAGTTCATAACAGTGTGTAGGAAGTTGTTTGATAAAGTGGACAAAGCTTATACTTGGACCAGAAGGCAGAATATAGGAAACTACATGAAAACATGGATAATTCAGAGAAAATGACTGTAAACAGATGAGAACTTTTTAGAAAAGCTCAAAGAGATTCTCCAAGTCAGTTCTTAGTGTAGAAAAGGTAGCTAAGATCCGGGAAATCCTTAATTTGAGTTAAGATCACAGGAAACAGGGTTTGAATCCTATATTCCTTACTTAAAGGAGACTAGAGTGGTACAAGTGTGTTATACAAGGCAGAATACCATTGAAATAGAGAAGGAAACACGTTCGGCAGCTTTGGAAAGCCTTACACTTCACTGAAATGTAGTACTACACTCTATAACACAGTTGATAGACAATGTTCCCGAGCTGCCTCAGTTCATAACAGTGTGTAGGAACTTGTTTGATAAAGTGGGCAAAGCTTATACTTGGACCAGAAGGCAGAATATAGGAAACTACATGAAAACATGGATAATTCAGAGAAAATGACTGTAAACAGATGAGAACTTGTTTAGAACAGCTCAAAGAGATTCTCCAAGTCAGTTCTTAGTGTAGAAAATGTAGCTAAGATTCGGGAAATCCTTAATTCGAGTTAAGATCACATGAAACACTGAATGAATCCTATATTCTTTACTTAAAGGAGACTAGAGTGGTAAATGTGTGTTATACAAGGCAGAATACCATTGAAGTAGAGAAAGAAACACGTTCGGCAGCTTTGGAAAGCCTTACACTTCACTGAAATGTAGTACTACACTCTATAACACAGTTGAGAGACAATGTTCCCGAGCTGCCTCAGTTCATAACAGTGTGTAGGAAGTTGTTTGATAAAGTGGGCAAAGCTTATACTTGGACCAGAAGGCAGAATATAGGAAACTACATGAAAACATGGATAATTCAGAGAAAATGACTGTAAACAGATGAGAACTTGTTTAGAACAGCTCAAAGAGATTCTCCAAGTTAGTTCTTAGTGTAGTAAGGGTAGCTAAGATCCGGGAAATCCTTAATTTGAGTTAAGATCACAGGAAACAGTGTTTGAATCCTATATTCCTTACTTAAAGGAGACTAGAGTGGTACAAGTGTGTTATACAAGGCAGAATACCATTGAAATAGAGAAGGAAACACGTTCGGCAGCTTTGGAAAGCCTTACACTTCACTGAAATGCAGTACTACACTCTATAACACAGTTGATAGACAATGTTCCCGAGCTGCCTCAGTTCATAACAGTGTGTCGGAACTTGTTTGATAAAGTGGGCAAAGCTTATACTTGGACCAGAAGGCAGAATATAGGAAACTACATGAAAACATGGATAATTCAGAGAAAATGACTGTAAACAGATGAGAAGTTGTTTAGAACAGCTCAAAGAGATTCTCCAAGTCAGTTCTTAGTGTAGAAAAGGTAGCTAAGATCCGGTAAATCCTTAATTCGAGTTAAGATCACATGAAACAGTGTATGAATCCTATATTCTTTACTTAAAGGAGACTAGAGTGGTAAATGTGTGTTATACAAGGCAGAATACCATTGAAATAGAGAAGGAAACACGTTCGGCAGCTTTGGAAAGCCTTACACTTCACTGAAATGTAGTACTACACTCTATAACACAGTTGAGAGACAATGTTCCCGAGCTGCCTCAGTTCATAACAGTGTGTAGGAAGTTGTTTGATAAAGTGGGCAAAGCTTATACTTGGACCAGAAGGCAGAATATAGGAACCAAATGAAAACATGGATAATTCAGAGAAAATGACTGTAAACAGATGAGAACTTGTTTAGAACAGCTCAAAGAGATTCTCCAAGTCAGTTCTTAGTGTAGAAAAGGTAGCTAAGATCCGGGAAATCCTTAATTCGAGTTAAGATCACATGAAACAGTGTATGAATCCTATATTCTTTACTTAAAGGAGACTAGAGTGGTAAAAGTGTGTTATACAAGGCAGAATACCATTGAAATAGTGAAAGAAACACCTTCGGTAGCTATGGAAAGCCTTACACTTCACTGAAATGTATTACTACACTCTAGAACACAGTTGAGAGACAATGTTCCCGAGCTGCCTCAGTTCATAACAGTGTGTAGGAAGTTGTTTGATAAAGTGGGCAAAGCTTATACTTGGACCAGAAGGCAGAATATAGGAAACTACATGAAAACGTGGATGATTCAGAGAAAATGACTGTAAACAGATTAGAACTCGTTTAGAACAGCTCAAAGAGATTCTCCAAATCAGTTCTTAGTGTAGAAAAGGTAGCTAAGATCCGGGAAATCCTTAATTCGAGTTAAGATAACATGAAACAGTGTTTGAATCCTATATTCTTTACTTAAAGGAGACTAGAGTGGTAAAAGTGTGTTATACAAGGCAGAATACCATTGAAATAGAGAAAGCAACACGTTCGGCAGCTTTGGAAAGCCTTACACTTCACTGAAATGTAGTACTACACTCTATAACACAGTTGAGAGACAATGTTCCCGAGCTGCCTCAGTTCATAACAATGTGTAGGAACTTGTTTGATAAAGTGGGCAAAGCTTATACTTGGACCAGACGGCAGAATATAGGAAACTACATGAAAACATGGATAATTCAGAGAAAATGACTGTAAACAGATGAGAACTTGTTTAGAACAGCTCAAAGAGATTCTCCAAGTCAGTTCTTAGTGTAGAAAAGGTAGCTAAGATCCGGGAAATCCTTAATTTGAGTTAAGATCACATGAAACACTGTATGAATCCTATATTCTTTACTTAAAGGAGACTAGAGTGGTAAATGTGTGTTATACAAGGCAGAATACCATTGAAGTAGAGAAAGAAACACGTTCGGCAGCTTTGGAAAGCCTTACACTTCACTGAAATGTAGTACTACACTCTATACCACAGTTGAGAGACAATGTTCCCGAGCTGCCTCAGTTCATAACAGTGTGTAGGAAGTTGTTTGATAAAGTGGGCAAAGCTTATACTTGGACCAGAAGGCAGAATATAGGAAACTACATGAAAACATGGATAAATCAGAGAAAATTACTGTAAACAGATGAGAACTTGTTTAGAACAGCTCAAAGAGATTCTCCAAGTCAGTTCTTAGTGTAGAAAAGGTAGCTAAGATCCGGGAAATCCTTAATTCGAGTTAAGATCACATGAAACACTGAATGAATCCTATATTCTTTACTTAAAGGAGACTAGAGTGGTAAATGTGTGTTATACAAGGCAGAATACCATTGAAGTAGAGAAAGAAACACGTTCGGCAGCTTTGAAAAGCCTTACACTTCACTGAAATGTAGTACTACACTCTATCACACAGTTTAGAGACAATGTTCCCGAGCTGCCTCAGTTCATAACAGTATGTAGGAAGTTGTTTGATAAAGTGGGCAAAGCTTATACTTGGACCAGAAGGCAGAATATAGGAAACTACATGAAAACATGAATAATTCAGAGGAAATGACTGTAAATAAATGAGAACTCGTTTCGAAGTGCTGAAAGAGATTCTCCAAGTCAGTTCTTAGTGTAGAAAAGGTAGCTCAGATCCGGAAAATCCTTAATTCGAGTTAAGATCACATGAAACACTGTAGGATTCATATATTCTTTACTTAAAGGAGACTAGAGTGGTAAATGTGTGTTACACGAGGCAGAATACCATTGAAATATAAAAAGAAACACGTTCGGAATCTTTGGAAAGCCTTACACTTCACTGAAGTGAAGTACCACACTCTATAACACAGTTGAGAGATAATGTTAACTAGCTGCCTCAGTTCATAACAGTGTGTAGGAAGTTGTTTGATAAAGTGGCCAAAGCTGATCTTTGGACCAGAAGGCAGAATATACGAATCTACATGAAAACATGAATAATTTAGAGAAAATGACTGTAAACAGATGAGAACCCCTTTAGAACACCTGAAAGACATTCTCCAAGTCAGTTCTTAGTGTAGAAAAGGTAGCTAAGATCCATCAGATCCTTAATTGGAGTTAAGATCACATGAAACACTGTATGAATCCTATATTCTTTACTTAAAGGAGACTAGAGTGGTAAATGTGTGTTATACAAAGCAGAATACCATTGAAATAGAGAAAGAAACACGTTCGGCAGCTTTGGAAATCCTTACACTTCACTGAAATGTAGTACTACACTCTATAACACAGTTGAGAGACAATGTTCCCAAGCTGCCTCAGTTCATAACAGTGTGTAGGAAGTTCTTTGATAAAGTGGGCAAAGCTCATACTTGGACCAGAAGGCAGAATATAGGAATGTAAATGAAAACTTGGATAATTCTGAGAAAATGACTGTAAACAGATGAGAACTCTTTTAGAGCACCTGAAAGAGATTCTCCAAGTCAGTTCTTAGTGTAGAAAAGGTAGCTAAGAACCGGGAAATCCTTTATTCGTGTTAAGATCACATGAAAGACTGTATGAATCCTATATTGTTTACTTAATGGAGACTAGAGTGGTAAATGTGCGTTATACAAGGCAGAATACCATTGATATATGTTATAGAGTGTAGTACTACATTGCAGTGAGGTGTAAGGCTTTCCAAAGATGCTGAAAATGTATCTTTCTCTATTTCAATGGTATTCTGCCTTGTATGACGCACATTGACCACTCTAGGCTCGTTAAGTAAACAATATAGGATTCATACTGTGTTTCATATGATCTTAACTCTTATTAAGAATTTCCCGGATCTTATCTTTCTTTTCTACACTAAGAACTGACTTGCAGAATCTCTTTCAGCAGCTCAGGAACATTGTCTCTCAACTATGTTATAGAGTGAAGTACTACATACTAGTGAAGTGTAAGGCTTTCCAAACATACCGAACATGTATTTTTCTCTATTTCAATGGTATTCTGCCTTGTATGACACACATTTACCACTCTAGGATAGTTAAGTAAACAATATAGTATTCATACTGTGTTTCATGTGATATTAGCTCGAATTAAGGATTTCCCGGATCTTAGCTACCTTTTCTACACTAAGAACGGACATGGAGCACATCTTTCAGCTGTTCTAAATGAGTTCTCATATGTTTACAGTCTTTTTCTCTGAATTATTCATGTTTTCATGTAGTTTCCTATATTCTGCCTTCTTGTACAAATATACGCTTTTCCCACATATACAAACAACTTCTTACAGAATGTTATGAACAGAAGCAGCTCCGGAATATTGTCTCTCAGCTATGTTATAGAGTGTAGTACTACATTGCAGTGAAGTGTAAGGCTTTCCAAAGCTGCTGAACGTATTTCCTTCTCTATTTCAATGGTATTCTGCCTTGTATGACACACATTTACCACTCTAGGCTCCTTTAAGTAAGCAATATAGGATTCATACAGTGTTTCATGTGATCTTAACTCGAATTAAGGATTTCACGGATCTTATCTACCTTTTCTATATTAAGAACTGATTGGAGCATCTCTTTAAGCTGTTCTAAACGAGTTCTCATCTATTTATAGTCATTTTCTCTCAGTTATTCCTGTTTTCATGTAGTTTCCTTTATTCTGCATTCTTGTCCAAGTATAAGCTTTGCCCACATATACAAACAACTTCCTACACACTGTTATGAACAGAAGTAGCTCGGAAACATTGTCTCTCAACTATGTTATAGAGTGTAGTTCTACATTGCAGTGAAGCATAAGGCTTTCCAAAGCTGCCCAACGTGATTTTTTCTCTATTTCAATGGTATTCCGCCTTGTATGACACACATTTAACACTCTAGTCTCCTTTAAGTAAAGAATATAGCATTCATACAGTGTTTCATGTAATCTTAACTCGAATTAAGGATTTCCAGGATCTTAGCTACCTTTTCTACACTAAGAACTGACTTGGAGCATCCCTTTCAGCTGTTCTAAACGCATTCTCATGTATTGATATTACCTTCATTTAATCTGAATTATTCATGTTTTCAAGTAGTTTCCGATATTTTGCCTTCTTGTCCAAGTAGAAGCTTTGCCCACATATACAAACCACTTCCTACACACTGTTATGAACAGAAGAAGCTCGGGAACATTGTCTCTCAAATATGTTATAGAGTGTAGTACCACATTGCAGTGAAGCTTAAGGATTTCCAAAGCTGCCGAACGTGTTTCTTTCTCTATTTCAATGGTATTCTGCCTTGTATGACACACATTTAACATTCTAGAATCCTTTAAGTAAACAATATAGGATTCATACAGTGTTTCATGTGATCTTAACTCTAATGAAGGATTTTCTGGATCTTAGCTACCTTTACTACACTAAGAACTGACTAGGAGAATCTCTTTCAGCTGTTGTAAATGAGTTCTCATGTCTTTACAGTCATTTAATCTGATTTATTCATGTTTTCCTCTAGTTTCCTATATCCTGCCTTCTTGTCCAAGAAGAAGCTTTGACCACATATACAAAGCACTTCCTACACACTGTTATGAACAGAAGAAGCTCGGGAACATTGTCTCTCAACTATGTTATAGAGTGTAGTTCTACATTGCAGTGAAGCTTAAGGCTTTCCACAGCTGCCCAACGTGTTTCTTTCTCTATTTCAATAGTATTCTGCCTTGTATGACACACATTTAACACCCTAGAATCCTTTAAGTAAACAATATAGGATTCATAGAGTGTTTCATGTCATCGTAACTCTAATGAAAGATTTCCTGGAGATTAGCTACCTAGTCTACACTAAGAACTGACTTGGAGAATCTCTTTCAGCTGTTCTAAACGAGTTCTCATCTATTTACAGTCATTTTCTCTCAATTATTCCTGTTTTCATGTAGTTTCCTTTATTCTGCATTCTTGTCCAAGTATAAGCTTTGCCCACACATACAAACAACTTCCTACACACTGTTATGAACAGAAGCAGCTCGAAAACATTGTCTCTCAACTATGTTATAGAGTGTAGTTCTACATTGCAGTGAAGCATAAGGCTTTCCAAAGCTGCCCAACGTGATTTTTTCTCTATTTCAATGATATTCCACCTTGTATGACACACATTTAACACTCTAGTCTCCTTTAAGTAAACAATATAGGATTCATACAGTGTTTCATGTGATCTTAACTCTAATGAAGGATTTTCTGGATCTTAGCTACCTTTACTACATTAAGAACTGATTGGAGCATCTCTTTAAGCTGTTCTAAACCAGTTCTCATCTATTTATATTCATTTTCCCTGAATTATTCATGTTTTCATGTAGTTTCCTATATTTTGCCTTCTTGTCCAAGAAGAAGCTTTGACCACATATACAAACAACTTCCTACACACTGTTATGAACAGAAGCAGCTGGGAACATTGTCTCTCAACTATGTTATAGAGTGTAGTACTACATTGCAGTGAAGTGTTAGGCTTTCAAAAGCTGCCCTACGTGTTTCTTTCTCAATTTCAATGGTATTCCGCCTTCTATTACACATTTACCACTCTAGGCTAACTTAGGTAAAGGATATAGGATTCATACAGTGTTTCATGTGATCTTAACTCTAATGAAGGATTTCCTGGAGATTAGCTACCTATTCTAAACTAAGAACTAACTTGGAGAATTTCTTTCAGCTGTTCTAAATGAGTTCTCATCTATTTACAGTCATTTTCTCTGATTTATTCATGTTTTCATGTAGTTTCCTTTATTCTGCATTCTTGTCCAAGTATAAGCTTTGCCCACGAATACAAACAACTTCCTAAACACTGTTATGAACAGAAGCAGCTGGGAACATTGTCTCTCAACTATGTTATAGAGTGTAGTACTACATTGCAGTGAAGTGTTAGGCTTTCAAAAGCTGCCCTACGTGTTTCTTTCTCAATTTCAATGGTATTCCGCCTTGTATGACACACATATAACACTCTAGTCTCCTTTAAGTAAACAATATAGGATTCATACAGTGTTTCACGTGATCTTAACTCTAATGAAGGATTTTCTGGGTCTTAGCTACCTTTACTACACTAAGAACTGATTGGAGCATTTCTTTAAGCTGTTCTAAACCAGTTCTCATCTATTTACAGTCATTTTCTCTGAATTATTCATGTTTTCATGTAGTTTCCTTTATTCTGCATTCTTGTCCATGTATAAGCTTTGCCCACATATACAAACAACTTCCTACACACTGTTATGAACAGAAGTAGCTCTGGAACATTGTCTCTCAACTATGTTATAGAGTGTAGTACTACATTGCAGTGAAGTGTAAGGCACATGTGTCAAACACAAGGCCCGCAGGTCAAATCCAGCCCGCCAGGCCTTGCAATGTGGCCCGCACAGCGCTTTCATCACTGCACTCCACTGTCAGTTTATGACATTGTCAGTTTATGACTGTTTAGTAAACCATTCGGCCCAGGATTTAGGCTGGATTTTAGATTTTGGCCCCTTCTCTGATTGAGTTCGACACCCCTAGTGTAAGGCTTTCCAAAGCTGCAGAATGTGTTTCTTTCTCTATTTCAATAGTATTCTGCCTTGTATCACACACATTTAGCACTCTAGGCTCCTTTAAGTAAACAATATAGGATTCATACAGTGTTTCATGTGATCTTAAATCTAATGAAGGTTTTCCTGGATCTTAGCTACATTTTCTACACTAAGAACTGATTGGAGCATCTCTGTCAGCTGTTCTAAACCAGTTCTCATCTATTTATAGTCCTTTTCTCTGAATTATTCATGTTTTCATTTAGTTTCCTATATTCTGCCTTCTTGTCTGAGAAGAAGCTCTGACCACATATACAAACAACTTCCTACACACTGTTATGAACAGAAGAAGCTCAGGAACATTGTCTCTCAAATATGTTATAGAGTGCAATACTACATTGCAGGGAAGTGTAAGGCTTTCCAAAGCCGCCTAATCTGTTTCTTTCTCTATTTCAATGGTATTCGGCCTTTTATGAAAAACATTTACCATTAAAGGCTCCTTTAAATAAACAAAATAGAATTTATACACTGTTTCATGTGATCTGAACTCTAATTAAGGATTTCCTGGATCTCAGATACATTTTCTACATTAAGGACTGACTTGGAGAGTCTGTTTCAGCTGTTCTAAATGAGTTCTCATCTATTTACTGTCATTTTCTCTGAATTATTTATGTTTTCATGTAGTTTCCTATATTAGGCCTTCTTGTCCAAGTATAAACATAAACCACATAAACAAACAACTTCCTAAACAATGTTATGAACAGAAGAAGCTCAGGAATATTGTCTCTCAACTATGTTATAGAGTTCAGTACTACATTGCAGGAAAGTGTACGGCTTTCCAAAGCTGTCGAACGTGTTTCTTTCTCTATTTCAATGGTATTCTACCTTGTATGACACACATTTAGCACTCTAGGCTCCTTTAATTAAAAAATATAGGATTCATACAGTGTTTCATGTGATCTTAACTCTAATGAAGGAATTCCTGGATCTTAGCTTCCTTTCCTACACTAAGAACTGACTTGGAGCATCTCTTTCAGCTGTTCTAAACGAGTTCTCATCTATTTACAGTCATTTTCTCTGAATTATTCATGTTTTCATGTAGTTTCCTATATTCTGCCTTCTTGTCCAAGTATAAGCTTTGCCCACATATAAAAACAACTTCCTACACAGTGTTACGAACAGAAGAATATCGGGAACATTGTCTCTCAATTATGTTATAGAGTGCAGTACTACATTGCAGGGAAGTGTAAGGCTTTCCAATGCTGCCGAACGTGTTTCTTTCTCTATTTCAAGGGTATTCCACCTTGTATGACACACATTTTGCACTCTAGGCTCCTATAAGTAAACAATATTGGGTTCATAAAGTTTTTCATGTGATCCTAACTCTAATGAAGGATTTCCTGGATCTTAGATACCTTTTGTACACTAAGAAATGACTTGGAGCATCTCTGTCAGCTGTTCTTAACGAGTTCTCATCTATTTACTGTCATTTTCTCTGAATTATTCATGTTTTCATGTAGTTTCCTATGTTAGGCATTCTTGTCCAAGTATAAACATAGCCCACATAAACAAACAACTTCCTAAACACTGTTATGAACAGAAGAAGCTGGGGAACATTGTCTCTCAACTATGTTATACAGTGTAATACTACATTGCAGTGAAGTGCAAAGCTTTCCAAAGCTGCCTAACCTGTTTCTTTCTCTATTTAAATGGTATTCTGCCTTGTATGACACACATTTACCATTCTAGGCTCCTTTAAGTAAACAATATATGCTTTATACACTGTTTCATGGGATCGGAACTCTAATTAAAGATTTCCTGGATAGTAGATACCTTTTATAAACTAACGACAGACTTGGAGAAGTGTTTTATACATGTTCTATGCCAGTTCTCATCAATTTTCTTTTATTTTCCCAGAATTACTGATGTTTTCTCATAGTTTCTAACATTAGGCCTTCTGCTCCAGGTGTAAGCATTGTGAACATGGACAAACAACTACCTAATCACTGTGCTGAACCTGAAAACCTCGGGAAAATTGTCTCTCAACTATGTTATAGAGCTTAATGCTACATTACAGTGAACTGTAAGGCTTTCTAAAGCTGTTTAATTTGCTTATTTCTCTCTTTCTAGCTTTGTGTGGCATACATTTAAAGATCTAGGCTCCAATAAGTGAAAAATATAGGATTCATACATTGTTTCATGTGCTCTCAACTCGAATTTAGGAATTCCTGAATGTTAGATCCCTTTTCTACACTAAGAACTGATGTGGAGAATGTGTTTCAGCTGTTCTAAGGAGTTCTCAGCTATTTACTGTCATTTTCTATGAATTATTCTAGTTTTCAGGTAGTTTCCTATATTAGGCCTTCTTGTCCAAGTATAAGCTTTGCCCACATATACAAACAACTTTCTACACACTGTTATGAACAGAAGAATCTCGGGAACATTGTCTCTCAACTATGTTATAGAGTGTAATCCTTCATTGCAGTGAAGTGCAAAGCTTTCCAAAGCTGCCTAACCTGTTTCTTTCTCTATTTCAATGGTATTCTGCCTTGTATGATACACATTTACCATTCTAGGCTCCTTTAAATAAACAAAATAGGATTTATACACTGTTTCATGTGATCTGAACTCTAATTAAGGATTTCCTGGATCTCAGATACTTTTTCTACATTAGGAACTGACTTGGAGAGTCTGTTTCAGCTGTTCTAAACGAGTTCTCATCGATTTACTGATATTTTCTTTGAATTATTCATGTTTTCATGTAGTTTCCTACATTAGGCCTTCTTGTCCAAGTATAAGCTTTGCCCACATATACAAACAACTTTCTACACACTGTTAAGTAAGGAAGAATCTTGAAAACATTGTCTCTAAACTGTGTTATAGTGTGTATTACTACATTGCAGTGAAGTGACAGGCTTTCCAAAGCTGCCTAAGGTGTTTATTTCTCTATTTCAATGGTATTCTACCTTGTATGACACACATTTATCATTCTAGGCTCCTTTAAGTAAACAGTATAGGATATATACACTCTTTCATGTGATCTGAACTCTAATTAAGGATTTCCTGGATCCTGGATCTCAGATACCTTTTCTACACTAAGAACTGACGTGGAGAATGTGTTTCAGCTGTTCTAAAGGAGTTCTCAGCTATTTACTGTCATTTACTCTGAATTATTCATGTTTTCATGTAGTTTCCTATATTAGGCCTTCTTGTCCAAGTATAAGCTTTACCCACATATACAAACAACTTTCTACACACTGTTATGAACAGAAGAAGCTCAGTCACATTGTCTCTCAACTATGTTATATAGTGTAATACTTCATTGCAGTGAAGTGTCAGGCTTTCCAAATCTGCCTAACATGTATCTTTCTCTATTTCAATGGTATTCTGCCTTGTAAGACACACATTTACCATTCTAGGCTCCTTTAAGTAAAAAATATATGATTTATACACTGTTGCATGGGATCTGAACTCTAATTAAGGATTTCCTGGATCGTAGATACCTTTTATAAACTAACGACAGACTTGGAGAAGTGTTTTATACATGTTCTATGCGAGTTCTCATCTATTTTCTGTTATTTTCCCAGAATTACTGATGTTTTCTCATAGTTTCTAACATTAGGCCTTCTTGTCCAGGTATAAGCATTGGGAACATGGAGAAACAACTACCTAAACACTGTTATGAACAGAAGAAGTTCAGGAACATTGTCTCTCAACTATATTATAGAGTTTAATGCTACATTTCAGTGTGGTGTAAGGCTTTCCAAAGCTAATTAAGTTGCTTATTTCTCTCATTCAAGCTTTGTTAGACATATATTTAAAGTTCCATGCTCATTTAAGTAAAAAATATAGGATTCATACACTGTTTAATGTGCTCTCAACTCGAATTAAGGAATTGCTGGATGTTAGATACCTTTTCTAAACTAACGACTGACTTGTAGAATCTGTTTCAGCTGTTTCAAATTAGTTCTCATCTATTTACTGTCATTTTCTCTGAATTATTCATGTTTTCATGTAGTTTCCTATATTAGGCCTTCTTGTCCAAGTATAAGCATTGCCCACATATACAAACAACTTCCTATACACTGTTATGAACACAAGAAGCTCGAAAACATTGTCCGACAACTAGAGTGTAATGCTACATTACATTGAACTGCAAGGCTTTCCAAACTTGTTCCATTTGCTCATTTCTCTCTTTGAATCCTTGTGTGACACATATGTAAAGTTCTAGGCTACTTTAAGTAAATAAAAGAGGTTTCATACACTGTTTAATGTGCACTTAACACTACTTAACGATTTCCTTGATCTTAGATACCTTTTCTACACTAAAAACTGACTTGGAGAATCTGTTTCAGCTGCTCTAAATGAGTTCTAATCTATTTACTGAAATTTTCTCTGAATTATTCATGTTTTCATGTAGTTTCCTATATTAGGCGTTCTTGTCCAAGTACAAGCATTGCCTACATATACAAACAACTTCCTAAACACTGTTTTGAAGAGAAGAAGCTTGAGAACATTGTCCCTCAACTATGTTATAGAGTGTAATACTACATTGCAGTAAAGTGTAAGGCTTTACAAAGGGGTTCAATTTGCTTATTTCTCACTTTCAAGCCGTGTGTGACACACATGTAATGTTCTAGGCTACTTTAAGTAAATAAAAGAGGTTTCATACACCGTTTGATGTGCTCTTAACTCTAATTAAGGATTTCCTGAATCTTATATACATTTTCAACAATAAGAACTGACTTGGAGAATCTCTTTCAGCTGTTCTAAACGAGTTCTCATCTATTTACTGACATTTTCTCTGAATTATTAATGTTTTCATGTTGTTTCCTATATTAGGCCTTCTTGTCCAAGTATAAGCATAGACCACATAGAAAAACAAGTTCCTACCTTGTTATGAACAGAAGAAGTTTGGGAACATTATCTCTTAACTATGTAATAGAGTGTAATACTACATTGCAGTGAAGTGTAAGGATTTCCAAAGTTGCTTAATGTGTTTATTTCTCTATTTCAATGGTATTCTTCCTTGTATGACTCACATTTACCGTTCTAGGCTCTTTAACTAAACAATATAGGATTAGTACACTGTTTCTTGTGTTCTTAACTCTAATTTAGGATTTCCTGGATCGTAGATACCTTTTATAAACTAACAACAGACTTCTAGAAGTGTTTTATACATGTTCTATGCCAGTTCTCATCTATTTACTGTTATTTTCCCAAAATTACTGATGTTTTCTAGTAGTTTCTAACATTGGACATTCTTTTCTAGGTATAAGCATTAGGAACATGGACAAACAACTGCCTAAACAATGTTATGACCCTGAAAAGCTCGGAAACATTGTATCTCAACTATGTTATAGAGTTTAATGATACATTTCAGTGAAGTGTAAGGCTTTCCAAAGCTACTTAATTTTCTTATTTCTCTCTTTCAAGCTTTTTGTGCCATACATTTAAAGTTCTAAGCTCCCTTAAGTAAAAAATATAGGATTCATACACTGTTTAATGTGCTCTCAACTCGAATTAAGGATATCCTGAATTTTAGATACCTTTTCTACACTAAGAACTGACTTGGAGAATCTCTTTCAGCTGTTCTAAATGAAATCTCATCTATTTCCTGACATTTTCTCTGAATTATTCATGTTTTCATATAGTTTCCTATATTATGCCTTCTTGTCCAAGTACAAGCATTGCCCACATATACAAACAACTTCCTACACAGTGTTACGAACAGAAGAATCTCGGGAACATTGTCTGTCAACTATGTTATAGAGTGTAATACTACATTGCAGTAAAGTGTAAGGCTTTACAAAGGGGTTCAATTTGATTATTTCTCACTTTCAAGCCTTGTGTGACACACATATAATGTTCTAGGCTACTTTAAGTAAATAAAAGAGGATTCATACACCGTTTGATGTGCTCTTAACTCTAATTAAGGATTTCCTGAATCTTATATACATTTTCTACAATAAGAACTGACTGGGAGAATCTCTTTCAGCTGTTCTAAACGAGTTCTCATCTATTTACTGACATTTTCTCTGAATTATTCATGTTTTCATGTTGTTTCCTATATTAGGCCTTTTGTCCAAGTATAAGCATAACCCACATATAAAAACAACTTCCTACCTTGTTATGAACAGAAGTTTGGGAACATTATCTCTTAACTATGTAATAGAATGTAATACTACATTGCAGTGAAGTGTAAGGATTTCCAAAGTGTTTAATGTGTTTATTTCTCTATTTCAATGGTATTCTTCCTTGTATGACTCACATTTACCGTTCTAGGCTCTTTAACTAAACAATATAGGATTAGTACACTGTTTCTTGTGTTCTTAACTCTAATTTAGGATTTCCTGGATCGTAGATACCTTTTATAAACTAACAACAGACTCCTAGAAGTGTTTTATACATGTTCTATGCCAGTTCTCATCAATTTACTGTTTCCCAGAATTATTGATGTTTTCTCATAGTTTCTAACATTAGGCCTTCTGCTCCAGGTATAAGGATTGAGAACATGGACAAACAACTAACTAAACACTGCTATGAACCTGAACACCTCGGGAACATTGTCTCTCAACTATGTTATAGAGTGTAATGCTACATTACAGTGAACTATAAGGCTTTCCAAAGCTGTTTAATTTGCTTATTTCTCTCTTTCTAGCTTTGTGTGGAATACATTTAAAGATCTAGGCTCCAATAAGTGAAAAATATAGGATTCATGCACTGTTTTATGTGCTCTCAACACGAATTTAGGAATTCCTGTATGTTAGATCCCTTTTCTATACTAAGAACTGACTTGGAGAATGTGTTTCAGCTGTGCTAAAGGAGTTCTCAGCTATTTACTGTCATTTTCTCTGAATTATTCATGTTTTCCTGTAGTTTCCTATATTATGCCTTCTTGTCCAAGTATAAACATAGCCCACATAAACAAACAACTTCCTAAACACTGTTATGAACAGAAGGAGCTCAGGAACATTGTCTCTCAACTATGTTATAGAGTGTAATACTACATTGCAGTGAAGTGCAAAGCTTTCCTAAGATGCCTAACCTGTTTCTTTCTCGATTTCAATGGTTTTCTGTCTTGTATGACACATATTTACCATTCTAGGCTCCTTTAAGTAAACAAAATAGGATTTATACACTGTTTCTTGTGATCTGAACTCTAATTAAGGATTTCCTGGATCTCAGATACCTTTTCAACATTAAGAAATGACTTGGAGTGTCTGTTTCAGCTGTTCTAAATGAGTTCTCATCTATTTACTGATATTTTCTATGAATTATTCATGTTTTCATGTAGTTTCCTATATTAGGCCTTCTTGTCCAAGTATAAGCTTTGCCCACATATACAAAAAACTTTCTACACACTGTTATGAACAGAAGAAGCTCGGGAACATTGTCTCTCAGCTATGTTATAGAGTGTAATACTACATTACAGTGAAGTGTCAGGCTTTCCAAAGCTACCTAACGTGTTTCTTTCTCTATTTCAATATTCTGCCTTGTATGACTCACATTTACCGTTCTAGGCTCTTTAAGTAAACAATATAGGATTCATACACTGTTTCAGGTAATCTTAACTCTAATTTAGGATTTTCTGGATTTTAGATACCTTTTATAAACTAACAACAGAAATCTAGAAGTGTTTTATACATGTTCTATGCCAGTTCTCATCTATTTACTGTTATTTTCCCAGAATTACTAATATTTTCTCATAGTTTCTAACATTCTGCCTTCTTGTCCAGGTATAAGCATTGGGAACATGGACAAACAACTACCTAAACACTGTTATGAACAGAAGAAGTTCAGGAACATTGTCTCTCAACTATATTATAGAGTTTAATGATACATTTCAGTGAAGTGTAAGGTTTTCCAAAGCTACTTAAGTTGCTTATTTCTCTCATTCAAGCTTTGTTTGACATACATTTAAAGTTCCATGCTTATTTAAGTAAAAAATATAGGATGCATACACTGTTTAATGTGCTATGAACTCGAATTAAGTATTTCCTGAATCTTAGATACCTTTTCTACACTAAGAACTGACTTGGAGAATCTCTTTCACCTGTTCTAAATTAGATCTCATCTATTTACTGTCATTTTCTCTGAATTATTCATGTTTTCATGTAGTTTCCTATATTAGGCCTTCTAGTCCAAGTATAAGCATTGCCCACATATACAAACAACTTCCTATACACTGTTATGAACAGAAGAAGCTCGAAAACATAGTCCCTCAACTATGTTATAGTGTAATGCTACATTACAGTGAACTGTAAGGCTTTCCAAAGCTGTTCAATTTGCTCATTTCTCACTTTGAAGCCTTCTTTAACACAAATGTGGAGTTCTAGGCTACTTTAAGTAAATAGAAGAGGTTTCATACAATGTTTAATGTGCTCTTCACACTAATTAAGGATTTTCTGGATCTTAGATACCTTTTCTACACTAAAAACTGACTTGGAGAATCTGTTTCGGCTGTTCTAAACTAGTTTTCAACTATTTAATGACATTTTCTTTGAATTATTCATGTTTTCATGTAGTTTCCTATATTCGGCCTTCTTTTCCAAGTATAAGCATAGCCCACATATAAAAACAACCTCCTACACACTGTTATGAACAGAAGAAGCTTGGGAACATTGTCTCTCAACTATGTCACAGAGTGTAATACTACATGGCAGTGAAGTGTAAGGATTTCCAAAGTTGCATAATGTGTTTGTTTCTCTATTTCAATGGTATTCTGCCTTGTTTGACACACATTTACTGTTTTACGATCCTTTAAATAAACATTATAGGATTCATACAATGTTTCATATGATCTTAACACTAATTTAGGATTTCCTGGATCTTAGATACCTTTTATAAACCAGCAACAGACATGGAGAAGTGTTTTATACATGTTATATGCGAGTTCTCATCTATTGTACTTACTCTAATTTTCCCAGAATTACTGATGTTTTCTCCTGGTTTCTAACATTCCGCCTTCTTGTCCAGGTGTAAGCATTGGGAACATGCACAAACAACTACATAACACTGTTATGAAACTGAAAAGCTCGGGAACATTGTCTCTCAACTATGTTATACAGTTTAATGATACATTTCAGTGAGGTGCAAGGCTTTCCAAAGCTACGTAATTTGCTTATTTCTCTCTTTCTAGTTTGTGTGACATTCATTTAAAGATCTAGGCTCCTTTAAGTAAAAAATATAGGATTTGTCCACTTTTTAATGTGCTCTCATCACGAATTAAGGAATTCCTGGATGTTAGATACCTTTTCAACACTAAGAACTGACTTTGAGAAGCTTTTTCAGGGGTTCTAAATTAGTTCTCATCTATTTACTGTCATTTTCTCAGAATTATACATGTTTTCATGTAGTTTCCTATATTCGGCCTTCTTTTCCAAGTATAAGCATTGCCCAGATATACAAACAACTTCTTATACTCTTATGAACAGAATAAGCTCAAGAACATTGTCCCTCCACTATGCTATAGACTGTAAAGCTACATTACAGTGAACCGTAAGCCTTTCCAAAGTTGTTCAATTTGCTCATTTCTCACTTTCAAGCCTTCTTAAACACACATGTGGAGTTCTAGGCTACTTTAGGTAAATAAAAGAGGTTTCATACACTGTTTAATGTGCTCTTAACACTAATTAAGCATGTCCTGGATCTAGATACCTTTTCTACACTAAAATCTGACTTGGAGAATCTGTTTCGGCTGTTCTAAACGAGTACTCATCTATTTACTGACATTTTCTCTGAATTATTCATGTTTTCATGTAGTTTCCTACATTAGGCCTTCTTGTCCAAGTATAAGCATAGCCCACATATAAAAACACCCTCCTACACACTGTTATCACCAGAAGAAGCTCGGGAACATTGTCTCTCAACTATGTTATAGAGTGTAATACTACATTGCAGTGAAGTGTAAGGATTTCCAAAGCTGCTGAATGTGTTTGTTTCTCTATTTCAATGGTATTCTGCCTTGTATGACACACATTTACCGTTCTAGGCTCCTTTAAGTAAACAATATAGGATTCATACAATGTTTCAAGTGATCTTAACTCTAATTTAGGATTTCCTGGATCTTAGGTACCTTTTATAAACCAGCAACAGACATGGAGAAGTGTTTTATACATGTTCTATGCGAGTTCTCATCTATTAATATTTACTGTTATTTTCCCAGAATTACTGATGTTTTCTTCTGGTTTCTAACATTCGGCCTTCTTGTCCAGGTACAGTGGTGCCTCGCATAAAGAACGCCTCGCACAGCGAACGCTGCACACAACGAACTTCATTTCATGATTCATACAACGAACTTCCTTTCACACAACGAAGTCACCCGAGCTTCCACGACCGCTTTGCCCGAGCTTCCACGACTGCTTCGCCCGAGCTTCCATGATCGCTGCCGATGTATTGCATCCTTCCGCGCAGGCACTGCAGGCAGTCGTTAGTCACTGCGCTTAACTTAAACATGTATCCCGGCAATCGTTCTTCATTACGAATTAAATCACGCACGTATCACGGCAGTCGTCCTTTTAAGTTAAACTCAATACACTGTATCCGGATTCAGCTGACGCAAACAGGATCAACGATCTTTACTCCGATACTCTTGTCCGTTATTTCTGGCAGATGTTGGAGAAAAGAGAAAAACAAACGACTTTGGACAGGTTTTTCATGAAACCATCGGCCAAAAAGCAGAAAATGGATGAAGATGTGCAAGATTCGGTAGACTCTACTTAGTCTGTCTTAAAATTAAAAAAATGTGTGTTTTTTTTTAAAAAAATTGTTTTTAGATGTATATAAATAAAAATAATAACAAAAAATTTATCTTTTTTATGTCATCTTAGCATATTTTATGCTACAGAGCGAATTATTTTTTTAACATGTATTGTTATGGGAAAACGCGTTTCACATAACGAACTTTTCGCATAACAAACTTGCTCCTGGAACGAATTAAGTTCGTTGTGTGAGGCACCATTGGGAACATGGACAAACAACTACCTAAACAATGTTATGAACCTGAAAAGCTCGGGAACATTGTCTCTCAACTATGTTATACAATTTAATGATACATTTCAGTGAAGTGCAAGGCTTTCCAAAGCTACGTAATTTGCTTATTTCTCTCTTTCTAGTTTGTGTGACATACATTTAAAGATCTAGGCTCCTTTAAGTAAAAAATATAGGATGCATACACTTTTTAATGTGCTCTCAACACGAATTAAGGAATTCCTGGATGTTAGATACCTTTTTAACACTAAGAACTGACTTGGAGAAGCTGTTTCAGATGTTCTAAATGAGTTCTCATCTATTTACTGTCATTTTCTCAGAATTATACATGTTTTCATGCAGTTTCCTATATTCGGCCTTCTTTTCCAAGTATAAGCATTGCCCACATATACAAACAACTTCCTGTACACTGTTATGAACAGAAGAAGCTGGAGAACATTGTCCCTCAACTATGTTATAGAGTGTAATGCTACATTACAGTGAACTGTAAGGCTTTCCAAAGCTGTTCAATTTGCTCATTTCTCACTTTCAAACCTTGGTTGACACACATGTGGAGTTCTAGGCTACTTTAAGTAAATAATAGAGGTTTCAGACACTGTTTAATGTGCTCTTAACACTAATTAAGGATGTCCTGGATCTTAGATACCTTTTATGCACTAAAATCTGACTTGGAGAATCTGTTTCGGCTGTTCTAAACGAGTTGTCATCTATTTACTGACATTTTCTCTGAATTAAGTAGTTTTTCGTGTAGTTTCCTATATTTCGCCTTCTTGTCCAAGTATAAGCATAGTCCACATATAAAAACAACCTCCTAAACGCTGTTATGAACAGAAGAAACTTGGGAACATTGTCTCTCAACTATAGAGTGTAATACTATATTGCAGTGAAGTTTAATGATTTCCAAAGCTGCTGAATGTGTTTGTTTCTCTATTTCAATGGTATTCTGCCTTGTATGACACACATTTACTGTTCTACGCTCCTTTAAATAAACATTATAGGATTCATACAATGTTTCTTGTGATCTTAAGTCTAATTTTGGATTTACTGGATCTTAGATACCTTTTATAAACCAGCAACAGACATTGAAAACTGTTTTATACATGTTCTATGTGAGTTCTCATCTATTTACTGTTATTTTCCCAGAATGACTGATGTTTTCTTCTGGTTTCTAACATTCGGCCTTCTTGTCCAAGTATAAACATTGGGAACATGGACAAACAACTACCTAAACACTGTTATGAACCTGAAAAGCTCGGTAACATTATCTCTCAACTGTGTTATACAGTTTAATGATACATTTCAGTGAAGTGTAAGGCTTTCCAAAGCTACTTAATTTGCTTACTTCTCTCTTTCTAGCTTTGTGTGACATTCATTTAAAGTTCTAGGCTCCTTTAAGTTAAACATATAGGATTTATACAGTGTTTAATGTGCTCTCAACTCGAATTAAGGAATTCCTGTTGTTAGATACCTTTTCAACACTAAGAACTGTCTTGGAGAAGCTGCTTCAGCAGTTCTAAAAGAGTTCTCATCTACTTACTGTCATTTTCTCAGAATTATACATGTTTTCATGTAGTTTCCTATATTAGGCCTTCTTGTCCAAGTGTAAGCATTGCCCACATATACAAACAACTTCCTATACACTGTTATGAACAGACGAAGCTCGAGAACATTGTCCCTCAACTATGTTATAGAGTGTAATGCTACATTACAGTGAATTGTAAGCCTTTCCAAAGCTTTTCAATTTGCTCATTTCTCACTTTTTTTTTTTTTTTTTTTTTTATAGAAAAGAAGATGCTGTATTTTTCTATTTTATTGCCTTATGGGGTCTCTATTTGTACCCATTGTTTTTATTTATTTATTTTTTTTAAATATATTTTATTGATTTTTTTTTTTTGCCCCCCACCCTCCCTCCCACACATCCCCTCCCTCCCCAGAGTTTTGTGTCCATTGGTTATACTTATATGCATGTATAAAAGTCCTTCGGTTGATCTATTATCTCCCCCAGATCTTCCTCCCCTCCCCGCTGTAATTTGACAGTCTACTTGTTGATATACTGTCTCTATATCTATCTTTTGGTTCATCAGTTTATAATGCTCTTTGTTATCCACAAATGAGTGAGGTCATGTGGTGTTTCTCTTTCATTGATTGGCTTATTTCACTCAGCATGATGTTCTCCAATTCCATCCAGTTTGCTGCAAATGATGAGAATTCCTTATTTTTTATGTCCGCATAGTATTCCATTGTGTAGATGTACCAAAGTTTTTGGATCCAATCATCTGCTGACGGACACTTAGGCTGTTTCCAAATTCTGGCTATTGTAGATTGTGCTGCTATGAACATAGGGGTGCATATATCCTTTCTGATTGGTGTTTCTAGTTTTTTGGGATATATTCCTAGGAGTGGGATTACTGGGTCAAATGGGAGTTCCATTTTCAGTTTTTTGAGGAAACTCCAACACTGTTCTCCACAGTGGTTGCACCAGTCTGCATTCCCACCAGCAGTGCACGAGGGTTCCTTTTTCTCCGCAACCTCGCCAACAATTGTCGTTTGTTGATTTGTTGATGTTGGCCATTCTGGCAGGTGTGAGATGGTACCGCATTGTTGTTTTGATTTGCATCTCTTGGACAATTAGTGACTTTGAGCATGTTTTCATGTGCCTTTTGGCCTTCCTTCTGTCTTCTTTTGAAAATGTTCTATTTAGGTCCATTGCCTATTTTTTAATTGGATTATTTATCTTCCTTTTATTTAGTTGTATAAGCTGTTTGTAGATGTTGGAGATTAAACCTTTATCAGTGGTATCATTTGCAAATATGTTCTCCCACACTGTGGGCTTTCTTGTTGTTTTGTTGATGGTTTCTTTTGCTGTAAAAAAGCTTTTTATTTTGATGTAGTCCCATTTGTTTATTTTCTCTTTAGCTTCCATTGCCCTAGGGGTAGTATCAGTGAGGAAGTTCTTTTGGCATACGTCTGAGATTTTGCTGCCTGTGGATGCTTCTAGTATTTTTATGGTTTCCCGTCTGATGTTTAAGTCCTGTATCCACTTTGAGTTTATTTTTGTGAATGGTGTAAGTTGGTGATCTAGTTTCATTCTTTTGCATGTGTCTGTCCAAATTTCCCAACACCATTTATTGAAGAAACTGTCTTGACTCCATTGTATATTCGTGCCTCCTTTGTCAAATATTAATTGAGCATATTGATTTGGGTTGATATCTGGGTTCTCGATTCGATTCCATTGATCTATATGTCTGTTCTTGTGCCAGTACCAGGCTGTTTTGAGAACAGTGGCTTTGTAATATAGTTTGAAGTCTGGTATTGAGATCCCTCCTACTTTACTCTTCTTTCTCAGGATTGTTGTGGCTATTCGGGGTCTTTTATTGTTCCAAATGAACTTTTGGAGAGTTCTTTCTAGGTCAGTGAAATATGCCATTGGTATTTTAATGGGGAGTGCATTGAACCTATAGATTGCTTTAGGAAGTATGGACATTTTGATGATGTTGATTCTACCAATCCATGAACATGGTATGTTCTTCCATCTCCTTACATCTTCCTCTATCTCTTTTTTCAGTGTCGTGTAGTTTTCTGCAAATAGGTCCTTTACTTCCTTAGTTAAAGTTATTCCTAGGTATCTTAATTTTTTTGGTGCGATGGTAAATGGAATTGCTTTTTTAGTCTCTGTTTCTGCAGTTTCTCTGTTGGTGTATAGAAAAGCCATGGATTTCTTGGCATTAATTTTGTATCCTGCTACATTACCAAATTAATTTATTAAGTCAATTAGTTTTTTAATGGAGTCTTTTCGGTTTTTTATGTACAATAACATGTCATCGGCAAATAAGGATAACTTTACTTCTTCTTTTCCAATTTGGATGCCTTTTATTTCCTCCTCTTGTCTAATTGCAATGGCTAGTACTTCGAGTACTATGTCAAACAGGAGTGGCGAGAGTGGGCATCCCTGTCTTGTTCCTGTTCTTAGAGGGAATGGTTTTAGTTTTTGCCCATTGAGTATAATGTTGGCTGTGGGTTTATCATATATAGCTTTTATTATGTTGAGGTATGATCCTTGTACTCCCACCTTGTTAAGAGTTTTTATCAGAAAAGGGTGTTGGATTTTATCGAATGCTTTTTCTGCATCAATTGATATGACTATATGATTTTTATCTTTCAATTTGTTTATGTGATGTATCACCTTTATTGATTTGCGGATATTGTACCATCCTTGCATTCCTGGAATAAATCCTACTTGGTCGTGGTGTATGATCTTTGTGATGCTCTTCTGGAGTCGATTTGCTAGAATTTTGTTGAGGATTTTAGCATCTATGTTCATGAGGGATATTGGCCTGTAATTCTCTTTCATTGAGTTGTCTTTATCTGGTTTTGGTATTAGGGTGATGCTGGCTTCATAGAAGGAATTTGGAAGTGTTCCTTCCTCTTGGATTTTTTGGAATAGTCTGAGGAGGATAGTTTTTAGTTCTTCCTTGAATGTTTGGTAAAACTCTCCTGTGAAGCCATCTGGCCCTGGGCTTTTGTTTGCTGGAAGCTTTTTGATGACTGTTTCAATTTCTTCCCAAGTCACTGGTTTATTGAGATTTTTAGATTCTTCCTGATTGAGTTTTGGAAGTTTGTATTTTTCTAGGAATATGTCCATTTCCTCCAGGTTGTTCAGTTTGTTGGAGTAGAGTTGTACATAGTATTTTGTAACAATCCGTTGTATTTCGGTGGGGTCTGTTGTTATTTCACCTCTTTCATTTCTGATTTTGTTTATTTGGGTCCTCTCTCTTTGTTTCTTGGTTAGTCTGGCTAGAGGTCCATCTATCATGTTTATCCTTTCAAAGAACCAGCTCTTGGTTTTGTTGATCTTATGTATTGTTTCTTTGGTCTCTATGTCGTTTATCTGTGCTCTGATTTTTGTTATTTCCTTCCTTCTACTTACACTGGGCTTTTCTTGTTGCTCTTTTTCTAACTCTTTGAGTTGTAGAGTTAGATCATTTGTTACACTTTTTTCTAGTTTTTTGCAATAGGCTTGTAAGGATATGAACTTCCCTCTCAAAACTGCTTTTGCTGTGTCCCATAGATTTTGGATTGTTGTGTTTTCATTGTCATTTGTTTCCAGGATGTTTTTAATTTCTTCCTTGATTTCTCTGGTAACCCAGTCCTTGTTTAATAGCATGCTGTTTAGCCTCCATGTGTTTGATTTCTTTGGATTATTTTTATTGTAGTTAATTTCCAGTTTTATGCCATTATGGTCTGAGAAGATGCTTGATATGATTTCTATCTTCTTGAATTTGAAGAGACTTTGCCTATGTCCCAAAATGTGGTCTATCTTTGAGAATGTCCCATGTGCATTTGAGAAGAATGTATATTCTGTGGCTTTGGGGTGGAATGTTCTGAAGATGTCAATTAATTCCATCTGGTCTAGTGAGTCATTTAGGATTGATATTTCTTTGCTGATTTTTTGTTTGGATGATTTGTCGAAGGGTGACAGTGGGGTATTAAAATCTCCTACTATGATTGTATTGCTGTTAATCTCTCCCTTAATGTCCTCCAGCAGTTTTTTTATGTATTTGGGTGCTCCCGTATTGGGTGCATATATATTTACCAGGGTTATTTCTTCTTGTTTGATTGCTCCCTTTAGTATTATGAAGTGGCCTTCATTGTCTCTTGTTATGTCCTTCACTCTGAGATCTAATTTGTCAGATATAAGTATTGCTACCCCAGCTTTCTTTTCATTTCCATTTGCCTGGAAAACCTTTTTCCATCCCTTCACCTTCAGTCTGTGTGCATCTCTTTTCCTGAGGTGGGTTTCTTGTAGACAACAGATGTATGGGTCTTGTTTTCTTATCCAATCTGTTACCCTATGTCTTTTGATTGGAGCATTTAAACCATTTACATTTAATGTTATTAATGATAGGTACTCATTTGATGCCATTTTTATTCTATACCCCTGTGTTCCTTCTTCGCTTCCTATTTATTTATTTTTACAGTAGACCTTTTAGCATTTCTTGCATTGCTGGTTTGGTGGAGATAAATTCCTTTAGTCTTTTTTTGTCTGTGAAGCTCCTGATTTCCCCTTCAATTTTGATTGATAGTCTTGCTGGGTACAGTATTCTTGGATTCAGACCCTTTCTTTGCATGACTTTGTATATTTCATCCCATTCCCTTCTGGCCTGATAAGTTTCTGTTGAGAAATCAGTTGTGAGTCTGATGGGGGTTCCTTTATATGTAACTTTCTGTCTCTCTCTGGCTGCTTTTAAGATTCTAACTTTGTCATTGGTGTTTGCCAATTTAATTATAATATGTCTTGGCGTCGGTCTTCTGGGATCCATTTTGCTTGGGACTCTGCGAGCATCTTGGATTTGTGTTGGTTTTTTCTTCTCTATCTCAGGAAAATTTTCTGTCATTATTTCTTGAAATACATTTTCCATGTCTACCTCGGTTTTCTTTCCTTCCGGAACCCCTATTATTCGAATATTGTTTTGTTTTGCATTGTCCCAAAGCTCCCGTAGGCTCTCTTCCTGCTTTTTAATTTTTTTTTCTAGAAGCTGCTCTAATTGGGTATTTTTTTCCATCTTGTCTTCTAGCTCACTGATGCGATCCTCTGCTTCTTCTAGTCTGCTCTTGATGCTTTCTATTGAGTTCTTCATAGTAGCGATGTCATTTTTCATTTCATCTTGAGTCATCTTCATTTCCTCTTGGGTTTTTTTCATTTCCTCTTGGGTCTTACTCAAATTGTCAAATTTGTCTTCCATTCTTTTTAGCCATCTTAAGATCGTTACTCTGAATTCTTGCTCTGGTAGGTTGCTTGCCTCTATATCGTTTACTTCCTTTTCTGGTGAAGCCTGCTTTTCTTTCATATGCGGGCTGTTTTTTGGTCTCCCCATGATCTATGATGTCTGGTTGTGTAGTTCTCTCTCTCCTGCTTTGATTTAAAGGCACAAAATACAACACAACCAGGTACAACACACAAGGCACTGAATCGAAATGTTTTTGCGATATTAATAACCACCAATAAGGGTGACTAGAACCCAGCTAACAAAAACATACAATCAAACAAAAAGCATAGGCAAATCAATCTTATAAAAGAAAAGCATACAACTTCAGTAAAGTTAACATTCAACATACAACTTCAAAGAGTTAGAGAGTAAGACTATTTTGTTTTTTTGTTTTGTTTTGTTTTTAGGACAATTGCGAGGGAGGTGTGAATGGGTTTGGAGCAGGTAGTTGGAAATTAGATATATACAAGTAGGGTGAAATTTTAGGAGGGGGTAGACAGATGTAATGGGGGAAATCTAGAGCAGGAAAGGGTTAAGATAAACAGGGTATCAAAGGAAAAGATTGGAAAGAGGGTGAGGGCATAAAGGTAGGGTTGAGATAGAATAAAGCATTGGAGAAAGAAGGATAGATAAGACTGTAGAACAGTAATCCTGAAATTAAAATATATATATATATATATATATATATATATATATATATATATATATATAATCAAATGGAATAAAAATAATAAAAATAAACAAAAGAAAATAAGATGAAAAAGGTAAATTAGTAGTAGTAATAATGTTGATTACATATACAATGTAATAATTATCAAGATAAAATCAAGTGAGGAAAAAGAAAAAAAATAGTTTCTTGAGTAAACGTTGCAAATATTGAAAACAAAAGTAAAAAACAAAAATTTAAAAATTAAAAAAAATAATAATAAAATTTTAAAAATTTAATTAAAATTAGCAGTAATGAAGGTCATTCGCTTCCTCTATTGTTATGATCCAGTCCTGATTTTTAGGCAGGTTTTGCTTTGTTTTTATTACACTAGAGTCAATTTGTGAATTAGCCTCTGGGGGCAGTGTTTCTAGGTTGACTTCCCAGACTCTAAAGCCTCTCCAGCTTTTTTTTTTTTTTTCCGTCCTCTCTGAAGCTGGAACTATGGAGGGGGGTAGGGGGCAGGTCCGAGCAACTGCAATCTCCCGCAACTCTCCGATATCCCTCCGAGCCGGATCCAAATGTGTTGCTCTTTAGATATCTCCCCTGTTAGGAGCCCCGTCCACTTTCAAGGGTGACAACCGCCCAATAGCGGGGGCTTCTACTTGTAATCACCACCCCTGTCCTCCAGCTTCCGGGAGCGCGCTCTGTGCGCACAGGCTTTTTGTTTTCGCCGCGAGCGCTCTCCACCCTCTCCCAGCGAAATCTGACCTTTTCGCTGAGCAGTGGGGCAATCCTGTGAGGGCAAGTGTTCGCGCCGCTTGGGATCCGCGTTCTGGGGGTCACAGATGCTTGGTGGTCGCTGCGGCTGTGGATATTCAGGCCTCTGACACGATCCTATCTTCCTCTCAAGATGGCGAGGTTTCCCCGTCCAAGCCGGTAGGTAGCTCCGGGCAGGGACACAGCCCGCGTGGGTGCTTCCCTGTGAGGGGCACCTCTGTCAGCAGCCCCCCAGCAGTTTCTTCTGGTGTTCGCTGTCTCCCAGCTTGCCAATAAACACTCACAGCACAAGACCCTCAGTTGCTCTCTCTTTCTGCTTCGGGAGAGGGCTCAGAATCCGCCCATCTATTCTTCCGCCATCTTACCTCCTCTCTTCTCATTTCTCACTTTCAAGCCTTGTTTGACACACATGTAGAGTTCTAGGCTACTTTAAGTAAATAAAAGTTGTTTCATACACTCTTTAATGTGCTTTTAACACTAATGAAGGATTTCCAGGATCTTAGATACCTTTTCTACACTAAAAACTGACTTGGGCTTTCAGGGTCTAGGTCTCCACCAGGGCAGGGGGTCATCATTCAATGCAGCTCTTCCTGAGGTCAGCTGTGGCTGGTTTGGCTGCTTCTCTGGGCCTGGAGCTGGAATACAACTGAGATCCAGAGGTTATCTTTGGGGAGGAAAGATCCAAACCACGTGACCAGCACTATGCATGCAAAGGGAGAAACATTCACCCTGGGGGCAGGTCCCACCCCACAGTTGATTGCTCATTACTAGGCACCTGGGGCTGTCCAGCCTCATGATCCTCTGAACCTCGACCTCCCCACTGTCCTTGCTCTGCTCCTGTCTGTCCACCCACCGCAGAAAAGCTGTGGAGGGAGGCACACGGAGTCGGGAAGAGACCATCACTGCACGATGGGAGCCATCATGCCCCTGACCAACTAGAGGATTCTGTTACCTGTTAAAAGTAAGCTTTCTAGATTAAGGGAGAGTGGAAGAGAGAGGGAAAGACAGAAGCATCAATGTGAGAGAAACACATCGATTGGTTGCCTTTTGCACGAGCCCTGACAGCGGCCCAGGCCAGAGAGGAGCCTGCAACCAAGATATAGCCCTGGGAGCTTGAAGATGGCGACTCAACAGACGGACTTATTCTGACTCTGGTCCCAGAACAGAAAAAAGCAGCATCTGAGTCACCCAGGGAAAGTTGATTGGCAGCTGAGGGACAGCGGAAATCTCAAGGAAGGTAAGGAAAGATCCGCTGGACAGGATTTCCTGACCAACCGGCCAGCACTGCGGCCTCCGCGGCGGCTCTACTGGAGCTCCGGGCTTGGAGGGAAGGCTGCGCCATCTTACCAGGAAAGGAGGAGCTTCTCTGAGGCCTGGAAAAACCCACAGCAGAGGAGACCATCCAGTAGCTGAGACGGCCCAATCGGGGCAAACACTTGGTTTCAAGGGAGTTCTTCAGTCACCCATGGAAAGGTCAGAGTTTGCGGGGAAAACTTGAGGGATCTGGGTCCCACGGCGCAGGCAGTGATGGTAGCCGCTGAGCTCTGGCAAGGCCCCGCCCCACCACGCATTGTAGCCGGGAGTGCAGTGCTTCCACCTGCGCTGAGCCTTGCCCAAGGAAGGCTGCAGTGAGAATTCTGCCCGGGACACCCAGTGCTGGGTTTGGCATAATCTGGGACTTTTTTAAAAACGCCAGGGGACACGGGACAGATTGTTAAGAATCGCAGCTGTCCCGACAAGGGCGGAACATCTGGACACCTTGGCGCCTGATCCCCTTCACCCCCTTGCTTCTGAAAGCTAGGGAAGGACTGCCCAGTTGGGCATATCCGGGGAAATTGCAAGGGGAAATTTCCTTCCTGGAAACAAGGAATCGGAGCTTTAGAGATAGTCTGGGAGCCAGTTGGCACACTACTAGCTAGAGCCATAGAGAAAGAAGGCCAGAGCTACCAAAAGGACTGGGAGGTCAAACCGGAAACACTGACACCTAAGAGTTGAATTACAAACTGCCTTTTGTTTTTGTTTTGTTTTTTGTTTTTTTTTTCTTTTTCTTTTTATTAATCAAAAATAAATGGACACAAATAACTAAGATATAGCCTACTTAAAATTAAGGATTACCTTACAAAACAGGTGCAGTGGAATGCTGGGAACTGCAAGACTGTCTGCTCCGAGAATTAGGCGTGCCAAATACAATAACAGAGGAAGTGAATGACCACTACTGGACATTTTTATGCTAATTTTACCATTCTTTATTTTATTTCCATTTTTTTACATCTTTTATTTAATTTTCATTTTTCACATCTTTTACTTAAGAAACGAATTTTTTCTTTTTTTCCTTACTTGATTTTACCTTTTCAATTATTACATTTTTCAATCTCTATCATCACTATTACTACTGCTATTTTGCAATTTTTGTTTCTTTTTTTTTTTTTTCCCTCTCCAGTACCATTTTATTTTTTCCTTATTTTACATTGGGAGTAACCTTCATTCTATTTTAATCTCTTCTATATCATCATTCAACCCTATCTCAACTTGACCTCTACACCATCACTCTCATACTAAACTTTACCCTTTTAGTCTCCAGTTTATCCTATCCCTTTCCTGCTTTAGTTTTTCCTCTACTATTTCTGTATACCCCCTGCTAAAGCTCTCACTATACTTATAGACCTAAGTTCCAACCCCTGATCCAAGTGTATAAATACCACTCTCTGCACTATATTAAATAGTTAAAAAAAAAAAAAAAACAGTTCTCCTCTCTATCCTTTTCTCATTGTTTGTGTGAAGGTTGATTATTGTGAATTTTTATGCTTTTTACTGAAATTGTTATGCTTATTCCTGTGTTGTTATTGTTGCTTTGTATTTTTTTTTAAAAATCGTCTGGTTTTGTTTTTTTTGTTTCTTTTACTTCTGTATATCATAGCCTTACTTAATAATAGTGGATATTGTAGTTTGTATTGATCTCCTAGTATTGTTACTGGCATTGGCTGGGTTCAGTGGTTGTTCTATGGCAATTTTCTCCACAGATATATAGTTTGTCTCCCATTTCTCTTTTAGTTTCCTTCTTCTCTCTCTTTCTTTCTCTCTCTCTCTTCTTTTTTTCCATTTTCTTTTTTTTTTTTATATATTTTATTGATTTTGTACAGAGAGGAAGGGAGAGAGATAGAGAGCCAGAAACATCGATGAGAGAGAGTCATCGATCAGCTGCCTCTTGCACACCCCCTACTGGGGATATGCCCGCAACCAAGGTACATGCCCTTGACCGGAATCGAACCCGGGACCCTTCAGTCCCCAAGCCGACGCTCTATCCATTGAGCTAAACCGGTCCCGGCTTTTTTTCCATTTTCCAACTTCATTTTGTCATTACTTTTTCCTTCTTTTTCTATCTCTTTATCCCTCTTTTTTATTTTATTTACTTATTTTATTTATTATTATTTTTTTAATTTTTCTTTATTTTATTTTTACCTTTTCTCCTTCTTTCCTATCCCCCAATTGCCTTTCTCTAGTGGTCACCTTTGTGGGAGGTTATTAATATTGTAAATACATTCCTGTTAAGTGCCTCTTGTGTTGTACCTGGTAGTAATGTAGTTTGTATCTTTAAATCAACACAGGAGAAGAAACACCACATAACCAGACATCCTGAAAAGAGAGGCCATGGGGAGACAAAGAAATAGCCCGCACATGAAAGAAAAGCAGGCATCACCAGAAAAGGAAGTAAAGGAGTAAGAGGCAAGCAGCCTACCAGAGCAAGAATTCAGAATAATGATCATAGGATGGCTAAAAAGAATGGAAGAGAAATTTGACAATAACCAAGAAGAAATGAGGAAGAACCATGAGGAATTGAAGAAGAACCAAGAGGAATTGAAGAAGAACCAAGAGGAACTGAAGAAGAACCAAGAAGAAATGAAAAATGACATCACTACCATGAAGAACTCAATAGAAAGCATCAACAGTAGACTATTATAGATGAAGCAGAGAACCACATCAGTGAGCTAGAAGACAAGATGGGAAAAAATACCCAATTAGAGCAGCTTCTAGAAAAAAAAAGATTAAAAAGCAGGAGGAGAGCCTATGGGAGCTTTGGGAAAATACAAAACAAAATAATATTCGAATAATAGGGGTTCCAGAAGGAAAGGAAACTGAGGTAGACATGGAAAAAATATTTCAAGAAATAATGACAGAAAACTTTCCTGAGATAGAGAAGAAAAAACCCACACAAATCCAAGATGCTCGCAGAGTCCCAAGCAAAATGAATCCCAGAAGACAGACGCCAAGGCACATTATAATTAAAGTGGCAAACAACAACGACAAAGTAAGAGTCTTAACAGCAGCCAGAGAGAGACAGAAAGTTACATATAAAGGAACCCCCATCAGACTAACAACTGATTTCTCAACAGAAACATATCAGGCCAGAAGGGAATGGAATGAAATATACAAAGTCATGCAAAGGAAGGGTCTGAATCCAAGAATACTGTACCCAGCAAGGCTATCAATCAAAATTGAAGGGGAAATCAGGAGCTTCACAGACAAAAAAAGACTGAAGGAATTTATATCCACCAAACCAGCAATGCAAGAAATGCTAAAGGGTCTACTGTAAAAATAAAGAAATAGGAAGTGAAGAAGGAACACGGGTATGGAATAAAACTGGCGTCAAATGAGTACCTATAAATAATAACCTTAAATGTAAATGGATTAAATGCTCCAATCAAAAGACATAGGGTGTCAGATTGGATAAGAAAACAAGACCCATACATCTGTTGTCTACAAGAAACCCACCTCAGAAAAAAAGATGCACACAGACTGAGGGTGAAGGGATGGAAAAAAGTTTTCCAGGCAAATGGAAATGAAAAAAAAAGCTGGGGTAGCAATACTTATATCTGACAAATTAGATCTCAGAGAGAAAGACATAACAAGAGATAATGAAGGCCACTTCATAATACTAAAGGGAACAATCCAACAAGAAGAAATAACCCTGGTAAAGATATAAGCACCCAATACAGGAGCACCCAAATACATTAAAAAAAAAACTGCTGGAAGACATTAAGGGAGAGATTAATAGCAATACAATCATAGTAGGAGATTTTAATACCCCACTATCACCCTTCGACAAATCATCAAAAGAAAATATCACCAAAGAAATATCAATCCAAAATGACTCACTAGACCAGATGGAAATAATTGACATCTTCAGAACATTCCACCCCAAAGCCACAGAATATACATTCTTCTCAAATGCACATGGGACATTCTCAAAGATAGACCACATTTTGGGACATAGGCAAAGTCTCTTCAAATTCAAGAAGATAGAAATAATATCAAGCATCTTCTCAGATCATAATGGCATAAAACTGGAAATTAACTACAATAAAAATAATCCAAAGAAATCAAACACATAGAGACTAAACAGCATGCTATTAAACAAGGACTGGGTTACCAGAGAAATCAGGAAGAAATTAAAAACATCATGGCAACAAATGACAATGAAAACACAACAATCCAAAATCTATGGGACACAGGAAAAGCAGTTTTGAGAGGGAAGTTCATATCCTTACAAGCCTATTGCAAAAAACTAGAAAAAAGGCTAACAAGTGATCTAACTCTACAACTCTAAGAGCTAGAAAAAGAGCAACAAGAAAAGCCCAGTGTAAGCAGAAGGAAGGAAATAACAAAAATCAGAGCACAGATAAACGACATAGAGACCAAAGACACAATACATAAGATCAACAAAACCAAGAACTGGTTCTTTGAAAGGATAAACAAGATAGATGGACCTCTAGCCAGACTAACCAAGAAACAAAGAGAGAGGACCCAAATAAACAAAATCAGAAATGAAAGAGGTGAAATAACAACAGACCCCATCGAAATACAACGGATTGTTACAAAATACTACGAACAACTCTATTCCAACAAACTGAACAACCTGGAGGAAATGGACATATTCCTAGAAAAATACAAACTTCCAAAACTCAATCAGGAAGAACATAAAAATCTCAATAAACCAGTGACTTGGGAAGAAATTGAAACAGTCATCAAAAAGGTTCTAGCAAACAAAAGCCCAGGGCCAGATGGCTTCACAGGAGAGTTTTACTAAACATTCAAGGAAGAACTAAAACCTATCCTCCTCAGACTGTTCCAAAAAATACAAGAGGAAGGAACACTTCCAAACTCCTTCTATGAAGCCAGCATCACCCTAATACCAAAACCAGATAAAGACAACTCAATGAAAGAGAATTACAGGCCAATATCCCTCATGAACATAGATGCCAAAATCCTCAACAAAATTCTAGCAAATCGGCTCCAGCAGAGCATCACAAAGATCATACACCATGACCAAGTAGGATTTATTCCAGGAATGCAAGGTTGGTACAACATCCGCAAATCAATAAACGTGATTCATCACATAAACAAGTTGAAAGATAAAAATCATATAGTCATATCAATCGATGCAGAAAAAGCATTTGATAAAATCCAACACCCTTTCCTGATAAAAACTCTCAACAAGGTGGGAGTACAAGGATCATACCTCAACATAATAAAAGCTATATATGATAAACCCACAGCCAACATCATACTCAATGGCCAATAACTAAAACCATTCCCTCTAAGATCAGGAACAAGACAGGGATGCCCACTATCGCCACTCCTCTTTGACATAGTACTGGAAGTACTAGCCATTGCAATTAGACAAGAGGAGGAAATAAAAGGCATCCAAATTGGAAAAGAAGAAGTAAAGTTATCCTTATTTGCAGACGACATGATATTGTATATAAAAAACCCAAAAGACTCCATTAAAAAACTAATTGGCTTAATAAATGAATTTGGCAATGTAGCAGGATACAAAATTAACGCCAAGAAATCTATGGCATTTCTATACACCAACAGCGAATTTATAGAAACAGAGACTAAAAAAGCAATTCCATTTACCATCGCACCAAAAAAATTAAGATACCTGGGAATAAACTTAACTAAGGAAGTAAAGGACCTATATGCGGAAAACTACACGACACTGAAAAAAGAGATAGAGGAAGATGTAAACAGATGGAAGAACATACCTTGTTCATGGATTGGTAGAATCAACATCATCAAAATGTCCATACTTCCTAAAGCAATCTATAGGTTCAATGCACTCCCCATTAAAATACCAATGGCATATTTCACTGACCTAGAAAGAACTCTCCAAAAGTTCATTTGGAACAATAAAAGACCCCGAATAGCCACAGCAATCCTGAGAAAGAAGAGTAAAGTAGAAGGGATCTCAATACCAGACTTCAAACTGTATTACAAAGCCACTGTTCTCAAAACAGCCTGGTACTGGCACAAAAACAGACATATAGATCAATGGAATCGAATCGAGAACCCAGATATCAACCCAAATCACTATGCTCAATTAATATTTGACAAAGGAGGCACAAATATACAAAGGAGTCAAGACAGTCTCTTCAATAAATGGTGTTGGGAAAATTGGACAGATACATGCAAAAGAATGAAACTAGATCACCAACTTACACCATACACAAAAATAAACTCAAAATGGATACAGGACTTAAACATCAGACGGGAAACCATAAAAATATTAGAAGCATCCACAGGCAACAAAATCTCAGACATATGCCTAAAGAACTTCTTCACTGATACTGCCCCTAGGGCAATGGAAGCTAAAGAGAAAATAAACAAATGGGACTACATCAAAATAAAAAGCTTTTTTACAGCAAAAGAAACTATCAACAAAACAACAAGAAAGCCCACTGTGTGGGAGAACATATTTGCAAATGTTACCACTGATAAAGGTTTAATCTCCAACATCTACAAACAGCTTATACAACTAAATAAAAGGAAGATTAATGATCCAATTAAAAAATGGGCAATGGACCTAAATAGAATATTTTCAAAAGAAGACAGAAGGAAGGCCAAAAGGCACATGAAAACATGCTCAAAGTCACTAATTATCCGAGAGATGCAAATCAAAACAACAATGCGGTACCATCTCACACCTGTCAGAATGGCCAACATCAACAAATCAACAAACGACAAGTGTTGGCGAGGTTGCGGAGAAAAAGGAACCCTCGTGCACTGCTGGTGGGAATGCAGACTGGTGCAACCACTGTGGAGAACAGTATGGAGTTTCCTCAAAAAACTGAAAATGGAACTCCCATTTGACCCAGTAATCCCACTCCTAGGAATATATCCCAAGAAACTAGAAACACCAATCAGAAAGGATATATGCACCCCTATGTTCATAGCAGCACAGTCTACAATAGCTAGAATCTGGAAACAGCCTAGGTGCCTGTCAGCAGATGATTGGATCAAAAAACTTTGGTACATCTACACAATGGAATACTATGCTGCCATAAAAAGAAGGAATTCTCATCATTTGCAGCAACCTGGATAGAACTAGAGAACATCATGCTGAGTGAAATAAGCCTGTCAATGAAAGAGAAATACCACATGACCTCACTCATTTATGGATATTAAAAAACATTATAAACTGACAAACCAAAAGATAGATATAGAGACAGTAAAGCAACAAGTAGACTGTAAAATTACAGGGGGAGAGTAGGGAGATCTGGGGGAGATAAGAGATCAACCAAAGGACTTGTATACATGCATATAAGTACAACCAATGGACACAAAACTCTGGGGAGGGAGGGTATGTATGGGGGGGGCAATGTTCAAATATGTACACAGATAATAATTTAATAAAAAAATAAAATAAAATAAAATAAAATAAAATAAAATAAAATAAAAAAATAAAGTTATAGGCTCCTTTAAGTAAAAAATATAGGATTCATACACTGTTTAATGTGCTCTCAACTCGAATTAAGGAATTGCTGGATGTTAGATACCTTTTCTACAATAAGAACTGCCTTGAAGAATCTGTTTCAGCTGCTCTAAATGAGTTCTCATCTATTTATTTCATTTTCTCTGAATTATTCATGTCTTTATGTTTCCTATATTAGTCCTTCTTGTCCAAGTATAAGCATTGCCCACATATACTAACAACTTCCTATACACTGTTATGAACAGAAGAAGCTCGAGAACTTTGTCCCTCAACTATGTTAGACTGTAACGCTACATTACAGTGAACTATAAGGCTTTCCAAAGCTGTTCAATTTGCTCATTTTTCACTTTCAAGTCTTGTTTGACACACATGTAGAGTTCTAGGCTACTTTAAGTAAATAAAAGTGGTTTCGTACACTGTTTAATGTGCTCTTAACACTAATTAAGGATTTCCTGGAATTTAGATACCTCTTCTACACTAAATACTGATTTGGAGAATCTGTTCCAGCTGTTCTAAACGAGTTCTCATCTATTTACTGACATTTAATCTGAATTATTCATGTTTTCATGTAGTTTCCTATATTAGGACTTCTTGTCCAAGTACAAGCATTGCCCACATATACAAACAACTTCCTACACACTGTTATGAACAGAAGAATCTCGGGAACATTGTCCCTCAACTATGTAATAGAGTGTAATGCTACATTTCAGTGAAGTGTAAAGCTTTCCAAAACTGCTTAATGTTTTTATTTCCTAGGTCTTAGATACCTTTTATAAACAAACAAAAAAATTGGAGAAGTGTTTTATACATGTTCTATGCGATTTATCATCTATTTACGGTTATTTTTCCAGAATTACTGATGTTTCCTCATAGTTTCTAACATTAGGCCTTCTGGTCCTGGTATAAGCATTGGGAACATGGAGAAACCACTACCTAAACACTGTTATGAAACTGAAAAGCTGGGGAACATTGTCTCTCAACTATGGTATAGAGTTTAATGGTAGATTTCAGTGTATTTGCTACTTAATTTGCTAATTTCCAGCTTTCATGTAGTTTTCATGTAGTTTCCTATATTAGGCCTTCTTGCCCAAGTATAAGCATAGCCCCCATATACAAACAACTACCTAAAAACAGTTATGAACCTGAAAAGCCCAGGAACATTGTCTCTCAGCTATGTTATAGAGTTTAATGATACATCGCAGTGAAGTGTAAGGCTTTCCAAAGCTTCTCAATTTGCTTATTACTCTCTTACAAGCCTTGTGTGACACACATGTAAAGTTCTAGGCTACTTTAAGTAAATAAAAGAGGTTTCATAAACTGTTTAATGTGCTCTTAAAACTAAGTAAGGATTTCCCGAATCTTAGATACCTTTTCTACACTAAGAACTGATGTAGAGAATCTGTTTCAGCTGTTCTAAACAAGTTCTCATCTATTTACTTACATTTTCTCTGAATTATTCATGTTTTCAAGTACTTTCCTATATTAGGCTATCTTGTTCAAGTATAAGCATAGCCCAAATACGAATACAACTTTCTACACACTGTTATGAACAGAAGAATATTGGGAACATTGTCCCTCAACTATGTAATAGAGTGCAATGCTACATTGCAGTGAAGTGTAAGGCTTTCCAAAGTTGCTTAATGTGTTTATTTCTCTATTTCAATGGTATTCTGCCTTGTATGACACACATTTACCATTCTAGGCTCCTTTAAGTAAACAATATAGGATTCATACACTGTTTCAGGTAATCTTAACTCTAATTTAGAATTTTCTGGATCATAGATACTTTTTATAAACTAACAAAAAATTGGAGAAGTGTTTTATACATGTGCTATGCCAGTTATCATCTATTTACTGTTATTTTTCCAGAATTACTGATGTTTTCTCATAGTTTCTAACATTAGGTCTTCTGGTCCAGGTATAAGCTTTGGGAACATGGAGAAAGAACTAGCTAAACACTGTTATGAACCTGGAAAGCTGGGGAACATTGGCTCTCAACTATGGTATAGAGTTTAATGATACATTTCAGTGAAGTGTAAGGCTTCCCAAAGCTACTTATTTTGCTTACTTCTCTCTTTCTAGCTTTGTGTGACATACATTTAAAGTTCTAGGCTCCTTTAAGTAAAAAATATAGGATTCATACACTATTTAATGTGCTCTCAAGTCGAATTAAGGTATTCATGGATGTTATATACCTTCTCTATTCTAAGAGCTGACTTGGAGAATCTCTTTCAGCTGTTCTAAATGAGTTCTCATCTATTTACTGACATTTTTTTCTGAATTATTGAAATTTTCATGTAGTTTCTTATTAGGCTTTCTTCTAGTATAAGCATAGCCCACATATACAAACAACTTCCAACACACTGTTATGAACAGAAGAAGCTCGAGAACATTGTTCCTCAACTATGGTATAGAGTGTAATGCTATATTACAATGAAATGTAATGCTTTCCAAATCTACTCATTTTGCTCATTTCTCACTTTCAAGCCTTGTTTGACACACATGTAGAGTTCTAGGCTAAATTAAGTAAATTAAAGAGGTTTCATACACTGTTTAATGTGCTCTTAACACTAATTAAGAATTTCCTGGATCTTAGATACCTTTTCTACACTAAAAACTGACTTGGAGAAGCTGTTTCAGCTGTTCTAAACGAGTTCTCATCTATTTACTGACATTTTCTCTGAATTATTCATTTTTTCATGTAGTTTCCTATATTAGTCTTCTTGTCCAAGTATAAGCATAGCCCACATTTACAAACAACTTTCTTCACACTGTTATGGACCAGAGAAGATTGGGAATATTGTCTCTCAACTATGTTTTAGAGTTTAATGCTACAATGCAGTAAATTCTCAGACTTTCCCTGGCTGCTTAATTGTGCTTATTTCTCTCTTTCAAGCCATGTGTGACACACATTTTAAGTTCTAGGATACTTTTAGTAAATAATAGAAGTTTCATACACTGTTTAATGTGCTGTTATGTTTAATTAAAGATTTCTTGGATCTTAGACTCCTTTTCTCCAGTAACAACTGACGTGGAGAAATCTGATTCAGCTGTTCTATACAAGGTCTCATCTATTCATTTTTATTTCTCTGTATTACTCATATTTTCTTGTAGTTTCATATATTAGGCCTTCTTATCTTAATATTTGCATTGCCCAATGGACGAACAACGTGCTACACACTGTTATTATGCAGACAAGCTAGGGTTAGGATTAGGATTAAGGTTAGGGTTAGGGATAAGGTTAGGTTTAGGGTTAGGGATAGGGCTAGGGTTAGGATTAGGGCTTGGGTTAGGGTTAGTGTTAGGGCTAGGGTTAGTGTTAGTGCTAGGGCTAGGGTTAGGGTTAGGGTTAGAGTTAGGGTTAGGGTTAGGGCTAGGGTTAGGGTTAAGGCTAGGGTTAGGATTTGGGCTAGGGTGAGGGCTAGGGTTAGGGTTAGGGCTAGGGATAGGGTTAGTGTTAGTTTTAGGGCTAGGTTTAGTGTTAGGGTTAGGGCTAGGGTTAGTGTTAGGTTTAGTGTTAGGGTTAGGATTAGTGTTAGGGCTAGGTTTACCATTAGGGTTAGTGCTAGGGTTAGGGTTAGGGATAGGGGTAGGGTTAGGACAAGGGTTCGGGTTAGGGCTACGGTTCGGGTTAGGGTTAGAGCTAGGGTTAGGGTTAGGGCTAGGGATGGGTTATTGCTAGGGTTAGGGCTAGGGTTAGGGTGAGGGTTAGGGCTAGGGTTATGGCTAGGTTTAGGTTTAGGGTTAGCGTTATGGTTAGGGCTAGGGTTAAGGTTAGAGCTAGGGTTAGGGTTAGGGTTAGGGTTAGGTTTAGGGTTAGGCTTAGGACTAGGTTTAGGGTTAGTGTTAGGGCTATTGTTAGGGTTATTGCTATGGGTAAGGTTAGGGTTGGGTTTAGGGTTAGGGTTAGGGCTAGGGTTAGGATTATTGCTAGGGTTAGGGTTAGGATTAGGGTTAGGTTTAGGGCTAGGGTTAGGGTTAGGTTTAGGGCTAGGTTTAGGGTTAGGGTTAGGGCTATTGTTAGGGTTATTGCTAGGGTTAAGGTTAGGGCTAGGTTTAGGGTTATGGTTAGGGCTAGGGTTAATGTTATTGCTAGGGTTAAGGTTAGGGTTATGGTTAGGGTTAGGGCTAGGGTTAGGTTTAGTGCCTGGGTTATGGTTAGGGTTAGGGTTACAGCTAGATTTAGGTTTCGTGTTAGGGCTAGGGATGGGTTATTGCTAGGGTAGGGCTAGGGTTAGGTTTAGGGTCAGGGCTAGGGTTATGACTAGGGTTAGGTTTAGGGTTAGGGTTAGGGTAAGGGCTAGGGTTAGGGTTAGGGCTAGGGTTAGGGTTATGGCTAGGATTAGGGTTAGGGCTAGGGTGAGGATTAGGGTTAGTGTTAGGGCTAGGGTATAGGTTAGGGTTAGGGTTAGGGTTAGTTTTAGTACTAGGGTTTGGTTTAAGATTAGGGTTAGGTTTAGGGCTAGGGTTGGGGTTAGGGTAAGGGTTAGGGTTATGTTTAGGACTAGGATTAGGGTTAGGGTTAGGGTTAGGGTTAGAGTTAGGACTAAAGTTAGGATTATGGTTAGGGCTAGAGTTAGGGCTAGGTTTAGGGTTAGGGTTAGGCCTAGGGTTAGGGTTATTGCTAGGGTTAGGGTTAGGGTTAGTGTTAGGGTTAGGGCTAGGGTTAGATTTAGTGTTAGGGTTAGGGTTAGTGTTACAGCTAGTTTTCGGGTTAGGGTTAGGGCTAGGGATGGGTTATTGCTAGGGTTAGGACTAGGGTTAGGGTTAGGATCAGGGCTAGGGTTAGGGTTAGGGTTAGGGTTAGGTTTATTGCTAGGGTTAGGGTTAGGGTTGGAACTAGGGTTAGGGTTAGGGTTAGGGCTAGTGTTAGGGTTAGGGCTAGGGTTAGGGTTAGCGTTAGGGCTAGGGTTAGGGTTAGGGTTAGAGTTAGGGCTAGGGTTAGGGTTCGGGTTAGGTTTAGGGCTAGGGTTAGGGTTAGGGTTATGGCTAGAGTTTGGGTTATGGATAGGTTTAGGGTTAGGGATAGGGTGAGGGTTAGAGTTAGGGCTAGGTTTAGGGTTAGGGGTAGGGTTAGGGTTATTGTTAGGGCTAGGTTTAGTGTTAGGGTTAGTTCTAGGGTTAGGGTTAGTGTTACGTTTAGTGTCAGGTTTAGTGTTAGGGCTAGGTTTACCATTAGGGTTAGGGCTAGGGTTAGGGTTTGGTCTAGGGTGAGGGTTAGGGTTAGGGCTAGGGTTAGGGTTAGGGCTAGGGTTAGGGTTAGTGTTAGTGTTAGGGTTAGGGTTAAGATTACAGCTAGACTTCGGGTTAGGGTTAGGGCTAATAATGGGTTATTGCTAGGATTAGGGCTAGGGTTAGGGTTAGGGTCAGGGCTAGGGTTATGACTAGGGTTAGGTTTAGGGTTAGGGTTAGGGTTAGGGCTAGGGTTAGGGTTAGGGTTAGGGCTTGGGTTATGGCTAGGGTTAGGGCTTGGGTTATGGCTAGGGTTAGGGTTAGGGCTAGGGTTAGGGTTATGGTTAGGATTAGGGTTAGGACTAGGGTGAGAGTTAGGGTTTGTGTTAGGCCTAGATTTACAATAGTATTAGGGTTAGTGCTAGGGTTAGGGTTAGGGTTAGGGTTAGTGTTAGGTTTAGGGCTAGAGTAAGGTTTATTGCTAGGGTTAGGGATAGGGCTCAGATTAGAGTTAGGGTTAGGGTTAGGGTTAGGTTTAGGGCTAGGGTTAGGCTTAGGGCTTTGGTTATGGCTAGTGTTAGGGCTAGGGCTAGGGTTAAGGTTAGGGCTAGGGTTAGGGTTGGGGTTAGGGCTAGGGTTAGGGTTATTGCTAGGGTTAGGTTTAGTGTTAGGGTTAGGGTTAAGGTTAGGGTTAGGGCTAGGGTTAGAGTTAGGACTCTTGTTAGGATTATGGTTAGGGCTAGAGTTAGGGCTAGGTTTAGGGCTAGGGTTAGGGTTATTCCTAGCGTTAGTGTTAGGGTTAGCGTTAGGGCTAGATTTACAATAGTATTAGGGTTAGTTCTAGGGTTACGGTTAGGGCTAGTGTGAGGGTTAGGGTTAATGTTAGGGCTAGGTTTAGTGTTAGGTTTAGGGCTAGGTTTAGGGTTAGGATTAGGGTTAGTGTTAGGTTTAGGGCTAGATTTAGGTTTATTACTAGGGTTAGGGATAGGGCTCAGATTAGAGTTAGGGTTAGGGTTAGGGTTAGGTTAGGTTTAGGGCTAGGGTTAGGGTTAGGTTTAGGGCTAGAGTTACGGTTAGGGCTTTGGTTATGGCTAATGTTAGGGTTAGGGCTAGGTTTAAGGTTAGGGCTAGGGTTAGGGTTAGGGTTAGGCCTAGGGTTAGGGTTATTGCTAGCTTTAGGGTTAGGGCTAGGTTTAGGTTTAGGGTTAGAGCTAGGGTTAGGGTTATTGCTAGGGTTAGCATTAGGGTTAGGGTTAGGGTTAGGGTTACAGCTAGATTTAGGTTTAGGGTTAGGGCTAGGGATGGGTTATTGCTAGGGTTAGGACTAGGGTTAGGGTTAGGATCAGGGCTAGGGTTAGGGTTAAGGTTAGGGTTAGGTTTATTGCTAGGGTTTGGGTTAGGGTTAGGGCTAGGGTTAAGGTTAGGGTGAGGGTTAGGCTTAGGGTTAGGGCTAGGGTTAGGGTTATTGTTAGCTCTAGGTTTAGTGTTAGGGTTAGGGCTAGGGTTAGGGTTAGGGTTAGAGTTAGGGTTAGGGTTAGGGCTAGGTTAGGGTTAGGGCTAGGGTTAGGGTTTGGGCTAGGGTGAGGGTTAGGGTTAGGGCTAGGGTTAGGGTTAGGGCTAGGGTTAGGGTTAGTGTTAGTGTTAGGTCTAGGTTTAGTCTTAGTGTTAGCGCTATTGTTAGTGTTAGGGTTAGGATTAGTGTTAGGGCTAGGTTTACCGTTAGGGTTAGGGCTAGGGCTAGGGTTAGTGCTAGGGTTAGGGTTAGGGTTAGTGTTAGGGTAGGGTTTGGGCTAGGGTTAGGTTTAGTGTTAGGGTTAGGGTTAAGGTTACAGCTAGACTGAGGATTAGATTTGGGCTAGGGATGGGTTATTGCTAGGATTAGGGCTAGGGTTAGGGTTAGCGTCAGGGCTAGGGTTATGACTAGGGTTTGGTTTAGGGTTTGGGTTAGGGCTAGGGTTAGGGTTATTGCTAGGGTTAGGGTTAGGGCTAGTGTGAGGGTTAGGGTTATTGTTAGGGCTAGGTTAAATGTTAGGTTTAGGGCCAGGATTAGGGTTAGGGTTAGGGTTAGTGTTAGGTTTAGGGCTAGAGTTAGGTTTATTGCTAGGGTTAGGGATAGGGCTCAGATTAGAGTTAGGGTTAGGGTTAGGTTTAGTGTTTGGTTTCGTTCTAGGATTAGAGTTAGTGTTTGGGTTACGGTTGGGACTAGGTTTAGGTTTAGGGCTAGGGTTAGGGTTCGCCTTAGTGTTAAGGTTAGCGTTAGGGCTAGGATTAGTGTTAATGTTAGTGTTAGAGTTAGGGCTAGGGTTACCACTAGGGTTAGGGTTAGGGCTATGGTTAAGTTTATGGCTAGGATTAGGGTTAGGGTTAGGGCTAGGGTTAGGGTTAGGGTTAGTGTTAGGCTTCGGGTTAGGGTTAGGGTTAGGGTTAGTTTTATTACTAGGGTTAGTGTTAAGGTTAAGGTTAGGGTTAGGTCTAGGGTTAGTGCTAGGTTTAGAGTTAGGGTTAGGGCTAGCGTTAGTGTTATTGCTAGGGTTAGGGTTAGGATTAGGGTTAGGGTTAGGGTTAGGGCTAGGGTTAGAGTTAGTGTTAGGTTTCATTCGAGGGTTAGGGCTAGCGTTAGGGTTAGGGCTAGAGTTAGGGTTAGAGTTAGGCCTAGGGTTAGTGTTAGCATTAGCGGTAGGGTTAGGGTTATGTTAAGGACTAGGGTTAGGGTTAGGGTTAGGGCAAGGTTTAGGGTTGGGTTTAGGGCTAGGTTTAGGGTTAGGGTTAGGGCTAGCTTTAGGGCTAGGTTTAGAGTTAGGGCTAGGGTTAGGGTTAGGGTTAGAGCTAGGGTTACGGTTATTGATAGGTTAGGGTTAGGGTTAGGGTTAGGGCTAGCGTTAGGGTTTGGGCTAGGGTTAGGTTTAGGTCTAGGGTTAGGGCTAGGTTTAGGGTTAGTGTTAGGGTTAGGGCTAGGGTTAGGGTTATTGCTAGGGTTTGGGTTAGGATTAGGGTTAGGGTTAGGGTTAGTGCTAGGGTTAGGTTTAGTGTTATGTTTCGTTCTAGGTTTAGGGTTAGGGTAGGGTTTGGGTTAGAGTTAGGTCCTTGGTTAGGGTTAGGCCTAGCGTTAGGGTTAGGTCAAGGGTTAGGGTTAGCGTTAGGGCTAGGGTTAGTGTTAGGTTTAGACTTAATGCCAGGGTTAGGTTTATGGCTAGGGTTACGGCTAGGGTTACTGTTAGGCCTAGGGTTAAGTTTAGGGCTAGGGTTAGGGTGTGGTATAGGGCTACGGTTAGTGTTTGGGTTATGGTTAGGTTTAGTCCTAGGGTTAGGGTTAGGGTTAGGGTTAGGTTTAGTGCTAGGGTTAGGGTTAGGGTTAGGGTTCGTCCTAGAGTTTGGGTTAGTGTTAATGCTAGGGATGGGTTATTGCTAGGGTTAGGGCTAGGGTTAGTGTTAGGGTTAGGGCTAGGGTATGGCTAGGGTTAGGTTTAGGGTTAGGTTTAGTGTTAGGGCTAAGCTTAGGGTTAGGGTTTGTGTTACGGCTAGGGTTAGTTCTAAGGTTAAGGTTTGGGTTAGGGTTAGGGTTAGGGTTAGGGCTAGGGTTAGGGTTAGGTTTAGGGCTAGAGTTAGGTTTACTGTTAGTGCTAGGGATGGGTTATTGCTAGGGTTGGGCTAGGGTTATGGTTTGGGTTAGGGCTAGGGTTAGGGTTAGGGCTTGTGTTACGGCTATGGTTAGGGTTGGTTCTAGGGTTAAGGTTCGGGCTAGGGTTAGGGCTAGGGTTAGGGTTAGTTTTAGTACTAGGGTTAGGGTTAAGATTAGGGTTAGGTTTAGGGCTAGGGCTAGGGTTAGGGTTAGGGTTAGGGTTAGGGTTATGTTTAGGACTAGGGTTAGGGTTAGGGCTAGGTTTAGGGTTAGGGTTAGGATTAGGGTTAGGGTTAGGGTTAGGGCTAGGGTTAGGGTTAGTGTTTGGTTTCGTTCTAGGGTTAGAGTTAGTGTTTGGGTAAGAGTTGGGACTAGGTTTAGGTTTAGGGCTAGGGTTATGGTTAGCGTTAGGGTTAGGGTTAGCGTTAGGGCTAGGGTTAGTGTTAGTGTTAGAGTTAGGGCTAGGGTTACCACTAGGGTTAGGGTTAGGGCTAGGGTTAAGGTTATGGCTAGGATTAGGTTTAGGGTTAGGGTTAGGGCTAGGGTTAGGGTTAGGGTTAGGGTTAGGGTTAGTGTTAGGCTGCGGGTTAGGGTTAGGGTTAGTTTTAGTACTAGCGTTCTGGTTAAGGTTAGGGTTAGGCTTAGGTCTAGGGTTAGTGCTAGGTTTAGAGTTAGGGTTAGGGTTAGGGCTAGGGTTAGGGCTAGGGTTAGTGTTATTGCTAGGGTTAGTGTTAGGATTAGGGCTAGCGTTAGGGTTAGGGCTAGGGTTAGGGTTAGCGTAAGGCCTAGGGTTAGTTTTAGCATTAGAGTTAGGGCCAAGGTTACGGTAAGGCCTAGGGTTCGGCCAGGGTTAGGGTTAGGGCTAGGTTTAAGGTTAGGGCTATTGTTATGGTTAGGGTTTGGGCTAGGGTTAGTGTTAGGGCTACGGCTAGGATTTGTGCTAGGGTTAGGGTTAGGGTTTGGGTTAGGTTTAGGGCTAGGGTTAGGGTTAGGGTTATGGCTAGAGTTAGGGTTAGGGTTAGTGCTAGGGATGGGTTATTGCTAGGGTTAGGGCTAGGGTTAGGGTTATGGTTCGGGCTAGGGTATGGCTACGATTAGGTTTAAGGTTAGGGTTCGGGTTAGCGCTAGGTTTAGGTTTCATGCTTGTGTTACGGCTAGGGTTAGGGTTAGTTCTAGGGTTAAGGTTAGGGCTAGGTTTAGGGTTAGGGTTAGGGCTAGTGTTAGGCTTAGGGTTATGGTTAGGGTTAGTTTTTGTACTAGGTTTAGGGTTAGGGTTAGGGTTAGGGTTAGGGCTATGGCTAGGGTTAAGTTTAGGATTAGGGTTAGGGTTAGGGTTAGGGCTAGGGTTAGGTTTAGGGTTAGGGCTAGGCTTAGGGTTAGGACTAGGGTTAGGGTTAGGTTTAGGGTTAGGGTTAGGTTTAGGGCTAGGGTTAGGTTTAGGGCTAGGGTTAGGGTTAGTATTAGGGCTAGGTTTAGTGTTAGGGTTAGGGCTAGGGTTAGGTTAGGGTTAGGGTTAGGTTTAATTCTAGGGTTAGGGTTAGTGTTAGGGCTAGGTTTACGGTTATGGTTAGGGCTAGGGTTAGGCTTAGGGCTCACTCACTACCACCTGTCCTCACACACGGCTTCCTTTCCTCACACACTGCCACCTGTCTGCAAACACTGTTACCTGACCTCACATGCTGTCACATGACCTCAAAATCTGTCACCTGTTCACACATACTGTCACCTTTCCTCACACACTTTATCCTGTCCTCACACACTGCTACCTGTCCTCACACAGTGTCACATGTTCTCACACTCTGCCACCTGTCCACACATACTGCTTCCTGTCCTTACATACTGTCAACTGTTCTCAAACAATGTCACCTGTCTTAACACACTGCCACCTGTCCACAAACAGTGTCACCTGTCCTCCCACACTGCCACCATTCTGCAAACACTGCCAACTGTCCTGCCACCTGTCTGAAAACACTGGACCTGTCCTCACCCACTGTAACCAGTTCTCCCACACTGTCACCTGCCCTAAAATACTTTCACCTGTCAGCAAACACTGATACCTGAATTCACACACTGCCATGTGTCCTCACACACTGCCACCTGTCCTAACACACTGTCACCTGATCTCAAACACTGTCACCTGTCCTCACTTACTGAAACCTGTCCGCAAACACTGTCACCTGTCCTCACACACTGCCACCTGTCTGCAAACACTGCCAACTGTCCTCTCACACTGCCACCTGTTCTCACACACTGTCTCCTGTTCTCACTCATTGCCACCTGTCCTCACACACTGTCACCTGTCCTCACACATTGTCACTGTCCTCATATACTGCCACCTGTCCTCAAACACTGGCACCTGTTCTCACACATTGTCACCTAACCTCACACAATGCCTCCTGTCCTCACACACTGCCTCCTGTAATCAGACCCTGCCCCTGTCCTCACACACTGCCACATGTTCTCACATACTGTCACCTGTCCTCCCACACTGCATCGTGTCCTCACACACTGTCACCAGTTCTCACACACTGCCACCTGTCCTCACACACTATGACCTGTTCTCACTCATTGCCACCTGTCCTCACAAACTGTCACCTGTTCTAACACACCTTCACCTCTCCTCACACACTGTCACCTGTACTCACACTCTGCCACCTGTCCTCACATACTTTCACCTGTTCTCACACACTGCCACCTGTCCTCACACACTGTCACCTGATATCACACACTGTCAGCAGTTCTCACAAACTGTCACCTGTCCTAACACACTGTCACCTGTTTTCACACACTGCCATATGTACTCACACACTGCCACCTACCCTCACACACTGCCACCTGACCTAACACACTGTCACCTCTATTCACACACTGCCACCTGTCCTCAAACACTGCCACCTGTCTGCAAACACTGTTACCTGACCTCACACACTGTCACATGACCTCACACACTGTCACCTGTTCACACACACTGTCACCTGTCCTCACATACTTCATCCTGTCCTCACACACTGTTTCCTGTCCTCACACAGTGTCACATGTTCTCACACTCTGCCACCTCTCCACACATACTGCATCCTGTCCTCACACACTGCCACCTGTTTTCACACACTGTCACCTGTTCTCACACACTGTCACATGTCTGTCACCTGTTCTCACACACTGTCACCTGTCCTTGCACACTGCCACCTGTGCTCACACACTGTCACCTGTTCTCACACACTGCCACCTGTCCTCATACACTGTCACCTCTCCTCACAAACTTTCACCTGTCCTCACACACTGTAACCTGTCCTCACACACTGTCAACTGTTCTCAAACACTGTCACCTGTCTTAACACACTGCCACCTGTCCACAGTGTCACCTGTCCTCACACACTGCCACCATTCTGCAAACACTGCCAACTGCCCTGCCACCTGTCTGCAAACACTGCCACCTGTCCTCACCCACTGTAACCAGTTCTCACACACTGTCCCCTGCCCTAAAATACTGTCACCTGTCAGCAAACACTGATACCTGAACTCACACACTTCCATGTGTCCTCACACACTGCCACCTGTCCTAACACACTGTCACCTGATCTCACACACTGTCACTTGTCCTCACTTGCTGAAACCTGTATGCAAACACTGTCACCTGTCCTCACACACTGCCACCTGTCTGCAAACACTGCCAACTGTCCACTCACACTGCCACCTGTTCTCACACACTGTCTCCTGTTCTCACACATTGCCACCTGTCCTCACACACTGTCACCTGTCCTCACACATTGTCACTGTCCTCACACAATGCCACATGTTCTCACACACTGTCACCTGTCCTCACACACTGCCACATGTTCTCACACACTGTCTCCTGTCCTCAAACACTGCCACCTGTCCTCACACACTGCATCCTGTCCTCACACAATGTCAACTGTTCTCACACACTGCCACCTGTCCTCACACACTGTGACCTGTTCTCAGACATTGACACCTGTCCTCACACACTGCATTGTCCTCACACACTGTCACCTGTTCTAACACACTGCCACCTGTCCTCACACACTGTCACCTGTTCTCACACACTGTCACCTGTCCTCACACACTGTCACCTGTACTCACACTCTGCCACCTGTCCTCAAATACTGCATCATGTCCTCACACACTGCGACCTGTCCTCACACACTGTCACCTATTCTCACACTCTGACACCTGTCCTCAGATACTGTGACCTGTTCTAACACACTGCCACCTGTACTCAAACACTGCCACCTGTCCTTACACAGTTTAAGGATTTCCAAAGCTGCTTAATGTGTTTATTTCTCTATTTCATGGTTTTCTGTCTTGTATGACATACATTTAGAGTTATGTGCTCCTTTAAGTACATAATATAGGTTTTATACATTGTTTAATGATCTCTTTCGTGTAATTAAGGTTTTCGTGGATCTTAGATACAATAGATTTTCTGCACTACCTGACTTGGAGCATTGTTTTTCTACATGTCTCATGTGAGTTCTTCCCTATTTACTGTTATTTTCTCTGAATTACTGTTTTCTTGTCATTTCTAATATTAGTCCATCTTGTCCAATATAAGCATTGGGAACATGGACAAACCACTACCTAAACACTGTTATGAACCTGAAAAGCTTGGGAACATTGTCTCTCAACTATGTTATAGAGTTTAATGATACATTTCAGTGAAGTGTAAGGCTTTCCAAAGGAACTTAATTTGTTTATTTCTCTCTTTCAAGCTATTTGTGACATACATTTAAAGTTCTAGGCTCCTTTAAGTAAAAAATATAGGATTCATGCAATGTATAATGTGGTCTCAACTCGAATTAAGGAATTCCTGGATGTTAGATACCTTTTCTACACTAAGAACTGACTTGAGAATCTGTTTCAGCTGTTCTAAATGAGTTCTCATCTATATACTGTCATTTTCTTTGAATTATTCATGTTTTTATGTAGTTTCCTATATTAGGCCTTCTTATCCAAGTATAAGCATTGCCCACATAAACAAACAACTTCCTACACACTGTGATAAAGAGAAAAAGCTCGATAACATTGTCCCTCAACTATGTTATAGAGTGTAATGCTACATTACGGTGAAGTGAAGGCCTTCCAAAGCTGCTTACTGTATTAATTTCTCTATTTTAATGGTATTCTGGCTTGTATGACACACATTTACCGTACTAGGCTCCTTTAAGTAACCAATCTAGGATTCATACACTGTGTTATGTGATCTTAACTCTAATTAAGCATATTCTGGATCGTAGATACCTTTTATAAACTAACAACAGGCTTGGAGAAGTGTTTTATACATGTTCTATGCGAGATCTCATCTATTTACTGTTATTTTCCCAGAATTACTGATGTTTTCTCCTGGTTTCTAACATTCGGCCTTCTTGTCCTGGTTTAAGCATTGGGAACATGGACAAACAACTACCTAAACACTGTTATGAACCTGAAAAGCTCAAGAACATTGTCTCTCAACTATGTTATACAGTTTAATGATACATTTCATTAAAGTATAAGGCTTTCAAAAGCTACTTAATTTGCTTATTTATATATTTCAAGCTTTCTGTGACATACATTTAAAGTTCTAGGCTACTTTAAGTAAAAAAAAAAGAGGATTCATATACTGTTTAATGTGCTCTCAACTCAAATTAAGGAATTCCTGTATGTTAGATACCTTTTCTTCACTAAGAACTTATTATACTTGGAGAATCTGTTTCAGGTATTCTAATCGAGTTCTCATCTATTTACAGTCATTTTCTCTGAATTATTCATTTTTTCATGTAGTTTCCTATATTAGGCCTTCTTGTCCAAGTATAAGCATAGCCCACATATAAAAACAACTTCCTACACACTGTTATGACCAGAAGAAGCTTGGGAACATTGTCTCTCAACTATGTTATAGAGTGTAACACTACATTGCAGTGAAGTGTAATGCTTTCCAAAGCTGCTTAATGTGGTTATTTCTCTATTTCAATGGTATTCTGCCTTGTATGACTCATATTTAATTTTATGGGTTCCTTTAAGTAAACTATATAGGATACATACACTGTTTCATGTGATCTTAAATATAACTTAGGATTTCCTGGATCTTAAATAACTTTTATAAACTAGCAACAGACTTGGAGAAGTGTTTTATACATGTTCTATGTGATTTCTCATCTATTTACTGTCATTTTCTCTGAATTATTCATGTTTTCATGTAGTTTCCTATATTAGGCCTTCTTGTACAAGTATAAGCATTGCCCACATATACAAACATCTTCCTGCACACTGTTATGAACAGAAGAATCTCAAGAACATTGTCCCTCAACTATGTAATAGTTTGTAATGCTACATTACAGTGAACTGTCAGGGTTTCCAAAGTTGCATAATTTGCTTATTTCTCTCTTTCAAATCTTTTGTGACACACATGTAAAGTTCTATGCTACTTTAGTTAAATAAATGAGGATTCATACACTGTTTAATGTGCTCTTAATTCTTATTAAGGATTTCCAGAATCTTAGATACCTTTTCTACACTAAAAACTGACTTTTAGAATCTGTTTCAGCTGTTCTAAACAAGTTTTCATCTATTTACTGACATTTTCTCTGAATTATTCACGTTTTCATGTAGTTCCCTACATTAGGTCTTCTAGTCCAAGAATAACTATAGCCCACATATAAATAAAACTACCTACACAGTATTATGAACAGGAGAATCTTGGGAACATTGTCTCTCAACTATGTAATGGAGTGTAATACTACATTGCAGTGAAGTGTAAGGCTTTCTAAAGCTGCTTAATGTGTTTACTTCTCTATTTCAAGGGTATTCTGCCTTGTATGACACATATTTACTGTTCTAGGCTCCTTTGTAAACAATATAGGATTCATACACTGTTTCAAGTGATCTTAACTTTAACTAAGGATTTCCTGGATCTTAGATACCTTTTATAAACTAACAACAGACTTGGAGAAATGTTTTATACATGTTCTATGTGAGTTCTCATTTATTCACTGTTGTTTTCCCAGAATTACAGATGTTTTCTCTTAGTTTCTAATATTCGGCCTCCTTGTCCAGGTATAAGCATTGGGAACATGGACAAACAACTACCTAAAAACTGTTCTGATCCTGAAAAGCTGGGGAACATTGTCTCTCAACCATGTTATAGAGTAGAATGATATATTTCAGTTAAGTCTAAGGCTTTCCAAAGCTACTTAATTTGCTTATTTCTCTCTTTCAAGCCTTGCGTGCCACACATGTAAAGTTCTAGGCTACTTTAAGTAAATATAATAAAAGAGGTTTCATACACTGTTTAATGTGCTCTTAACACTAATTAAGGTTTTCCTGGATCTTAGATACCTTTTCTACAATAAAAACTGACTTGGAAAATCTGTTTCAGCTGTTCTAAACGAGTTCTTATCTATTTACTGACATTTTTTCTGAATTATTGAAATTTTCATGTATTTTCTTATTAGGCTTTCTTCTCCTAGTATAAGCATAGCCCACATATACGAACAACTTCCTACACAGTGTTATAAACAGAAGAAGCTCGAGAACATTGTCCCTCAACTATGTTATAGAGTGTAATGATATATTACAATGAACTGTAATGCTTTCCAAAGCTGCTCAATTTGCTTATTTCTCTCTTTAAAGCCTTGGGTGACACACATGTATAGTTCTAGGCTACTTAAGTAAATAAGAGAGGTTTCATACACTGTTTAATGTGCTCTTTATTCTATTTAAGGCTTCCCTGGATCTTAGATACCTTTTCTTCACTAAGAACTGACTTGGAGAATTGGTTTCAGCTGTTCTAAACGAGTTCTCATCTATTTACTGACATTTTCTCTGAATTATTCATGTTTTCATGTAGTTCCCTATATTAGGCCTTCTAGTCCTAGTATAAGCATAGCCCACATTTACAAACAACTTCCTACACACTGTTGTGGACCAGAAAAGATTGGGAATATTGTCTCTCAACTATGTTTTAGAGTTTAATGCTACTATGCAGTAAATTCTCAGACTTTCCCTTGCTGCTTAATTGTGCTTATTTCTCTCTTTCAAGCCTTGTGTGACACACATTTTAAGTGCTAGGCTACTTTCAGTAAATAATAGAAGTTTCATACACTGTTTAATGTGTTGTTACGTTTAATTAAAGATTTCCTGGATCTTAGACTCCTTTTCTCCAGCCACAACTGACTTGGAGAAATCTGTTTCAGCGGTTCTATATGAGGTCTCATCTATTTATTCTTAATTTCTCTGTATTACTCATATTTTCTTGTAGTTTCATATATTTGGCCTTCTAATCCAAATATAAGCATTGTCCAATGGACAATCAACGTGCTACACACTGTTATTATGCTGACAAGCTATGGTTAGGATTAGGGTTAGGGTTAGGGTTAAGGTTAGGGTTATGGTTAGGGCTCAGGTTAGGGTTAGGGTTAGGGTTAGGGGTAGGGTTAGGGTTAGGGTTAGGGTTAGGGTTAGGGTTAGGATTAGGGCTAGGGTTAGGGTTAGGTTTAGTGCTAGGTTTAGGGTTAGTGCTAGGGCTAGGGTTAGTGTTAGGGTTAGGGCTAGGGTTAGGGTTAGATTTGGGCTAGGGTTAGGGTTAGGGTTAGAGTTAGGGCTAGGGTTAGGGTTGGGGTTAGGATTAGGGCTAGGGTTAGGATTAGGTTTAGGGTCAGGGTTAGGTTTATTGCTAGGGTTAGGGTTATGGTTCGGGCTAGGGATGGGTTATTGCTAGGGTTAGGGCTAGGGTTAGGGTTAGGGTTAGGGCTAGGGTATGGCTAGGGTTAAGTTTAGGGTTAGGGTTAGGGTTAGGGCTTGTTTTACGGCTAGGGTTAGGGTTAGTTCTAGGTTTAAGTTTAGGGCTAGAGTTAGGGTTAGTGTTAGGGCTAGTGTTAGGCTTAGGGTTAGGGTTAGGGTTAGTTTTAGTACTTGGGTTAGGGTTAAGGTTAAGTTTAGGGTTATGTTTAGGGCTAGGGTTAGGGTTAGGGGTAGGGCTAGTGTTAGTGTTAGGGCTAGGGTTAGTGTTAGGACTATGGCTAGGGTTAAGGTTAGGATTAGGGTTAGGGTTAGGGTTAGGGCTAGGGTTAGGTTTTGGATTAGGTCTAGGGTTAGGGTTAGTGCTAGGGTTAGGCAGTGGTCTTCAAACTAGGGCCCGCTGGCCACATGCGGCCCGCAGAGGAGTCTGATCCGGCCTGCCAGGTTTTTTGGGCAGTGAGCGCAGCCGAGGTGTTACAGTAGGAATTAGTAGTTCATATAGTCCGGCCCTCCAGCTCTCTGAGGGACTGTGATCTGGCCCCCACTTTAAAAAGTTTGAGGACCCCTGGGTTAGGGTTAGGGCTAGGGCTAGGTTTAGGGTTAGGGCTAGGGTTTGGGTTAGGGCTAGGCTGAGGGTTAGGTTTAGTGCTATGCTTAGGGTTAGGGCTAGGGTTAGGGTTAGTGTTTGGGCTAGGTTTAGTGTTAGGGTTAGGGCTAGGTTTAGGGTTAGGGTTAGGGTTAGGGTTAGGTTTAGTGCTAGGGTTAGGGTTAGTGTTAGGGCTAGGTTTACAGTTAGGGTTAGGGCTAGGGTTAGGGTTAGGGCTCACACACTGCCACCTGTCCTCACACACTTCATCCTGTCCTCACACACTGCGAATTGTCCTCACACAGTGCCACCTGTCTGAAAACACTGTTACCTGACCTCACACACTATCACATGACTTCACACACTGTCACCTGTTCACACACACTGTCACCTGTCCTCACACACTGCATCCTGTCATCACACACTGCTACTTGTCCTCACACACTGTCACATGTTCTCACACTCTGCCACCTATCCTCACACACTGTCACCTATCCTCACACACTGTCACCTGACCTCACACACTGTCACCTGTTCTCACACACTGTCACCTGTCCTAATGCACTGCCACCTGTCCTCACACACTTTCACCTGTTCTCACACACTGTCACCTGTCCTCGCACACTGCCACCTGTCCAACACACTGTCACCTCTTCTTACACACTGCCACCTGTCCTCACACACTGTCACCTTTCCTCACAAACTTTCACCTGTCCTCACACACTGTCACCTGTTCTCATACACTGTCACCTGTCCTAATGCACTGCCACCTGTCCTCACACACTGTCACCTGTCTGCAAACACTGCCACCTGTCCTCTCACACTGTCACCGGTTCTCACACACTGTCCCCTGCCCTAAAATACTATCACCTGTCAGCAAACACTGATACCTGAATTCTCACACTGCCATGTGTCCTCACACACTGCCACATGTCCTAACACACTGTCACCTGATCTCACACACTGTCACCAGTACTCACATACTGCCACCTGTCTGCAAACACTGCCAACTGTCCATTCACACTGCCACCTGTTCTCACACACTGTCACCTGTTCTCACACATTGCCGCCTGTCCTCACAAACTGTCACCAATCCTCACACATTGTCACCTGACCTCACACACTGCCTCCTGTCCTCACACACTGCCTCCTGTAATCAGACCCTGCCCCTGTCCTCACACACTGCCACATGATCTCACACACTGTCACCTGTCCTCACACACTGTAACCTGTACTCACACTCTGACACCTGTCCTCACATACTGCATTATGTCCTCACACACTGCGACCTGTCCTCACACACTGTCACCTGATATCACACACTGTCACCAGTTCTCACAAACTGTCACCTGTCCTAACACACTGTCACCTGTTTTCACACACTGCCACCTGCCCTCACACACTGCCACCTGTCCTAACACGCTGTCACATGTTTTCACACACTGCCACCTGTACTCAAACATTGCCACCTGTCTTCACACAGTGTGGATTTCCAAAGCTGCTTAATGTGCTAATTTCTCTATTTCATAGATTTCTGTCTTGTATGACATACATTTAGAGTTATATACCTATGCTCCTTTAAGTACATAATATAGGTTTTATACATTGTTTAATGATCTCTTTAGTGTAATTAAGGTTTTCCTGGATCTTAGATAGATTTTCTGCACTAACAACTGACTTGGAGCATTGTTTTTCTACATGTCTCATGCGAGTTCTTCCCTATTTACTGTTATTTTATCTGAATTACTGTTTTCTTATCGTTTCCAATATTAGTCCTTCTTGTCCAATATAAGCATTGGGAACATGGACAAACAACAACCTAAACACTGTTTTGAACCTGAGAACCTCTGGAACATTGTCTCTCAATTATATTATTGAGTTTAATGCTACATTACAGTGAAGTCAAAAGCTTTCCAAAGCTGCTTAAAGGTGCTTAGTTCTCTATTTCAAGGATATTCTGCCGTGCATGACACACATTTACATTTCTAGGCTACTTTAAGTAAATGATTGAGGTTTCATACACTGTTAAATGGGCTCCATCCTCTAAAAATTTCCTGGATATTAGGTACCTTTCTACAGAAACAACATACTTGGAGTAGTGTTTACTACATGTTGAATGCTAGTTCGTACACTATTAAGAAACTAAGAAGCTCAGGAACATTGTCTCTCAACTATGTTATAGAGTTTAATACTACATTGCTGTGAAGTCTAAGGCTTTGAAAAATGCTGAAATATGCTAATTTCTCTATTGCAAGGCTATTTTGCCTAGTATGACACACATTTAAAGTTAAAGGCTCTTTTAAGTAAATAAAAGAGGTTTCATACACTGTTTCATGAGATCTTTACTGTAATTAAGGAATTCCTGGATCATAGATTCCTTTTATAACCAAACAACAGACTTGAAGTAGTGTTTCCTACATGTTCTATGAAAGTTCTCATCTATTTACTGTTATTTTTACAGAATTACTGATGTTTTCTTGTAGTTTCCAATAGTAGGCCATCTTGTCAAAGTATAAACATTGGGAATATGGACAAACAACTTCCGACACATGGTTATGAACCTGAGAAGCTCAGGAATATTGTCTCTCACTAGATATGTTATAGAGTTTAATGCTACATTGCAGTTAAGTCTAAGGGTTTCTCCAGTTACTTACTTGTGCTTATTTCTCTCTTTCAAGCCTTATGTGACACACATTTACAATTCTAGGTTCTTTTGAGTAAATAATAAAGGATTCATACACTGTTTAATGTGCTCTCAACTCGAATTAAGGAATTCCTGGATGTTATAAACCTTTGCAACACTAAGAACTGACTTGAAGAAGCTGTTTCAGCTGTTCTAAATGAGTTCTCATTTATTTACTGTCATTTTCTCTGAATTATACATGTTTTCATATAGTTTCCTATATTAGGCCTTGTTGTCCAAGTATAAGCACTGCCCACATATACAAACAACTTCCTATACATTGTTATGAACAGAAGAAGCTCGAGAACATTGTCCCTCAACTATGTTATAGAGTGTAATGCTACATTACAGTGAACTGTAAGGCTTTCCAAAGATGTTCAATTTGCTCATTTCTCACTTTCAAGCCTTGTTTGACACACTTGTAGAGTTCTAGGCTATTTTAAGTAAATAAGAGAGGTTTCCTACACTGTTTAATGGGCTCTTAACACTAATTAAGGATTTCCTGGATCTTAGACACTTTTTCTACACTAAAAACTGACTTGGAGAATCTGTTTCAGCAGTTCTAAACGAGTTCTCATCTATTTACTGACATTTTTCTCTGAATTATTCATGTTTTCATGTAGTTTCCTATATTAGGCCTTCTTGTCCAAGTATAAGCTTAGCCCACATATAAAAAAAAAACTTCCTACACACTATTATGACCAGAAGAAGCTTGGGAACATTGTCTCTCAACTATGTTATAGCGTGTAATACTACATTGCAGTGAAGTGTAAGGATTTCCAAAGCTGCTGAATGTGTTTATTTCTCTATTTCAATGGTATTCTGCCTTGTATGACACACATTTACCATTCTAGGCTCCTTTAAGTAAACACTATAGGATTCATACAATGTTTCAGGTGATCTTAACTCGAATTTAGGATTTCCTGGATCTTAGATACCTTTTATAAACTAACATCAGGCTTGGAGAAGTGTTTTATACATGTTCTATGTGAGTTCTCATCTATTTACTCTTATTTTCCCAGAATTACTGAAGTTTTCTCATAGTTTCTAACATTCTGCCTTCTTTTCCAGGTATAAGCTTTGGGAACAAGGACAAACAACTACCTAAACACTGTTATGAACCTGAAAAGCTCAGGAACATTGTCTCTCAACTATGTTATACAGTTTAATGATATATTTCAGTGAAGTGTAAGGCTCTCCAAAGCTACTTAATTTGCCTATTTCTCTCTTTCTATCTATGTGTGACATACATTTAAAGTTCTAGGCTCCGTTAAGTAAAAAATATAGGATTCGTACACTGTTTAATGTGTTCTCAACCCGAATTAAGGAATTCCTGGATGTTAGATACCTTTTCAACACTACGAACTGACTTGGAGAAGCTGTTTCAGCTGTTCAAAATGAGTTCTCATCTATTTACTGTCATTTTCTATGAATTATACATTTTTTCATGAAGTTTCCTATATATGGCCTTGTCCAAGTATAAGCATTGCCCAGATATACAAACAACTTCCTATACACGGTTTTGAACAGAAAAAGCTCGAGAACATTGTCTCTCAACTATGTTATTGAGTGTAATACTACATTACAGTGAACTGTAAGGCTTTCCAAACTGTTCAATTTGCTCATTTCTCACTTTCAAGCCTTGTTTGAAACACATGTAGAGTTCTAGGCTACTTTAAGAAAATAAAAGAGGTTTCATACACTGTTTAATGTGCTCTTAACACTAATTAAGGATTTCCTGGATCTTAGATACCTTTTCTACACTAAAAACTGACTTGGAGAATCTGTTTCAGCTGCTCTGAACAAGTTCTCATCTATTTTCTCACATTTTCTCTGAATTATTCGTGTTTTCATGTAGTTTCATATATTAGGCCTTCTTGTCCAAGTATAAGCATAGCCCACATATAAAAACAACTTCCTACACACTGTTATGACCAGAAGAAGCTTGGGAACATTGTCTCTCAACTATGTTACAGCGTGTAATACTACATTGCAGTGAAGTGTAAGGATTTCCAAAGCTGCTTAATGTGTTTATTTCTCTATTTCAATGGTATTCTGCCTTGTATGACACACATTTTCTGTTCTAGGCTCCATGAATTAAACAATATAGGATTCATACAATGTTTCATGTGATCTTAACTCTAATTTAGGATTTCCTGGATATTAGATACCTTTTATAAACTAACAACAGACTTGGAGAAGTGTTTTATACAAGTTCTATGTGAGTTCTCATCTATTTACTGTTATTTTCCCAGAATTACTGATGTTTTCTCGTAGTTTCTAAGATCCGGCCTTCTTGTATAGGTATAAGCATGGGTAACATGGACAAAGAACTACCTAAACACTGTTATGAACCTGACAAGCTCGGGAACATTGTCTCTCAACTATGTTATGCAGTTTAATGATACATTTCAGTGAAGTGTAAGGCTTTCCAAAGCTACTTAATTTGCTTATTTCTCTCGTTCTAGCTTTGTGTGACAAACATTTAAAGTTCTAGGCTCCTTTAAGTAAAAAATATAGGATTCATACACTGTTTAATGTGCTCTCAACTCGAATTAAAGAATTCCTGGATTTTAGATACCTTTTCTACACGAAAAACTGACTTGGAGAATCTGTTTCAGGTGTTCTAATTGAGTACTCATCTATTTACTGACATTTTCTATGAATTATTCATGTTTTCATGTAGTTTCCTATATTAGGCCTTCTTGTCCAAGTATAAACATTGCCCACATATACAAACAACTTCCTATACACTGTTATGAACAGAAGAAGCTCAAGAACATTGTCCCTCAACTATGTTATAGATTGTAATGCTACATTACAATAAACTGTAAGGCTTTCCAAAGCTGTTCAATTTGCTCATTTCTCTCTTTGAAGCCTTGTGTGACATACATTTAAAGTTCTAGGCTCCTTTAAGTAAAAAATATAGGATTCGTACACTGTTTAATGTGCTCTCAACTCGAATTAAGGAATTCCTGGATGTTAGATACCTTTGCAACACTAAGAACTGACTTGGAGAAGCTGTTTCAGCTGTTCTAAACGAGGTCTCATCTATTTACTGTCATTTTATCTGAATTATACATGTTTTCATTCCTATATTAGGCCTTCTTGTCCAAGTATATGCATTGCCCACATATACAAACAACTTCCTATACACTGTTATGAACAGAAGAATCTCGAGAACATTGTCCCTCAACTATGTTATAGAGTGTAATGCTAGATTACAGTGAACTGTAAGGCTTTCCAAAGCTGTTCAATTTGCTCATTTCTCTCTTTGAAGCCTTGTGTGACACACATGTATAGTTCTAGGCTACTTTAAGTAAATAAAAGAGGTTTCATACACTGTTTAATGTGCTCTTCATTCTATTTAAGGATTACCTGGATCTTAGATACCTTTTCTTCACTAAGAACTGTCTTGGAGAATCGGTTTCAGCTGTTCTAAACGAGTTCTCATCTATTTACTGACATTTTCTCTGAATTATTCATTTTTTCATGTAGTTTCCTATATTAGTCTTCTTGTCCAAGTATAAGCCTAGCCCACATTTACAAACAACTTCCTACACACTGTTATGGACCAGAGAAGATTGGCAATATTGTCTCTCAACTATGTTTTAGAGTTTAATGCTACTATGCAGTAAATTCTCAGACTTTCCCTGTCTGCTTAATTGTGCTTATTTCTCTCTTTCAAGCCTGTGTGACACATATTTTAAGTGCTAGGCTACTTTCAGTAAATAATAGAAGTTTCATACACTGTTTAATGTGTTGTTACGTTTAATTAAAGATTTCCTGGATCTTAGACTCCTTTTCTCCAGTCACAACTGACTTGGAGAAATCTGTTTCAGCTGTTTTATATGAGGTCTCATCTATTTATTCTTAATTTCTCTGTATTACTCATATTTTCTTTTAGTTTCATATACAATATTAGGCTTTCTTATCCAAATATAAGCATTGCCCAATGGACAAACAACGTGCTACACACTGTTATTATGCTGACAAGCTAGGGTTAGGGTTAGGGTTAGGGTTAGGGTTAAGGTTAGGGTTACGGTTAGATTAGGGTTAGGTTTATTGCTAGGTTAGGGTTAGTGTTAGGGCTAGGGTTAGGGTTAGTGTTAGGGTTAGGTTTAGGGCAAGGGTTAGGGTGAGGTTTAGTGCTAGGGTTAGGGTTAGTGTTAGGGCTAGGGTTAGGGTTAGGGTTAGGTCCAGAGTTAGGATTAGGGCTAGTGTTAGGGTTAGGGCTAGGGTTAGGGTTAGGGTTAGGGTTATGGTTAGGTTTATTGCTAGGGTTAGGGTTAGGCTTAGGGTTAGGTTTAGGGCTAGGGTTAGAGTTAGGGCTAGCGTTAGGGTTAGGTTAGGGTTAGGACTACGGTTAGGTTTAGGGTTAGGGTGAGAGCTAGGATTAGGGTTATTGCTAGGGTTAGGGTTAGGGTTAGGGTAAGGGCTAGGGTTAGGGTTATTGCTAGGGTTAGGGTTAGGATTAGGGTTAGGGTTAGGGTTAGGGCTAGGGTTAGGATTAGTGTTTGACTTCGTTCTAGGTTTAGGGTTAGGGTTAGGGCTAGGGTTTGGGTTAGAGTTGGGACTAGGTTTATGGTTAGGGCTAGCGTTAGGGTTAGAGCTAGGGTTTGGGTTAGCGTTAGGGCTAGGGTTAGTGTTAGGGTTAGAGTTAGGGCTAGGGTTAGGGTTAGGGCTAGGGTTAGGGTTAGGGCTAGGGCTATGGTTAGGGCTAGGGTTAGGGTTAGGGTTATGGTTAGGTTTAGTCCTAGGATTAGGGTTAGGGGTATGGTTTGTGCATTCCGCCAAAACCGGGTTGGCTCAGTGGATAGGGCGTCAGCCTGCAGACTGAATGGTCCCGGGTTTGATTCCGGTCTAGGGCATGTACCTTTGTTGTGGGCACATCCTCAGTGGGAGTGTGCAAGAGGCAACTGATCTGATGATTCTCTCTCATCGATGTTTCTAACTCTCTATCTTTCTCTCTTTCTCTCTGTAAAATATCAATAAAATATATATATAAATCATGCATTCACAAAGATATATGCACCCCTGTGTCCATTGCAGCATTATTCACAGTAGCCAAGACATGGAAACAACCACGACAGAAGACTGGATATAGAAGATGTGGCCCATCTACACAATGGAATACTATTCAGCCATAAGAAAGGATGAAATAGCTCCATTTGCAACACCATGGATGGACATTGAGAACATACGCTAAGTGAAATAAATCAGACAGAAAAAGCTAAAAACCATATTTCATTTCTATCCTATATACTAAACAGGTAATATACAAATTAACCCTGACACCCTCACAAGATGGCTACCTACAACCAGGCCAGCAAGGGGGTTAGTGAAGGATGACCAAACTACTTAACAAGAAGTCTGCGTGGGGCAACCAGGCTGGCAGGGGGGTTGGTGAGGCACGACCAAAAGACTGAAGAGCAGTTGGGAATGACCAGGCTGCAGGGAGGGGGCAGTTAGGGTTAACAAAGTCAGAGTCAGCAGGAGGGGCAGTTAGAGGCAATCAGGCCAGCAGGGGGAGGGGGGCACTTATGGGTGACTTGGCTGGCAGTGGGGGGTAGTTAGTGGTGACAGGGCGGCAGAGGAGGTAGTTAGGGGTGATCAGGCAGGCAGACAGGTGAGTGATTAGGAGCCAGCAGTCCAGAATTGTGAGAGGGATGTCTGATTGGAGAGGGAACACCCCACCCCATGCATGAATTTCATGCACCAGGCCACTAGTTTTAAATAAATGCTCAAGAAAACTTTGGTTACTTTATTATTTTCTTATATATTTTATTGCTTTTGTACAGAGAGGAAGGGAGAGAGATAGAGAGTTAGAAACATCGATGATGAGAGAGTCATCGATCAGCTGCCTCTTGCACATCCCCTACTGGGGATATGCCTGCAACCAAGGTACATGCCCTTGACCGGAATTGAACCCGGGACCTTTCAGTCTCCAAGCCGACGCTCTATCCATTGAGCCAAACTGGTTTCAGCAAAACTTTGATTACTTTCAATCAGCATTTCTGGTTTTATAAACGTAAATATATAAAAAGAGGAATGAAGACTTTTAAAAACTCTTAGAGACTTTGTATCTTTAAAGAGAGACTTTGTTCTTACACAAGAAATAATATAATAGCTTCCATTTTATTATTATTTTTAAAAATATATTTTATTGGTTTTTTACAGAGAGGAAGGAAGAGAGATATTTAGAAACATCAATGAGAGAGAATCATCAGTCAGCTGCCTCTTGCACACCCCCTACTGGGGATATGCCTGCAACCAAGGTACATGCCCTTGTCCAGAATTGAACCTGGGACCCTTCTGTCTGCAGACTGACGTTCTATCCACTGAGCCAAATTGGTTTCAGTAATATCTTCCATTTTAAACTTGGGCCATATATGGTAGCTTCTGACAAAGCTAATGTGACAGAATTGACCATGGAGATGTCAAATTGTTGGTGAACATACAATAAAAATACATTTGAAGGGGACTAGCAATCTGAATCTGTCCAGTAACTTGCTTTCTAATGCACATTCTTCCTAACCAATAATTAACTCACTGTCCCTTCCTTAATTATCTGATCTTGCAAGACCTATTTACCTAAATACTCCCATTTTACAGATGCCATAAACCATTAACCGTAGGCCTTTAGGTGTGGTCTTACATCCCCCATCCAAACACATGTGGCTTTTTGCAGAGCCCAAGGAAGGTTCAGAAGTCTGATCAATCTTTGGGGGGCAAAGAAACCAAAGGGTATAAAGGGAAAGCTTGCTCCATATTCAACGGACTCAGAATTTGGAGAACTGACCCACTGAGTCACGGTACTAGTACAGGTGAAACATCTGAAAATAAATGGGTTTATCCTGAATATCCAAGTACCCCTGTGTATTTTTTGGTCACCTAGTAATTTCTGTAACAAAATCAATAATAAAAATAAAAAAGCTGTGGGACATTTATACCATGGAATACTATAAAAAAGAGGGATCTTGCCCTAGCTGGTTTGGCTCAGTGGGTCAGACTGCAGACCAAAGGGTCCCGGGTTCAGTTCCGGTCAAGGACATGTACCTTGGTTGCAGGCTCCTTCCTAGCCCTGGCTCTGGTCATAGCTTGTGCAAGAGGCAACCAATTGATGTGTTGCTCTCACATTAATGTTTCTCTCTGTCTTTCTCTCTCCCTTCCAACTCTCTGTAAAAGTCAATGGAAAAATATCATCAATTAAGGACTAACAAAATAAAGAAAGAAAAAATGATAATAAGAGGGATCTCTAATCCTTTGGGACAGCATGGATGGACTTAGAAAGTATTATGCTAAGTTAAATAAGCCAACTGAGAGACAAATAGCACATGATCTCACTCATTTTTGGAATCTAATGAACAAAATGAATTGACCAACCAAATAAGATCGGAAGCAGGAAGGCATGGAACAGACTGACCTACCTCGATGTGGGGTTGGGAAATGAGAAGAGATAAACCCAAGAACTTCTGTACTTCTATGCAGAGTCCATGAACACAAGCAATAGGATGGTGAAGACCTGGGGGCAGGGAGGGGTGGTGGGGAGGGGCTTGGAGGAAGGGGATAAAGGGATGAAATGGGAGATATCTGTAAATACTATCAACAATAAAAATATACTTAAATGCAAAAATAAAAATAATGTAAAAATATTTTAAAATGAGATATTAATTTTTTTAAATATAGAAACTATCATTAGTACAGAGAATTAGCGAGTTTACTGAAAATTCATCCTGAAAAATACACATACTATCGAGTTTACAAAAAAATTGTGTATCATTTTAAAGGTAGTTCAAAATGTGTATTATTCTTGTCTCAGTATGAAAAATGTGTAAACTTGGATCTTATCTGCAGAAAAGCAATCACAACATTCAGCAAGTGAGAGAGAAGGAAGTTTGAGCAAGTGATGGGCGCTGTGTTTTCTCCTCAGAAACACTCGGTGAGGATTCAGCAAGGAGCAGGTGGAGGCACTAGCACTTTCCCGGCGCACACTGTAACCTAGATGCCCCGTTCCTTGGGATCTGTGTGAGCAGCGCTCCAGTGCAGACCCTCATCCTCAGAGCAGGGCTTGGCTGCGGCGAATGCCAGTTACTGCACCACAGGAACCGGAGGTCTGGAGACATGGCGCAGGCCGAGCAGTCTCAGAGGACAGAGGGAGAAGGAGATGAGGGAAACGTGCCCTCCTCCGGGCACAGGCGATAGGGCGGTGAAGCCTGGGGCATGTGGGAAGCCGGAGGAGGGGCCCTGGGGCGGATAATCGCGATGCTCTCAACAAAACAGATGTGAAAAAGAAGCAGTACATTTCTGTCCTTAGGTAGTGACCTGTTATCCTAGTGACAGATGCTTTCTGGTGACTGTCAGGAGGGATCCTTGCACCTGCTTTTCAAGGCCTCCCCATTGGGCTGTGGGGATGTTTCCTGCGTGTCCACGCAGGTGTGAACACTGCCTCCACCGCGCGCCCTGGTTCCTCTGCGCTGGGCCCCGTCACCTCACTGCCGCAGGGAGCACAGCAGTCTCCTGGCTGATGCTTCTGTGCCCACAGGTGGAGCCAGAACTGTTTCTTGAGAAATGGCGGGAATGGCACCGGCACCGAGAGAAATCTCAAATTGCTGATAGGATGGGTCATAAGCCATCATCCACACAAGACCAGCAGCTGTGGCCCTGGCACTCTGCGTTCTGGGTTTCCCTCTCCTGTCTGAACCTCAGTACCGATCCCGCTGTTTAAAGGACTGTGACAGGGTTCTTTTGAGAAATTCCTGTATATTCTATTTTTTTAAATCCTCGCACGAGGATATTTTTTCCATTGCTTTTTAGAGAAAGTGGAAGGGAGGGGGAGAAGAGAGAAATAAGAGAGAGAGAGAGAGAGAGAGAGAGAGAGAGAGAGAGAGAGAGAGAGAGAGAGAGGAAAGAGAGAGAGAGAGAGAGAGAGAGAGAGAGAGAGAGAGAGGAGAGAAAGAGTGTGAGAGGAGAGAAAGAGTGTGAGAGGAGAGAGAGAGTGTGAGAAGAGAGAGAGAGAGTGTGAGAGGAGAGAGAGGAAAGAGAGAGGAGACAGAGAGAGAGAGAGAGAGAGAGAGAGAGAGAGAGAGAGAGAGAGAGAGATCTGACAGAAACACATCGATTTGTTGCCTCCCACATGTGCCCAGAAAAGCCAGAGATCGAACCTACAACCCAGGTACAAGCACTGGACTGGGAATTGAACCCATTGACCCTACAGTACATCAATGTTGCTCTAACCTTTGAGCAGCACCAGCCATGGCAATTCTGTCATGTTCTAGTATGATAAATAAATAAAATGTGTTATTAATGAACAACCATATGCCAACAAGGTATACAATGTGGATGAAATGGACAAATTCCCCTTCCCCCCAATACAGTCTTCCAAAACTGAATCAGGAAGAATCAGAAAACCTGAATAGGCCAATAACAATGGAGGAAATTGAAGCAGTAACCAAAAAAACTCCCAGCAAACAAAAGCTCTGGTCCTTGTGGCTTCACAGAACAGTTTGCCAAAGTTTCAAAGAAAACTAGCACATGTCCTCCTCAAACTATTCCAAAAACTCCAAGAGGAAGGAGCACTTCCAAACTCTTCCTATGAAGCCAGCATAATCCTAATTCCAAAACTAGAGAAAGACACTACAAAGAAAGATAATTAGAGGGCAATATTGTGATGAATACAGATGCTAAAATCTTCAACAAAATATTAGCAAATCAATCAAGCAGTATGTTAAAAAGGTCATATACGTGACCAAGTGGGATTTATCTTGGGGATGCAAGGCTGGTACAATATTCACAAATCCAATAAATGTGATATATCACATAAACAAATTGAATAACAAAAACCACATGATCGTTTCAATAGACACAGGAAAAGCATTTTACACAACCCAACACCTTTTTCTCTTTTTATTGAAAACTCTCAGCAAAGTGGGAACAGAGGGATCATACCTCAACATAATAAAGGCATGATATGTCAAACCTACAGTCAACTCTACAGTAATGGGCAAAAACTGAAACCATTTCCCCTAAGAACAGGAACAAGACAGGGATGTCTTCTTTCATCATTCTTATTTAACACTAGAGGCCCAATGCATGAAATTCGTGCAAGAGTAGGCCTTCCTCCCCCTGGCTGCTAACACTAGCTTCTCTGAACCCGGGATCCGGGCTTCCCTCGCAGCCCCAGCTTCATCCAGAAGGCTTCCGGAAGGATGTCTGGTCTAATTAGCATATTACACTTTTATTATTGTAGATAGTACTAGAGTGCTAACCACAGTGATCAGACAAGAAGCAAACATAAAAGATATAAAAATTGGCCCTGACTGGTTTGGCTTAGTGGATAGAGCGTTGGCCTGTGGACTGAAGGGTCTCAGGTTCGATTCCAGTTAAGGGCGTTTACCTTGGTTGCAGGCACATCCTCAGGAGGGGTTGGGCAGGAGGCAGCTGATCAATGTTTCTCTCTCATTGATGTTTCTAACTCTCTATCCCTCTCCCTTTTTCTCTGTAAAAAGTCAATGAAATATATTTTGAAAAAATTGGAAAGGAGGAAATAAAACTCTCATTATTCACAGATGACATGATATTATACATAGAAAACCCTAAAGAATCCACCAAAAACCTACTACATTTTGCGGGGGCTGGATGCGTTGGAAGCCAGACATGGCGGGGATCTCCGTTTTCCGTGTCCCGCACGAAAAGAGAGATGAACCAACCGGTTTTAAGTGGAGGTGGCCAGGGATTGAGAAATAATAGAAATAAAGAGAGAAGACATAGAGATAGATTTTAAGCTGGGAGCTGGGAGGGCCGCCCACCTCCTCTGCTGGAGAGGCAGACCAGGACCTCCTGAGCCAGGCAGCACATCTATTTATTCTCCAATCCAACAAGGGGGTTTCACAGGAAAACAAGGAGCCTGGGAGGGCCCAGGTCCCACCCACTCCTTCCTCTGGACAAACACAAGCCAGGAACTAAGAACATTTCCACACTCCCAGAGCGGGAGTGCAACTGATATGACTCTGCCAATATCCCGGGCCCAGTCAGCAACAATCTAAAGAATGTTCATGTGTCTTCCCAGGTGACCCTCTACAACATTTAATAAACAAATTCAGAAAAGTAGCAGTATACAAAATTAACGCCAAGAAATTAATGGCATTTTTATTCACCAATAATGAATTCTCAGAAAGAAAAACTGATCAAACAACCCCATTTACAATTGCAACAAAAATATTAAGATACTTAGGAATAAATTTAACCAAGAAGGTAAAAGACGCACTCAGAAAACTATAGGATATTGAAAAGGGAGGTAGAGGAAGATATAAACATATAGGAGAATACACCTGTTCATGGATTGATAGAATCAACACATTAAAATGTCCATACTACCCAAGGCAACCTATGGAGTCAATGCAATCCCTATTAAAATCCCTATTAAAAATTAAAAGGTATATTTCACAGAGCTAGAACAAATACTTGAAACATTTATATGGAACCAAAAATAGCGGCAACAATCTCAAGAAAGAAAAACAAAGTTTCAGGAATCACAATACCAGATATCAAGTTATATTACAAAGCCACTGTAATCAAAACAGCCAGCTACTGGCACCAGAGTAGGCGTACAGACAATGGAACAGAACAGTCTCCAGAAATTAACCCAAGCCATCACACTCATTTAATATTTGACAAAGGAGTCAAGAGCATACAATGTTGTTAAGACAGTCTCTTCAATAAATAGTGTTGGGAAAATTAGATACATGCAAACAATAACAACAACAACAACAACAACAACAAATAAAAACACACGCAAAAGAACTAGACCACCAACTTACACCATGCACATGAATGGATAATTTATGTTTTCATAGCTTAAATAAATGTAAGCTGTGAAAACATAAAAATATTAGTTGAAACTATAGGCAGCAAAATCTCAGGCATCTTTAGTAGCAATATGTTTACCAATGCATATCCTCGGGCAAGGGACAGTAAGGAGAAAGTAAACAAATGGGACCACATCAATATAAAAAGCTTCTGCACAGCAACAGAAACCATCAGAAAAATGAAAAGGGAGCCCACTGTATGGGAGAACGTATTTGCCAATGATACACCTGATAATATCCAAAATATACAAGGAACTCATACAACTTAACAAAAGAAAGACAAACATCCGATCAAAACATGGGCAAAGGACCTGAATGGACACTTCTCCAAAGAGGACATGTACATGACTAAGAGACACATGAAAAAGTGCTCAAAGTAGCCAAAACCGGTTTGGCTCAGTGGTAGAGCGTCGGTCTGCGGACTGGAAGGTCCCAGGTTCGATTCCGGTCAAGGGCATGTACATTGGTTGCGGGCACATCCCCAGTAGGGGGTGTGCAAGAGGCAGCTGGTTGATGTTTCTCTCTCATCGACGTTTCTAGCTCTCTATCCCTCTCTCCTCCTCTCTGTAAAAAAAATCAATAAAATATATATTTTTTTTAAAAAGTGCTCAAAGTATCAATAACTTATCATCAGAGAGATGCAAATTAAAATGACATGAGGTACCACCTCACAACTGACAGAATGACCACCATCAACAAATCAGCAAATGACAGGTGCTGGCCAGGATGTGGAGAAAAGGGAACCCTTCTGTACTGCTGGTGGGAATGCAGACTGGTGCAGCCTCTGTGGAGTTTCTTCAAACAATTAAATATGGAACTGCCATTTGACCCTTCGGTCTCAGTTCTAGGAATATATCCTAAGAAACTCGAAACACCAATCAGAAACAATGTATGCACCGCTATGTTCATAGCAGCACCATTTACAATAGCTAAGATCAGGAAACAGCTAAAGTGGATAAATAAATAAATAAATAAATAAATAAATAAATAAATAAAAAAGCTGTGGTTGCCTGACCAGTGTGGCTCACTGGTTGAGCATCAACTTATGAACCAGGAAGTCACAGTTAGATTCCCCGTCAGGGCACAAGCCCAGGCTGCGGGCTCTATCCCCCTTGGGGAAGGTGGGTGTAGGAGGCAGATGATCAGTGGTTCTCTCTCATCATTGTTGTTTCTCTCTCTCTCCCCCTCTTCTTTCCTCTCTGAAATCAATTTTAAAAAATTATTTTTTTCAAAGGCTGTGGTACATTTATACCATGGAATATGATCCAACAGTAAAAAAAAAGGATCTCGTACCCTTTGAGACAGCATGGAGGGACCTGGAGCTTATTATGCTGAGTGAAATTGTCAGTCAGAGAAAGACAATTATCACATGGTCTTACTCATATGTGTAATCTAATGAACAAAATAAACTGATGAACAAAATAGATCCAGAGACATTGGAAACATGGAACACAAGGATGAATCTCAGAGGGAAGGCAGGGGTGGGTGGGAAGAGATCAAGCAAAGAACTTGTATGCACTAATGCATGGCCCATGGACACAGACAATAGGCTGGGAAGGCCTGAGGGGGTGGGGCCTGGATGTGGATATGGGGGAAAAGGGAGACTTATGTAATACTTTCAACAATAAAGATTTTTTTAATTAAGTAAAATGCTTTATTAACCAAATAAGTGCACTTGGCTTTTTGAATCTTTTATTCATAGTGAGCGAATTTTAAAAAACCTGTTAATTTTTTTAAATTATACCCGTGAGAAGGCTAAAAAGGGCTAATTCCAATGTAACCCTGATATTTGGAGGCTAGAGATCTGAATTCAAGCCAGCAAGCTCAGTGTGCATTCCTGATACCCTATAATTAATCCCTCTCTCCTTCCCAGATACTGGTCTTGCAGAACCGGTTACAGAGGCTTTTAGACTGTGGACAGTGCACTGCCCCGGAGGGAGGGAGGGCTATTAACTCGCAAAAAGGACCGGAAGCATAATCCATGTTTGTGGGACAAAGATCACAAGGAGGGGGATGTAAGGGAGGGCCCCATGCGTGTTCCTCCACTCAGATTCGGAGGCCGTTCTCTGAGCCCGCCGGCGTATTAAACAGCGTCCCTCCACTTCTTGGAAGAGTCCGTGGTTTTCTTTGGTCTTCTGCAACACCTGCAGAACATTTAATTACATGACTCAATGTATTACTTACATATTTCTCTTCTGTTCCTATAATAATGGTGCGGGTGCTGTGTGCATGCCTGATGTGCTTTCTTATGGTGTACATGAAGAGTCTGCTGAACAGCAGGGCCAAACATTTGAAAAGCACACGCTAGCCGAAGGGCTGATGTGTAGCCCATGCTCTGCACTTTTTAAAATTTGCGGAAAATCGGTGACAAAGGTTTCAGGGCAAAGTAGACACTTAACAATGTTTCTAATGTCTGGGCAAATCACGCCATTGGATAATGGTGGGTGAATGAAGAGCCAATTGCAACATTTTACTTCATTAATTTTTTACTCCGGCGCGTAGCCTTTCCCACGGATGGAGGCGGTTGGGTGCCAGCTCTGTGGCCACTGAAGGGATTGCATTTTGCAAGTCTAGCCACCCAGCAGGGCGAAGGGCGTTCTCCCGGAAGGACGGACAGACGCTGGGGCGGTGCTGCGGGCTTCGCGGCGCAGGGGGCTTCCCGGGCCCTTGGCCGAGGCGGGAGCGGGCGGGCGGCGCTGGGGCCCCACCGGGCAGGCAGCCGAGTCCGGTTCTCCGGGTTGGCCTGCGCCTGCGGCTTGGGGCGCCCTCCGGGGACAGCGGCTTGGGCAGCCATGGCCCGAGCTCCGTGTGTTCTCTCTACCGGTTGGTGATGGTTGGCAATGTCCCCCCGGGCAAGTGCACACCGGAGGGCGGAGGGGCTGAGAGCGGGCAGACGGAGGGAGAGTGAGGAGGCAAACCTCCACGTCTACCCCCGCGCCCTGACTCTGCCACTGACTCTGGAGCTGTGATCACATGCCCAGGCGCCCCAAGAACCCAGACTGGCCGCCCACATGGCTGCCCCGCTGTCTGGACGGAGGGCAGGGCCCTGGGGGGCTGATGAGGCCGCAGGGAAGGCTCCGCCCAGTGGAAGGTGCACACACAGAGTGGCCTGGCCGCCCCCGCCCGGGGGAGGGAGGAGGGGCAGGCTGGGAGCACAGGGCTCCTGGCACCGCGGGGCTCACCCTCAGGGCAGCTCGCTTGGTCCTCGGTCCGGGGCACAATGTCCCTGGGCCCCGTAAAGCCCTCCGGACTGCGGCAGGGCTGCGCACCCCAGGTCTGCAGCTTGTCTTCCGGAGCCCCGGTGCTCACTTAGCCAGCGAGGTGGGTGCTCCTGGGGCTGGGCTCCGGCAGCGAGCGCCTTGCCCTGCACAGGTCTGGGGGAGCCTGCACAGGGATGGCTGTTCCCAGCTGCCGGGGTACTGCCACCCCGCATCAAGGAAGTCCCTTCATGGAGGACAGGCACTCCTCGGCCTGGCCGTGGGGAGGGGGGGAGAGGGGGGAAGGGGGAGGGGGGGAGAAAGGACGTGGTCTCAGGCTTACCAAGTGAGCTGGGCCTACCCTGAGCCATCACACAGCGGGGCCTGCACTGGCTGCGGGGCCTGCTCAGGGCAGCCTGTGGGGAGGAGGGGAGGGAGGCTGGATCCTCAGGGCCATAGGGGCTTCCACAGCCCGGGTTCCTGGCCACGCTTTGGGACATGGAGATGCCCCTTGGGCACAGGGTGGGGTCCTGTCCCCATGAGGCTGTTGGGCAGGTTCTGCACCCTAAGGCCTGGGTTCCCCTGTGGCTCTGGCTTTCTCCCCACACTGTCTGAAGCCAGGTTTCCCCCTTCCTCCCCCAGAGGGAGCCTTGTCTGTGGAGCATGGCCAGGTCTAGGTTTTTCCCTCCTTTTGGGGGGATGAGGGGTTGTTTTGGCATTTTTAAAAATATATTTTTTATTGATTTCATAGAGAAAGGAGCTGAGAGAGGGAGAAAGGAGCATCAATGATGAGAGAGAATAAAGGATCGGCTGCCTTCTACACACCTGCCACTGGGGATCTACTGCAACCCGGGGCCTATGCCCTGACCCAGAATCCAGTCTGCAGGCCAAGGCGCTGTCCACTGAGCAACCCGGCCAGGGCTGTTATACCAATTTTGGCCTCAGGGCTTGCCTGTAGTTAAGAGACAGAGACTGGAGTGTTTGCAGGCGGCAGAGGAAGGAGGCAAGTGGTGAGAAAGGCTGCCACGCAGCCAGTTTTCCCACGGCACCACACAGGTCCGCCCGGCAGCTCTGGGACCAGGCATGGCTGTGTGAGCAGCTCCGACGCGGTGGGTGGACCAGGAGCTCCGAGAGCAGGGCCTGCACTCAGGCTCCTCACCAGGAGCTCAGGGGGCAGAGGTTCCCTACCGGAGCCCACTGAGGTCACAATGATGCCAGAGGATCAGAGGCCGAGGCATTTGGAGATAGAGGCGGACAAAGTAAAGAGTGGCTGTCAGGGACCTGACAGGGAACCAAGCAGCGGGCCAGGCCTGGGAACCTCTGAGGCTGCAGTGCTGGGAGGGGGGCCTGGGCTCGGTGGGAGGAACACCTGAGCCTGGCGGCCAGCATGGGACCCGGCAGGCAGCAATGACACAGGAGCCCAATTCTGCTCAATTTTTTCTCTTTTCTGTGTGAAATGTCACCTGGGGTTCTGTGGGCGGGAAATAGTGGGCTAGGGCAGCCATCAGCTGATGTGTGATCCCTTTTCACTGACGGCTTGAAGTCAGCAATCTGGTCCGGGATGGTCCTCATTGGAAGGAGGTGAGGCAAAGGCCTTGAGAGCCTCGCTGGCCCTGAGAGGAGCACCTGAGGTGCAGTCCTTCAGCCCTGCATCGACGGCTCTCACTGAACCCCCACCAGCTCCTAATGGCCCAGGTTTCCCAGGAAGCCTGGCCTTGCCCCGAGCTCAGCAGAGCCTGGTGATGAGTGTGCTCACCCAGCTTCCTGGCACAGAGCACTGTGCAAAGATCGTCTCTCCAACAAATGGTGCTGGGAACACTGCGCAGTACATACAAGAGTGAAACCAGACCACCACCCCACATCGCACACAAGAATAAACTCAAAATGGATAAAAGATGTAAGTCATGAAACAAAAACAATACAAAAAATGTAGGCAACTAAGTCTCAGACATCTCACTTAGCAGAATGTTTGCTAATACACTGCCTGGGGTTAGAGAAACTAAGGGAAAAAATAAACAAGTGGGACTACATCAAACTCAAAACTTCTGCAGAGCAAAATCAACCAGCATGAAAATTAAAAGGGAGCCCACTGCATGGGACAACATATTTGCCAAAGATACATCTCTAAGGGGTTAATTTCCAAAAAACTTAAGTGCTTATACAAGTCAACAAAAGAAAAACAAACAATCCAATTAAAACAGAAGCCCTGGCCGAAACTGGTTTTGCTCAGTGGATAGAGCGTCAGCCTGTGGACTGAAAGGTTCCAGGTTTGATTCCAGTCAAGGGCATGTACCTTGGTTGTGGGCATATCCCCAGTAGGGGGTGTGCAAGAGGCAGCTGATCGATGAGTCTCTCTCATTGATGTTTCTAACTCTCTATCCCTCTCTCTTCCTCTCTAAAAAATCAATAAAATATATATAAAAAACAAACAAACAAAAACAAAAACAGAAGCCCTGGCTGGTGTGGTTCAGTGAATAGTGTTAGCCTGTTGACTGAAGGGTCCTGGATTCAATTCTGGTCAAGGACACATGGCCAGGTTACAGACTCGATCCCCAGTGTGGGGTGTGCAGGAGGCAGCTGATCAATAATTCTCTCTCATCATTGCTGTTTTTCTCTCTCTCCTCTCTCTTCCTCTCTGAAGTCAATAAAAATATATTTAAAAACAACCATGAGCAGAGAACTGAATAGACATTTTCCTAAAGAGGACATACAGATGGCCAAGAGACATATGAAAACATTCTCAATGTCACTGGTCATCAGAGAGATACAAATTAAAACGACAATGAGGTACCATCTCATACCTGTTAGAATGGCTACCATCAACAAATGACAAGTGCTGGTGAGGATGTGGAGAAAAAGGAACCCTCATGCACTGCTGGTGGGAATGCAGACTGGTGCAGCCATTATGGAAAACAGTGCAGTTTCCTCAAAAACTTAAATATGGAACTGCCATTTGACCCAGTGAGCCCACTTCTAGGAATATCCTAAGAAACCTGAAGCACCAATAAGAAAGAATGTACACACCCCTGTGTTCATAGCAGCACAATTTACAATAGCTGAGATCTGGAAACAACCCAAGTGCCCATTAGTAGATGAGTGGATAAAAAAAACTGAAGTACATTTATACCATGGAATACTATGCAGGTGTAAAAAAACAGAAGAATCTCTTACCCTTTAAGACAGCATGGAAGGTCCTGAGATGATTATACTAAGTGAAATAAGCCAGTCAGAAAAAAACAAATATCACATGATCTCACTCAAATATGGAATCTAATGAATACAATAAATGATGAATAAAATAGAATGGGAATCATGGAAACATGGAACAGAATGAGGAATCCAGGGAAGGGGGATGGGGTTCAGGGGGCAGTGGGGAGAGATTTACCAAAGAACTTATATGCATACTAGAGTCTCGGTGCACAAAATTCGTGCACGGGGGTTGGGGGGTGTCCCTCAGCCCAGCCTGCACGTCTCCAATCTGGGATCCCTCTCACAATCCAGGACTGCTGGCTCCCAACTGCTAGCCTGTCTGCCCTCCTGATTTCCCCTAACTGCTTCTGCCTGCCAGCCTGATTACCCCCTAATCACTCCCATCCCAGCCTGATTAATGTCTAACTGCTCCCCTGCCAGCCTGTTTGCCCCTAACTGCCCTCCCCTGATACCCTGGTCAACCCTAACTGTCCTCCCCTGCAGGGTTGATTGCCTCCAACTGCTCTCCCTTGCAGACCCGGTCCCTCTCAACTGCCCTCCCTTGTAGACCTGGTGCCTCCAAACTGCTCTCTCCTGCTGGCCATCTTGTGGTGACCATCTTGTGTCCACATGGGGGCAGCCATCTTTGACCACATGGGGGCGACTATTGCGTATTGGAGTGATGGTCAATCTGCATATTGCTCTTTTATTAGATAGGATAGAGGCCTGGTGCATGGGTGAGGGCCGGCTGAAGCAATTTCTTCATAGATGCTGCTCATAGGGCAATGGAAATTGAAGAGAAAATAAACAAATGGGACTACATCAAAATAAAAAGCTTCTGTACAGCAAAAGAAACCATCAATAAAACAAGAAAGCCCACTGTATGGGAGAACATATTTACAAATGTTATCACTGATAAAGGTTTAATCTCCAACATCTACAGAGAACTTATACAACTTAATAAAAGGAAGATAAATGATCAAATTTAAAAAATGGGCAACAGACCTAAATAGAATCTTTTCAAATGAAGACAGAAGGAAGGCCAAGAGACATATGAAAACATACTCAAAATTACTAATTATCCAAGAGATGCAAATCAAAATGACAATGTGGTATCATCTCACACCTGTCAGAATGGCAATCATCAACAAATCAAGAAAGGACAAGTGCTGGTGAGGATGCAGAGAAAAAGGAACCCTTGTGCACTGCTGGTGGGAATGCAGACTGGTGCAGCCACTGTGGAGGATGGTACGAAGTTTCCTCAAAAAACTAAAAATAGCCGGGACCGGTTTGGCTCAATGGATAGAGCGTCGGCTTGGGGACTGAAAGGTCCCGGGTTCAATTCCGGTCAAGGGCATGTACCTTGGTTGCGGGCATATCCCCAGTAGGGGGTGTGCAAGAGGCAGCTGATCGATGACTCTCTCTCATCGATGTTTCTAACTCTGTGTCTCTCCCTTCCTCTCTGTACAAAATCAATAAAATATATTATAAAAAATAAATAAATACATAAATAAATAACTAGAAATAGAACTCCCATTTGACCCAGTAATCCTGAGAAGGAAACCCCTATTTGTAAGAAACTGCTGTTTGGAATTATCTGCTGTTTTTCTTAGATAAAATGTTGTTTTCTAGTCTGCATTAGCTGTTTGAAGAATGATAAAATTAGCTGTCTGACCTTGCAGGTCAAGACTAGGTATGCCATTAATTTAGCTGTGTTTGTTTTCAAGGACAGCAGCAAGATAACCACTAATTGCACAGAGAGTTGGCTCCTTTATAAAAAGGGAAGCTCTTCTTGTACCTTTGCTTAGAATTTGAATTCATTTTCTCTAAACCCATTGCGCGATGAATAAAGTGAGTTTCTCCAAACTCTCCTCCTGCATTGTTTGATTGTTTGGGAACTCTGCAACAATCCACTTACAGGAATATATCCCAAGAAACTGGAAACACCAATCAGAAATGATATATGCACCCCTATGTTCATATCAGCAAAATTCACCATAGCTAAAATTTGGAAACAGCCTAAATATGCCCATAAGCAGATGAGTGGATTAGAAAACTATGGTATATCTACTCAATGGAATACTTATGCTGCTATAAAAAAAAAAGTAGGAATTCTTATCATTTGCAGCTACCTGGATTGAACTAGAGAGTATTATGTTAAGTGAAATAAGCCAGGCAATGAAAAAAACACCACATGAGTTCACTCAGTTATGGAAAATAAAGAACATTATAACCTGATGAACAAAAAGATAGATACAGATGCAGTAAAGCACCTGTCAAATTACAGCGGGAAGGCTGGGGAGTGTTGGGGGTGGGGTGGGGAAGAGATCCACCAAAGGACTTGTATGCATGCATATAAGCACAACCAATGGACACAAACACTGGGGCAGAGGGTGGGATGAGGGCACACGATAGGGAGTAGAGGAGGCTGGAGGGAAGATCAATGGGGGACCAAACAGGAGATATATGCACCATTATATGTAATACTTTAAACAATAAAAAAAGAAATTTGAATGAGAAAATGAATGATCCCATTTACATTTTAGAAAGATCCCACATGGGGACATGGGAATGTTGAGGGGCAAAAAGAACTGGGGCAAGACTGAAGGGACAATGACGAGGAGACAGTGCATAGTGCAGAGAAGGCATCAGGGAGACTTAGAACGAAGAGGTGGAAGAGAGGCAGATACATGATGATAGTACCAGGGTGGCGAGTGCACAATGGAGTATACGGGTGATGGATTATAGCACCGCACACTGGCACTTAGACAATGTTCTTAAAAATGTTACCCCAATAAGTTTAATTTTAAAAATAAATTTAGAACATTAAATATGGGCAGTGAGAAGATGAATTCCAAACATAAAGAACCGATAAAATCTACAGACTTAATCAAGGGAGAGTTAGAAGAAAAAAAAAAAGCATCTAGTATGATTTCTTGCTTTTAATTGTTTGATAGTGGTGAAATGGAATTTTTGGACTGGAACCCGAATTCTTTGACCACTGGAATTGAACAATGAATCCGCGGACAGAAGGTGGTACCGCAAAGGTGGAGATTTATTGAAGAACAAATACAGACTCCCATGCGGGGAGAGGGAAAGAGACCCACAGAATGGACTCTGACAGGGGGAGGGGGAAAGGGTCCGCTGAGTTCCTTCTCAGCCACTTATAAAGGCTGCAGATCCCGGTGCCTTGATGTCCCCTCTGATTGGTCACTATTCCCTTGGACTGGTTACCATAGCAACTCCTGAGGTCAAAGGTTGAACCTCACTTGGGACACAAGAGGTTCTCCCTCTCCCTCCCCATTGTTTTCCTATTCCTTTTGGGCTTTCTTCCTCTCCTGGCTGAAGGGCTTCCTTCCCTTTATTTTGTAAACATAGACCTTTTGCTGTCCCAGCTCCCGCATTCTATGGAAATGCACCTGTTGCAGCTTTTCAGCTCCCCCATTCTATGGAAATACACCTTCTGCTGCTCTGCAGCCCTGTGCTTCCTCCATGGTCCCCTTAATGTCTAAAATTCCCTAAAGCCTGTCTTTTTCACCCAAAAAATTCCTGTTTCAGTGGTACCATTAATGAAAACAGTGAATGAAGGAGGAAGAGCAAGTTTCTCTGAATATGAATTTAATTTTTAATCCATTCCATTTGAAATGCCCAAAGGGCATTCAGGAGTCGATAGATAAGCATGTAGCTTAGAAGAGTGGTATGTGTTGAGAACAAATTTGGCATAAATATATGAAATTTAGAGCAATGAAAGAAGATGGCAAGAAAAAGTGGATGAAGTGAGAATGCACATAAGCCTCTAAAACCCTCCAACATCTAGATTGAAGGCTTTTCCATTTCAGTGATCACAAACCCCCTGAGGCTCTGCAGGCAGCCGCGTCTTCACGTCTGTCAAAGCCACACCTGCGCATGTGCATGCGATTAGAGGGGAGGCACAGGCCTTGTGCTGCCTGTCGGTAAGGTTCCTGAATTAAGAGACGAGGGCAGAGAAGGACACCCTGAGAGCAATGGCCACGGAGATGAGAATCGCCAAACATAAAGTGACCAGACGTCCCGATTTTTAACAATTTGTTCCGTGTCCCGAGGTATTTTAAAGAAGTCCTGATTTTTGGAAAGAATGCTTGACAAGCTAGAAAACAGCAAGAGAATGGGAAGGGAATATATGGTTTTTGGCAGCCATGTGGCTATTTAGCCAGGATATGAGTTTTATATTATTTTTGTTAATTTTATAATGTTAAACTTTAATAATAACAAATAATTGTTGAGAACTGATTATTGAGAACTGCTTATCAAAGTTCGCATTGTTGATCAGTTGTTAGAATTAGACCACCATTGTTTGGACTTAATGAACAATGGCATTTTTGGGGACTGGCAACGATGAAAACATTTTGTATCTGTCTCTCAGATGATATACATTATACTGCGTGCTAGTTAAACAAGTGATATCATTACAAATCAGCTATTCAGATAATTTAGGTAAGTAATTTATATATTTATTTCATAATTACATAAATTTTCTTGAATTTAGTAGACAGTATTTGTATTATTTATATTTTATAGTGGCAGCAAAAAGTCTAGCGCCGGCCTTGAAAGTGACACAACTATACATAATTTTTATTATATTTGTAAATTGTACTTATGTTGAAATTAAAAATATATATATTACAATACTATTTTTGCTTTCTATGGAGATTTTTGTTGCTCCATATAGACCAAACTTTTAATCAAGAACCCTTTCCCCCAGGTCAATGGTGTCCCGCTTTACCAATGTTAAAATCTGGTCACCTTAGCCAAACAGCACTGCTGCAGAGGAGGGCGCAGGAGGACTTTGGAGCCCGCTGATCCAGACCATGCAGGGCCGCCTGCCTGCAGCTGAGAACTGTGCTCCGTCCTAAGTGCCATGATCGGGGAGTGAGGTTTTAGATTACGTTGTTTATAACACTTCATTCGATGTCATGAAAAGGAACCCCAGGACCAACGACATCAATGATGCTAAAATTTCCATTTCACCACTGTCTTTCTCCTTCGTGAGAAAAAGTGATGTATCCATGCTCAATTCTTAAAAAGGTTCCCTGACATTTAAGTAAATCCGAGGTGGGTTCTTTAAGGCCAGAGCAAGCAGAGGGCTGGCCATGTGGCTTGTTTCCCAGAGAAAACAAAGGAAGCACAAAGGAAAGTGCACACTGCCCCCTGGAAATGCAGGAGCACATTACACAGACCAGATAAACAAGGTTTAAGTGTATGTGGAGGGGGTGGGGGGGAGGAAAGCTTCCATTTTCATAGAAACGTAGATTTTTCATAGAGACGTGCTAATTACAAAGGGCTAAAATAAGTAAATCATCATTAATCCTGGTTTCTCTACCTCCATAATGAGTCCCGCTCATTACTGGGGAATAAACCTTCCTTTAATATGTCTTGGTGGTCTCCCACTCCAGTTTCCTGCGCCTCAAACCTTACATCTGGTGCCTTGAAACCCGGGTGGGGCGAACGCTCTGTAGGGTGCCCCCCATTCTTCTTTCTTCGTGGCTCAGGAAACTCAGGCTCCTCCCTGCCTCCGCAACATATGCAGTGAGTCCCAGTCCCTATTGATTCCTAATGGTCATCCTTCCGGTGTCTCTGTCCCTAAACCGTGGCCCGTGTCAGAGATTTGCCTTCCGGCACAGCCCTCTGGACCTCCCTGGGAGGTTCCAAGCCGGGGGAGTAGTGAAGACGTTCTGTCCCCCTTGGCTCTCCGGCTTTTTGGCCTCACTCCGGACCCCAGGGGATAGGGGAGACATGTGGGGAGTGAGCGAGGTTCCCTGTCTGGGGGTTCCAAATCCACCATTGGTTCCTTTCACTGATGATTTCCCCCCTCACAGGTATCCTCCACACAAAAGCTGTTCCATGCAAATATGTCATGTCCTAATGGGTGAATCCTAAACCGAATGAGTGTCACATCAGGACAACTTAATTCCCGTTAAAAAAGGACCCGAGAGGAGGGATTTAGGAATCACAATATTATCATGACCTGCTCGGTCTCCGGAACTGCTGTCAAAACACAGGCAAGCCAGCTTGGCTCAGTGGATAGAGCCTGTGGACTGAAGGGTCCCAGATTCAATTCTGGCCAGGGCACATGCCTGGGTTACTGGCTCAGTCCCCAGTGTGGGGTGTGCAGGAGGCAGCTGATCAATGATGCTCTCTCATCATTGATGTTTCTATCCCTCTCTCCTCCCTTCTCTGAAATCAATAAAGAAGTATATTTTAAAAGCATCAACAACAACAACACAGGCAGTCTGAGACCCTCCCAAACACCACCTGAGCTAAACCTGAGAACCAAGATATTTTCAAGGACCAAAGTTGACAGGGGTAAGGGTGCATGGGAACAAAGCAATCAGAACAGCCAACTCAGCCAAGAGATGCAGGAGCCTAAGATAACACAGAGAAGTGTCCTGGCCACTGATGCTCTCCTGCCAATGTGGTGCCCACACCTAGCTGGGGGGAGGGTGTGTACGTGCAGAATTTAAGGCCATGGCGGGAGGGAAAGTCAAAGCATGTCTAAGGATTTTTTGTACATGTCCTACAGTCGAGAAGCATAGTCAGAATCAAGAAGCAAAGTCTTACTTCAGCACTAGGGTGTTTAAATTATCTAAAAATAGCAGTTCCATCGCCGAGTCAACTACCATGTTTGCCACCGACGGGAGGCGCACAGAGGACTTTCAGGGCAGCCCTATAACCTTGGGGGCGACAGCAGCTCTTAAGAGGGAGAGACTGTCTGAAACTGGTTTGGCTCAGTGGATAGAGCGTCGGCCTATGGACTGAAAGGTCCTAGGTTCGATTCCAGTCAAGGGCATGTACCTTAGTTGCGGGCACATCCCCTACGATGTGCAAGAGGCAGCTGATTGACGATTCTCTCTCATGGATGTTTCTAACTTTCTATCCCTCTCTGTAAAAAAATCAATAAAATATATTTAAAAAAAAAAAAAAAAAAGAGGGAGAGACTGAAGCACTTACTGTGTTGAAAGAGTTAGCGCTGCAAACCTTAGCCCATCCAGAAGCTCCGTGCTGCTGGAAGTCGCTGGCCCAGCCTTCTCCAGCATGGAGAGGAAGGGTGAACACAGGGGCTCCAGTGGTCCAAATCCTGTCTTTGCCTCTGCACCCTCCGGGACAGCCTCAGTACCGTGCAGAGGCGGCTTTGGAGAGGGGAGTGGTGAGGAGAATGCTTCTGACTCTAGATACTCAGAGAAACCACTGTCAAGAGCCTTTCCAGGGCTGGCAGAAAAATGTAGCAATGAAGGAAGAATACTGTCTCAAAACAAAGAGGTTGGGTGTTTTTTTTTTGTTTGTTTGTTTGTTTTGTTTTGTTTTCTCCTCATCAGCAAAATGTGAATATTACATAAACCACAGACTTTGTGAGAATCAATTGAAATAAAATTCCAGAAATTGAGTAACAGCCAGGCTGAAGTGGATAGGTTGGGTGAGTGTGAACGTGGTCCTGTGCACCGAAAGGTTGCAGGTTCAATTCCAGGTCAGGGAACATACTGGCACATTCCTGGGATTCAAGTTGGATCCCTGGTCAGGACTCCTAAGGAAGGCAATTGAAGGGATGTTTCTTACATTCATGTTTCTCTCTCTCTATCCCTCTCCCTTCCACTCTCACTGAAAATCAATGGAAAACAAATTAATGCCATATCTACAAATGTGGATAATCTAAAAAGAAAAAAAAAAGAAGTGTGGGGGAGAGCTCTAACCAGTTTGGTTCAGTGGACAGAGCATTGGTCTGTGGACTGAAGGGTCCCAGGTTCAATTACAGTAAAGGGCATGTACCTTGGTTGGGGGCACATCCCCAGTTGGGGGTGTGCAGGAGGCAGCTGATCGATGTTTCTCTCTCATCGATGTTTTAACTCTCTATTCCTCTCCCTTGCTCTCGGTGAAAAAAATCAATAAGATACATTTAGAAAAAACAAACAGGGTAAAAGGGGTTGAATGTACTGTATAATTTAAAGTGTGTAAAATAATATAACTTCCTAGGTGCATATATGTTATCTATACTAATAAAAGGGTGATATGTTAATTAGACCAGACATCTTTTGGACATCCATCTGGACATCCTTCCAGACAAAGCCACGGTGGTGGGGGGCCGAGGCAGAGGCCTTTAGGAGCAATCAGGCTGGCAGGGAAGGGCACTTAGAGGCGACCAGGTTAGCAGGGGAGCAGTTAGGCTGGTAGGGGAGTGGTTAGGGGGTGATCAGGCTGGCAGGGAGGCAAGCTTGGGAGCCAACAGTCCCGGATTATGAGAGGGATGTCCAACTGTCAGTTTAAGCCCTAAACCAGCAGTTGGACATTCCCTGATGGGTCCTAGATTGGAGAGGGTTCAAGTTGGGCTGAAGGATGTCCCCATGCATGAATTTCATGCACCGGGCCTCTAGTCCTATATAATAAAAGGTTAATATTACAAACAGAGGAACAAACAACAGGTTTCTATGATGTGCACTGACCACCAGGGGGCATGTGCCGAACATGGGGGGCACCAGCTGCAACAGGATGGTGGAGCAGGTTTGTGGGGGAGCCAGACCAAGACTGGGTGCTGGCCGCTGTCATCTGGGCCAGCATCTGGTGGTTACTGAAAATTCTTTGCTCCTGCTTGCCATGTCCTCCCCAGTGCTCACACCTGCTGCTGGCACCAGCCCCACTTGCACCAGCTGCTGGCCCTCAGGGCCAGCCACAATCACTCAGTGCCATCAATGGGTGCGAGCAGTGGCTGCAGGCCCTCATCACCCCTGAGGGCTTCTCCACCTCCCTTTGCTCCTGAAGGGCTATTGGGCCTGGCAGCCACCACTCGCACCTGCTGCTGGTGTTGGCTTCAGGTGTGAGTGGTGCCAGCACCATCAGTGGGTGTGAGAGGTGGAGGCAGGAGTGGGGCTGTGGCAGACAGGGGACCTGGGTTGCAGTGGGAGGGGCCGGGTAGGGGTGTGGAGGATGGGCCAAGACCCGCCCCTGTGCTCCCGCAGCCTTGTGGCCACCGTTCAAGGTGCATGGATTCATGCACTAGGCTCCTAGTTATGAATAACAGAATATTGTAAAAATTAAGTTACTACATTTTTATTAAAACATTTTTTACATACCTTTATATTAGCTGGGTTACAAAAATATTCATTGTGGGCCACATGTGGCCCTCAGGCTGCGAGTTTGACATGCTTAGCTTAAATGAATCAGATAGCATGGAGCAATCAGGAGAGAAATTACTTTCTATGTTCTCTCTGACCACTTTTAGTTATTGAAGCTATGAATGAACACTCTATTGCATAAGTATGAGCCAAAGTTAACCCTTTGCACTCCAAACCATTCTGGACATTGGCTACCAGCTACTCGATGTTACTTTGCGGCGGAAACGTGCGTTGAAATAACTCAATTCCCCGTAATCACTAATAAACTGCAATGTCCCCTGAGAGGGGACATCTGAGTGATATGCTAGAATTCCGATGTCCCCTAAGAGAGGACAGCAGAGTGCAGAGGGTTAAACAATCCTACCATTCCTTTATATTATACTAGTGGCCTAGTACACCAATTCATGCACATCAAAAGGAAATGAATCAGAAGAAATATTTTAATATCACTATTCTCCCTTTCTCTATAATAGAAGTGTCAACCAAATTCACTATTTACAATGACAGATGGAAATATAGTCATGCGACTGGTGCCAGTAAGAGCTTTATATGTATTGCGCATGCATGAGTTAACTTAGCCTTTCATATATAGAGAGTAAACTTGCTTCATTAGACCTGCTTTCTTACTTAGCTAAACTTTTTCCAGGTCAGTGAAGCACCCCAACTTCTCTTTCAGGTAATTGTCAGCAACTCAGCAGTAAACATCAACACAACGCATATTATTATTGTGGATCATGCAAGGAGAACAAAGGATAAAAAATTTAACTGTAGTAGTGTCTGACTATATTCTGTGCAGTGAGAAAAACTGAAGTCATTTTCAACATCCACCATTTCTTACATCTCTTCAGTTGGGTCAAGTTTCTATGCTTTCTAAACCTCCATTTTCCAGCTATTGAAAAGAAAATAGGATTCCACCAAGTTTCCTATCTACCTACTCCAGGAATTCTGTGAAGATCAAATGAGATGAGGCACAGGGAAAGTCATACATGGGGGGGTTGGGGGGGCCTCCAGCCTATACTCTCTCAAATCTGGGATCCTTCTCACAATCCGGAACCACTGGCTCATAACTGCTCACCTGTTTGCCTGCCTGATGCCCCTAACTGCTCTCCCCTCCTGGCCTGATCCCCCTAAATGCCTAACTAACATTCCTCCTTCTGCCTTCTCCTGTGGCACCTTCTCCTGTGGCCTCTGCAAAAGAGACCTCGGTGCTGGACTGGCCCTCACAGCCGCCACGGCTGCTGGCCCTCAGCCTCTGCAGCCACTGTGGCTTTGTCTAGAAAAACGCCAGAAAGGACGTCCGGAAGACATCTAATCTAATAACATATTACCCCTTTATTAGGATAGATTCCTATGTTAACAGCAATGATAATTCAGGTTGGAAAAGAGAATTCTCACTTGTATTCAACTATGAATTCTGCCTAAACAAAGCTACTCTGAGGAGGTAGCCACTTACATCAGTGCTCAGCGATCCGGAAAGAGAAGACAAGAAAACGAGACTCAGTGAACTTAAATAGACTATGCGGTGTCCTGGGGGGCCACAAAGGACTGTGGGTGAGAGAGGTCAGGGTGCAAAGCCGAGAGTAAGAGAACCAGGACCTGGGTTGCAGCTCCTCCCCAGTGCTCAGAGCACAGCTCCCTGCTTACAAGGGCCTCACTGTGCCCTGGGGAGCATCACCGGTAGCTGCACTTCTCATTCAGTGCAGCAGGATGATGAGCTGTTATGGGAGAAATGTAAGTATTGGGAGGAAAGGGATTGCCCAAACAAAAAATGGTAAAAATTCATGAAAATATTACTTACACTGCTCTTCTCAGGAGTCCTGGGGGTTTGGAAAAGTCAGTTCACTGAAGCTCAGAACAAGCAGGGTAAGGAGCACGTTGGGAAGAACATGGCTGGCACCTCGCTGTCGTTCTGCATGGGGCTCCAGAAACCAGAGCGTGGGAATGAGACCTGCTCCCCCGGGCTCTGTGAGGCAGAGGAGCACGCTGCTCCCCAGGCTGCTGGTGGCTGCCCGACCTCCTGGAGGGCTGTGGGCAATGCCCGGGACATTCTTACTCTTCAAGTGTGATTTGCTCATTTGGATGAGCCCAGTGTGACTGCATTTACCCAGCACCAATATCCAGCATCTCCCTCTTCTCTCTGCAGGTTGTGAGTGTTCAGATTAGCCTCAATATACAGCATGTAATATGCAATATACATTTAAGAATTTGTTCCATCTGCATTGCCTCTTCCCATCTTCTGTTATAATTTTAATTGAAAAGTATAATACAATCCTACCTAGGAAAAGACCAACTCCATTCACTGGATGACAGACAAGTACTGAGTGCCTTATTCATGCTGGGAAATGGGAAGCATCAAAAGGTGACAAACAAGGCTCCTTCCCCCTGGAAGGTGCGGCAGCAGCGACCGGACAGGAAGGCCTGCTGCCCTCGCTACCTGAGTGAGTCAATGCGAAGAGACAGAGCTGGATCTTTGGTGTTTTACTCAGGTGGCCCTCGATCCGGAGAGCAGCAGGCATAATACACTGAAAGTGTTGTGGGGTCGAACCCTGGGTTCAAAATAAGACCACCGGAGGCTGATAATTTATTTTAAAAAGCAGGCAAGGAATTTATTGAGCTGGCCAGGGCAGGCACAAAAGCACCACACGCAGGCGGACTCCAAACGACTGCGAGGCTTTAGGGGCAGGTGGTTATTTTTAAAGGTTCTGAGAAGGAAAACCCCCATTCTACAACAAACTGTTGTTTGGAATTTTCTGCTGTTCTTCCTAGATAAAATGTTGCTTTCTAGTTTGCTTTAGCCCGTTTGAAGGATGATGAAGATAAACTTAGCTGTCTGACCTTGCAGGCCAGAGACCAGATATGCCCACAATCTCAATACCATGCCAGGTGCATTTTTTAATTGGATAGAACAGCATTGTTTTCGAGGCCAGCATCGAGATAACCACTAAGTGCACATAGGGCTGGCTCTTTAATGAAAAAGAAAGTTCTGCCTTTAACCTTGCCCAGAACTTGAACTCATCCTCCCTAAGCCCATCGCGCAATGAACAAAGTAAGTCTCTTCAAATTCTCCCCCTGCACCGTCAGACCGCTCTGGCACTCTGCAACAGTTCAAACCACAGGAATTTTCCTTTGTTCTAAATTCTGAATCCTAAAGACTATATTCTAAAAACTGGGGTCAGCCGTAGGGTCGTTCCCAGTCACATCCTGCTGGACATTGGAATGTGGCCCTATCTTGCAGAAGCAGAACTCAGTGGTTACTCTCCAAAGGTTATGGTCCCCGGCACAGGAAAATTGCCTTAGCAGGTTTAAAATTCAAATAGCAGTCTTTACATGAGTTGTATATTCTTAATTTCTTATTTCAAAAGAAACTGCTCTGACATTTCATTTCAAACTAGCCCCTACCATAGGGTTAAAAGGTGGGAAAAGTCTAACACTAGTGAGTCCCAGGGCCTGTTCTCCACCATCCTCCTTGCAGAGATGGGCCCAGGAACCGCAAAGATGGGCCCGGGAACCTGCAAAGATGGGCCCAGAATGCGATCTCCCTTGAGATGGGCCTTGCCTTTGACCTGCATTTGAAATGTATCTTCTTCTCTGAGTACAGCTGCCCTGGGCTCCCGATGCCTTATGTTTAGAGCCCTGCCTGTCTTCTTGCAGCATGTGCTCCAGTGCTCCAGGATCTGCAAGAACAATCGCGTTTCTACAGCTAACACAGTGAACTAGTGGCCGGTGCATGGATTCATGCACATTGAAAGGAAATTAGTTAGAAGGTGGCCGGTGGGATGGGACTGGGTGAGATGGGCTGGGCACGCCCTAGGCCAACCTCCCGTGGTCCCTCCCTGGCCAGCACACCTGGGGTGTCCCCGCAGCTCCCAGGGTGTCCACCGTCACCACAGCTCAGCAGTAACCAGAGTCAAGGCCGACAGTGCCCCAATAACAACATAACCCACGGCCGAGGGTGGGATTGCATGGCCCTGCGAGAAATCAGGCCCCTCCTCTCTGGTTCTGGGGTGCGTCACCGGAGAAACAACGCTGCCAAGTCACTGCAGCTCCACAGCTCCTGCTTTGAGATCTGCCCCCAGGTGGTCAGTGTGGCACAGCTACCGCTGGTCGGACAGCCGCTGAGCCTTTATGTGCATAGCTTATTAAACAACAGATTCCATTCCTATAGCTGCCCTTCCCCTAACGGCTAGAACTGTAGCATGGGCCCAGGTGACTGTATTTCAAACAAACTGTTGATATGGGAACTGTGAGCAGGAATTGTCCCTGGGTCTTATCTTCCCGAGGGAGATTCACATGGGCTGCCCCCAGCCTTCTGCTGGCCTCTAGTGTCAGCTGCTCTCTGCTGCTCTCTGATTGGTTCCTGGCCTTTTTGCAACATTGTTAGTCACTTGGAAGAAAAACATCCTTGTTTCAAAACACCCTGTGTTTCTGCTCTCCCTCATGTTTTTCTGCACCGTTTCCTGCAAAACACATTTTCCGTTTGTTTCAGCCCATTCCGCCTCTCCCACCACCACCTCTCCACCTAGTTTGGCTCGAACTCCTTCACTGCGGTGCTCACTTCCTGGGCTGAGAGGGGCACTGGGTCTTAGAGAAGCAGGAGTTTGGACTGCAACAGGCGGAGTCCCCCTGGGCAGGATGGTTTCTGGGCTCTTTGTCCATGGAGTCGAAGAATGAATCCACAGATGGAAGGTGGTATAGCAAAGGTGGAAATGTACTGAAGAACAAATGGGGAGGGGAGAGACTCACAGCACAGACTCCTGTGGGGAGGGGAAGAGTCCCATTGAGTCCCTTTTCCCTGGTGCCTAGATATCTCCCCTGATTGGTCACAATTTCCTTGGACAGTTACTATAGTAACTTGAGGTCAAAGGTGGAACCTCACAGGGGACAATTGAGGCTATTGTTTCCCTATCCCCCTGGGCTTTCTTCTCCTCCTGGATGGGGGGATCCTTCCCTTTATTCTGTAAACATAGACCTTCAGCTGTTCCGGCTCCCTAATTGTATGGAAATGCACCTGAAGCAGCTTTTCTGCTTCCCCATTCTATGGAAATACTCTTTCTGCTACTTTGCAGCCCTGTATTTTTGTCATGGTCCCCTTAACTTCTAAGATTTCTGAAAGTTCCTAAACCTGCCTAGAAACTCCCATTTCAATAGTTTCAATAGAGAAGAGAAAGCCCCGTGGGAAAGAGCCACAGAAATAGGAAACCAGGGACGTGAAGTGACAGGGCAGCTCCCGGCAGCCCTGCCCGGCCACTAGTGCTGCAGCCAGTCCGTACTGGCAGGTCCTCTCCCCGTCACCGCCCCGCAGGCTGCCTGCTCAACCATTTACAGGTGACCTTGCAGCAAACCTGGTGTGACCTGAGCAGGTCCATGTATACCCATCTTTTTATAAAACATCTTCCTTACGCTTTTCTTAACGCTTTGTACGCCATAAGCGTCTGCAGATACAGTGGGGGTGGTTTCTGTTTTGGACGTAGAGCAGTTACCTGGTATAACATTTTCCTCTAACTCACTTTATTGGAAGAACACAGGCTATAACATGTAACATACAAAATGTGTGTTGCTTGACTGTTATTGGTAAGGCTCCGTCAACAGCAGGTGACTGGGAGTTGGCTTGGAGGGACCAGAAGTCAATGCAGGTGTTTGACTGCTCGGCGGTTGGCGCCCCTGACCCTTGCGTTGTTTAAGAGTCAACTGTGTTTCTAAAACCTCACAAGGTCACATCGTTCAGAGTTCACTAAGGCCCAGGGACCCTCAAGGCCCAGGGGAGTAGTTCTTCAACAGCAAAGCCCAAGAGGGGCAGGGGAGGCATTCAGGAGGGAGGACTGCAGATCTCTCTCCTCCCCCAGCCCCCGGGGCCAAGTGCTGAGAAGGTTAATGAGGAAGATAAACTCAGCCATCTGACCTCATAGGCCAGAGACTAGATACACCCATGCTCTTAATGCCATGCCAGGTGTATTTTTTAATTGGATTGAACTGTGTTATTTTCAAGACTAGCAGCCAGATAACCACTAAGTACACAGAGGGCTGGCTCTTTAATAAAAAGATAAGTTTTGCTTGTAGCTTTGCCCAGAATTTGAAAGGCATTTTTCTCTGGGCCCATACGTAATAACAATAACAAAGTGTGATTCCAAACTCTCCGAGCATTGCTTGATGTATTCCAGTTCTCTGTAACAGTGCTAGGTCTCTTTCCATAGCAGTCACCAGTTAATTCTAAACGAATGAGACACATTAGTCACTCATGCTCTCATAAAGCTCAGAAGCTGTGGCTAATAACGGGAATTAGAGGAAAAGTCCCAAATGAGAGGAAAATGTGTTTTACTTTGAAGCATCCATTTTCTCTGCAAGCGGTAGGTGCACCAGTTTGTTTCTCAAGTCGATTCCCTAGAAGCAGGAGCAGAGGTCAGGGCTCCTGGGCACGCGATTAGCAGGAAGGAGGAAGTATGTCCAAGGGGAAGGATTACACAGGAGTGTGGTCAGGGAAATAACGGGGGGGGGGGGGGGGCTGCAGCAGCTGTTCTGCCTGGAGGCTGCGGGCCAGGGTGGGAAGGGAAGGGGCCTATCTCACTCTGGGCGGCAGAGGGGCAGGAGGCTGGGGCCTGAGCATGAGCAAGGCACCTGCGGCCAGCCAGTGGCTAGGCTGGGCCTGCATCCGCTAGGAAGCACCCCAGGGCTTGGCGGGACACCCGCACCTGCCATGACCAGGCGGTTCCAGAGAAACAAAAGGTAAGAAAAACAGTAAACAGAGAAGGAGAAGCTCATTAGTAAACAGGAAAAGAAACAGGACTCTCCAAGCCACCTGAGTGCAGCTGTGGGCCCTCGGAGACGGGGTGGGGGAGGGGAGCATACCAGCTCTGCGGCCCAGGTGGTGTTGCCAAGATCACAAAGGTGGACGTCCTCACGTTCAGCCACACGCGTCCTGAACCCTGAGCTGACCTGGTCACCACGGATCGCACGGAGGCCTCTCGTCTGCAGAAACTCTGACCCCTGTCCAACCTCTCAGTCTCCCACTGCGCCCTCCCTCTGCGGAGAGTCACTCCCCTGTCCTGTGGGCTCAGCACCCAGCAGGCACCTGCACGCCCTTCCCAGGAGGCACAGCTCCACAGGCTTCACCTCCACCTGCGAGGGGCTGGGACCATATTACTGTGTTTCAGTAGGAGTTCCAAAGAGATACCTACCCCCAAACAAAGGCTAATGAAAAGTCCCCGGTGGTCAGAATCCAGGCTGGGCTCATTAGGAGCCAAGGCGAAAAGGGAGTTTTCATTAACTTTAATTCCAGTCCATTGAGAGAAGTACAGCTTTTAGGTTCATTTTTGTCCAGCTTCCCTCCTCCCCACCCCCCTTAATTCTTTTTTATTCTGGGTAATCCTCACCCAAGGATATTTCCCCCTTGATTTTTAGATGGTGGAAGGCAGGGGGAGACAAAGGGAAACACGATGTGAGACAGACACTTCGATTGGTTGCCTCCTGCACTTGCCCTAACCGGGCCGAGGATGGAGCCTGCGATGAGGTAAGTGCCCCTGTCTGGAATTGCACCCGAAACCCTGAGCCCGCAGCCATGCTCTAATCCCTGAGTAAAATGGCGGGGCCGTGTCTGCCTTGTTTGTGTTGCTGTTGTCTCAGAACTCTCAGAGGCCACACACAGGCACTAAGAGAACCTTCTTGCCCGTTTTCCGCCTTCTCACTAGTTAGCTTTATGGGCCATTCTCACGACAGACTGACAATGCCCAGGAGAGACCCTGACCAGCCTGCCCCCCACACCCCTAATCAGCTGTGCGGTAGGAGCGGAGGCAGCACCCAGAGGCTTAACTGCCAGGACGGTGGGGCTGGAGCCAGAGCACAGAGAGGGGCTCGGGAAAGCCGGACGTGTGCACGGGCTCAGCTCTGCCATCGGATGGAAGAAGCCAACAGGTGATTTCTGGGCTGGGCAGAGCCTTGCACAATTTCAATATGTAATTAAATTAAGCAATTAATTAATTAATTCTGGTAACCTCCCAACTTGAAGGGGTAGAGTAGCACTCTACATTAGGTATAAACAGACATTCATTTTAGAGAAATTAGTTCTCCTCTTAATGCCAAAATATTACCTGGTTGATAAATTTATTTTTAAAAATATTAGGCCCAGCCAGTGTGGCTCAGTGATTGAGTGTTGACCTATGAACCAGGAGGTCACGGTTCAATTCCCAGTCAGGGCACATGCCCAGTATGGGAATCATGCCAGGTCCCTGGATAGTCAGGGCCAGTGGAGCACAGATGACTTGTTGTCAATATACCACAATGGCCACAGGCCGCACTGGGCATGCGCCTCAACGAGATGTTCAGGGCTCTAAGCCTGGGAATCCTCATCAGACCAACATGCCATGAGCGGGTGCAAGGACACACGGTACATGTGCCCCTCTGTGGCCAATGTGATTGACCTCACTGTTGGCACGAAGCCCTCTTTGTGTAAATAGTGGGTACGACCAGTCTAGTTGGCTGGAGTTAGAAGAAGCCTGTTGGAGAGAGCAGCTAGGGTGGAGTGAGGAGAATCCTGCTGGAGAGAGCAGCTGGGATGGAGTGAGAAGAAGCCTGCTGGAGAGAGCAGCTGGGAGGAAGTGAGAAGAAGCCTGCTGGAGAGGGCAGCTGGGATGGAGTGAGGAGAAGCCTTCTGGAGAGAGCAGCTGGGTGGGTGCCTTACAACGTGAGGAGGTGAGTCTAAGAGGCAGCAAGCAGCTGTCCCGCTAAAGCTGTGGGTTCAGAGATGGATGCTGCTTTACAGGGAAGAGGTATGTTCACCAGCCAGTGTCTGCTGCCGGCTTGCATGGACTAACTCTTTTGCCTTTTCTCCTCTTACTCTTTCATTTAGGAATGCAATCAAGTGAGGTTATTCCACACCTACCCGATCCCATGGACGGGGCGATCCCTTCGATGAAAGGAAACAGCACGTGAGTAGGTGCTCGCTGAGTTCTATCAACATCACCGTCATTTAGTATCAAGTCCACTCTCTCCTGAGTCCACATTGTCCCTTGTTCAGCAGGAGGTGAGATGAGTAGACCGTTCGTGTACTATGCCCTTAAGATGGCCAAGTGCTTGTTAGACACCTGTGTGCATGGTGAAGCCAGGTTTATGATGGAATTGAGAAAACATCATTCTTTATACCTTGTTTTACCATAGTATGATTTTTATGAGAATGCTGCAGTGTGAAGTAGACTTGTGTGTGCAGTTCATTGTTTCCTGCCTCAGCCATTCCCTGCGAGCTGTCCTGTTGGCTGAGCTGCACTTTCCTCAAGAAGAACAGCCCTCCGACCCTGCCTGCAGGTTCTGAGGTGCCGAGCCGGTCTGCAATGCAGAACCACAGTTCCCTAATCGTCCCCCAATCAGCCTGATCACCCCCTAACCACATCCCTTTCTGCCTGATGGATGTCTAACTGCTCCCCTGCCGGCCTGGAAGCATCTCAAATCTAAAACTTAACAACTTAAGGAACTAAAAAGAGAACAAACGACATCTAACATCAGCAGAGGGAGGAACCAATAAAGATTACAGATAAATAAAACAGAAAAAACAATACAGAAAAATCAATGAAATCAAATTTTTTTTAAAGATTCTCAAACGTGACAAATCTTTAGCTGGAAGGACTAAGATAAAAAAGAGCCCTAGCCGGTTTGTCTGAGTGGATAGAACGTCTGTCTGAGGACCAAAAGGTTCCAGGTTCAATTCTGGTAAAGGGCACATACCAGGGTTGTAGGAATAAAAGGAATATGTATATATGTGTGTACACACACACACACACACACACACACACACACATATGATAACCAAGTGGGTTTTATCCCTAGAATACAAGGATAATTCAACATAACACAGCACATTAACAGGTTCAATTCTGGTCAAAGGCACCTACCTGGGTTTTAGGAATAAAAGGAATATGTGTGTATATATGTGTACACACACACACACACACACACACACACACACACACAGATATATGATAACCAAGTGGGTCTTATTCCTAGAATACAAGGATGATTCAACATATGCAAATCAATGTAACACACCACATTAACAGCATAAAGGGGAAAACACACATGATCATCTCAATTGATGTAAAACAATTTGACAAAAGTAAACTTGGCTGTTTGGACTGTTCTGTCTGATGGCTATGTGGCCACTGGCTTTAGCAATAATGACTCATCCTTATACACCCACAGCCTCTCCTGGCTTCCCCAGCTCCCAACACCCCCTGCCAGCTCTGCCCAGACTCAGTACCAGTCAGACCATGAGCTCTGCAGTGCTTATGCTGGGCTCCTGCTGGGCTGTTCTGACATCAGGGGTGCAGGCTGGACCCCCAGTGTGGGGTATGCAGGAGGCAGCCAATCAGTGTTTCTCATCACTGATGTTTCTATCTCCCTCTCCCTCTCCCTCTCCTCTCTGAAATCAGTAAAAATATATATATTTTTTTAAATTAGGCAAGGCCAGTAATACTGGCCACAAATGCATTGCAGGCAAATGGTGCTCTTGACAGAAGACAAGAGCATGAAATGTCACCCCGTCTACCTTCCTTGGATTTCATTTCGTTCAGTACTCATCATGCGTCTGGTCCCGTCTAGCTGTGTCTGGGATGCGGCATGGTCTGGTTGGCCTGAGGTCACAGGTTTCCAGGGAACAGAGTCTGCCAATGAGATATTCTCCCTGAGACATAGGCACAGCCTGTTCTCACTTCCCAGGGAGAGTGACATTAGGGTCCTCCTCTGTGGTGAATGACCGAGTTCTTTGCAAAATCTAATCACAAATCTGTACAGGCAGTAAAATTTGTTCCTGCTTCTATTGACAGAATTTCAAACTTTAAGCTAAAACGGCTGCTCTCAGAGAGAGGGAGTCAGGTTCCACTAAGGTCTCTGCTGGGGGTCACATTCGCCAGGAAGTGGACCCGAACCCTCCAGGGGTCAGAGCAGACCAGCAGCACATGCAGAACCTCCCTCTGGCAGGTGGCCTGCGAGGGTCTCCACGGGTTCTGTTCTCGTCTCTGAGCCACACCTGGAAAGTGCTGCGCCTCCTGTGCCAGGGCTCCTCTGGCCGTGGATGGAGTGGCTCCGAGGCAGCTAGGCCAGGGGTGCCGAGGCAGGTCACTCAGAGAGACAGGACACCAGCCCAAGATGACACTTTCATTAACAAGGCACAAGTGACATTGTGGATGCAGTGCTAGAGGGGCAAATAGACACAGGCTCTGCCATCCAGGGGCTTGGAGAACAGAGACGTGTAAGTCTGTTCCCACTTTCATCTTCTCGCTGACTCTGGGCTTCATGATGGGAAGCATAAGCACTTCCAATTTATGAAACCCAACATGAGAACTCAAGTTTTGGGCACCTAGTCCCATGTCACTAAGGACTATGTCAACATACACTTGGAGTTGCAACACACATTCTCACATGCTTGGTTTTTAAAACATCAGGAGAGGGACACAGAAGGCAGTGCTCTGACCTCTCCCCAGAAAGAAATGAATGTTCTCTTCTCCAGGGTTCAGTCTGTTTCATGTTTTCATGATTCCCACCAGGAGGTGCAATACTATCCAGCTGTGAGAAAGCACTCTTACCATTTGCAACAGCATGGAGGAGCCTGAGAGCATTATGCTGAGCGAAATAAGCCAGTAAGAAAAAGGCAAGTATTACACAATTTCACTCAAATGTGGAATCTAATAAAATAAAATGATGAACAAAACAGATCCAGAGACATAGAAGCACAGAACAGACCCTCAAACCTCAGAGGGAAGGCTGGAGTGGGGTGGTTGGGTAATGTTATTATAGTCATACTAGTGCCCTGGTGCACAGATTCATGCACATTGAAAGGAAATTAATTAGAAGTATTTTAATGTCACTATTCACCTTTTCTCTATAATAGAAGTGTCAACCAAATTCACAATCGACAATGACAGATTGAAACACACGTGATTGGCGCTAGGGAGCGCTTTGTATGTACCGCACATGTGCAAGTCAACTTAGCCTTTAATAGACATAGAATAAACTTGCTTCATTAGACCTGCTTTGAGATGTAACTAAAACTTTTCCAGCCCAGTAAAGCATTCCAACTTCTCTTTCAGGTAATTGTCAGCAACACAGCAGTAAATATCAACACAAAGCAGGTTATTATTGTAGATCACACAGGGAGAACAAATGGTAAAATATTTAACTGTAGCAGTTTTTGACTATATTCTGTGCAGTGAGAAAACCTGAAGTCTCTTTCAAGGTCCACCGTTTCTTACATCTCTTCAGTTGGGTCAAGTTTCTGAACTTTCTAAATTTCCATTTTCTGGCTAATGAAAATAAAATAGTATTCCATAGTCTCCTATCTACCTACTCCAGGACTTCTGTGAGGATCAAATGAGATGACATTTGTGAAAATGCTTCACAGACATTGATTGAACTGTAAAATGTTTGCACCTGGCTATAAAGGAAGTCATGTTCCTGGGCTGAAGAAACTGCAAGGAGGTTAGTCCCTAGGGAGAGGAAGCCAGGCATTGCTACTTGACGTTGTTATCTGGCACCCACAGTGACCGTTTCTGAGTGGAGGTGGGCTGTGGGCCGTATTTTGTGCCATGGGGTCATAGCAGTGTCAGCTTCCATTTGGTTGGGTGTTGCTCCAGGGTGGTGGCGGGGCTTGTGTCACACTTGGGAGAAGCTGAGTGTTGGTTGTCAGCGCCAGGTCTGTGGTGCTGTTTATTTTAAAACTAGAGGCCATTGCACGAAGAGACTCATGCAATAGGCCTTCCTTCCCTTGGCTTTCAGCACCAGTTTTCCTCCACCTGGGACCCAGGCCTTCGCTCCGGCCAGAGTCTGCCATCTTCATCTTTGCTGCAGACTCCGGAGTCTGCAGTATTGTCTTTGCTGTGGCACTCTGCTCCTGTAGATCCCTTCACCCTCCACCCTCCCTCTCATAGTAGGTGTCCTGTCCTGCCTGGCCACTCAGCGCCTGAAGCAGCTGGGTGGCTACCATCTTTGGCCTTGTAATTTGCATACTCACTCTGATTGGCTGTGGGTGTAGCAGAGATGCGGTCAATTTACATGTTTGTCTATTATTAGGTAAGATAGGCAGTGTGGGTCATGACAGCTCCTGTGTGATGCATCTGCCCCCTGGTGGTCAGTTGGATGGATGGACACTTAGCCTTTTATATATAAGCTTTGCATAGCCCATGGACAGACAATAGAGTGGTGAAGGCCTGGTAAGTGTAAGTGTGGGTTAAAGGGGGTCAATGGTGAAAAACTAATCAAAGGGAAATCTATAATACTTTCAACAATAAAGACACATTACAAAAAGAAAAGCAAATGTTATATGATCTCACTCATTCGTGGTATTCTTTTTAAAAGGAAACCAAAGACAAATGAACAAACTCACAGACAACAGATCAGGGGCTGGGCCTAGGGCTGGGGCTGGGGCTACGGTGCCAGAGGGTGAAACATGTAAAGGGCCAACTGTATGGTAACAAAGGGGAGCTGGACTTTGGAGTGAGTGCTACACAGCTGGACTATATAATGCTGCACGACTGAACCTGGTAGACTGTAATAAATGAGTGCCATGCTCACTCACACAGCCACGTCGGGAAAGATCCGAGAAGGGAAGGAGGTGGGACCTGCACGGGACCTGAGTTCAGGGGGGCCTCTCAGAGAGGGGGCATGGCGGGAAGACATTAGAGCAGCTGAGAAGGAAGCCAGAGAACTCAACATGCGCGACCTGCAGATCCAATGAGTATGCCAGGAGAGATGTGGTGTCTGCAACCCCAGAGGGAGCTGGTGCCAGGCAGGCATGGCCTTGGGGCTGCCCCATGAGAGGCAGCGGGTGAGGCTTAGCCTGGGTACAGGGAGGCCTCTGCACGAAGGCCCTCATGGGAGCTTGTGAAGGTTTGGGGGAGGACTTAAGCAAGAACAGAACTTCCTGATTTCTGGAGACAATGGATTCTGAGAGCCGTTGAGGGTTGCTGGGACGCCAACAGCAATCCCCGACGCCAACCAGGGTCCTAATTCCATTCAGTCGGCAACGACCACCTGCCGGTGTGCAGACCCAACACCCAAGGACAGTTGCTCACAGACTGCCCGTCTGTGGTGCCAGCCAGCCCAGGCTCACCCGCACCGATGACCAACCAGCCCTCCTGTGGGAGTTCCCGTGTCCCCCTAGTTCACTAACCCACCAGCAGGATCGCAGGGCTCACAGAAGGCACCATGCTCACAGCTTTCCCATGAGGATGCGGTCCGGAGAGTCTAATGGGGAGGTGCATAGTTCAAGGTCTGGGGCGAGGGGCAGAGAGTGTCCAGGCCCTTCCCCATGGCACTGGGCATGTCGCTTCCCCCTCCCCCCACCCGAGAACATGACATGCTCATCACCCACTGATGCTTCAGTGGCCAGAGCTTTCTTGGGGCCTTATCCCCTCTCCCCTCCCTATAGGTTGGGGATGGGCCTGAAAAAGTTCCCACCCTCATCATGGCTGTCTTCCTGGTGTGGCCAGCCCTCTTGCTCCAGCTCGGAGACTATCCCAGGGCCCCGCCCCCCTCATTAGCATTCACCCAGGTGTGGTGGAATGTCCTCCTTATGAATAACCAAGGGCACTCCAACCACAGGAACTCCCAAAGGTTAGGAGCTCTGTGTAAGGAAAAGAAACAGGAGCAGAGATGTCTGTTCCGCTGCATCACAGGAAGGCAGGGAAGTTGGTTGGCGACCAGCAGCACTCAGCATTGCAAGGAGCAGTGGAGAGGAGCCAGGAAGAGGGCGGGCCGGGAGGGAGGAGGAAAGCAGCTCCCGCAGGAGCCAGGCTGCTCCGGGAGAGGAGCCGGGAGCCCAGACAAACCGGAGGCTGTGAGGGAAAGGAGCCCACAGCCGCCTCTGGCTTGAGCCTGGGGCGTGAACCCCAAGAAGGAGGAAGCAGATGGGTCCTAACACAACCCCCCTGCCACTGGTTTCCTTTTGAGACACTGTTCTTAGAGCCCTGAGAGACGGCTGTTGGTATGAACACTAAATGGCCTCCAGCAGGAAGGAGCCTTCTCTCACAGGCCGGTCTGTTTTATTCTTTAAAACCCAGAGCGGAGCCTTTAGGTTTCTGGGCCAGGAGGGTCCCATGCAGGACCTTGGTCACAGCCAGAACCTGCCCTCCGGCCACCGGGGAAGCCGCTCAGGGCTGTAATCCCACAGGCAGATCCTCTCCAACTCTTCCCGCAGCGCAGACCTTCCAGAAACAGCGGGGGTATCTGTGCCTTATTCTGTGGGCACAGAGATGACACATGAGCCTGGCACTGACCCTTGCTTCACTGATGCCAGAGGGCAGGGTCAGCAGATCCCAGCGCTCTGGATTGGCCGATTGGCCAGGCCCGGGGTGTCGCTGGTTGGGGGAGGGTCGAGGCCTGGAAGTGGAGGGCAGGGCCAGCAGATCCCAGCGCTCCAGATTGGCGAGGCCCGGGGTGTCGCAGTTGGGAAAGGGCCGAGGCCAGGAGGCGCCTGAGTGCAAATCCCAAACAGGCCTGGCTCTGGGCGGGACCAGCAGGCCAGCGGCTCTCCCTGCTCAGCGCACAGGCTCCCAGGAGGGTATCAGACCACAGCTCTGTGCTGACAGAGCCCACAGACTGTGGGAACAGCACTCCGGCTCCTGACACCAGAACAGAATGGAGGAGCTGAAATGTGAATGGACAGAGCGCATAACTGTGGACTATGTGAAGGGAATCCTTCAACCCAAACCCACCTGCGACAGCTGGGACCAGATCTGGGACTTCCGGGCCAGGCCCGACGACCTGCTCATCTGCACCTACCCTAAAGCAGGTGGGCGGAGCGGGGGTGCAGGGAGGGGGTGGGGAGTGCATTTACAGGGAAATAAAGAGATGATGGGGTTTGAGTGGAGGGCTGCTGGCTGGGCAGTGAGGGCTACAGCAAACCACTGTGGAAAGTGAAACTGAAACAAGATTTAAGTGTTTAATTCTCCCAGTGACACACGTTTCTTTTTACCTCCTCAGCAAGGAACGCAAGAGCTCCAGACTTGTTGATTGTTTTGTTCCCAAGGCAGGCCTTCCGTGTGGGCCGTGTACAACGCCGCTCTGTGTGAGCGAGCGGGAAAGGGCCCAGGCTGATTGGGGGAAGATTAGGGAACTGTGGTTCTGCACTGCAGACCGGCTCGGCACCTCAGAACCTGCAGGCAGGGTCGGAGGGCTGTTCTTCCTGAGGAAAGTGCAGCTCAGCCAACAGGACAGCTCGCAGGGAATGGCTGAGGCAGGAAACAATGAACTGCACACACAAGTCTACTTCACACTGCAGCATTCTCATAAAAATCATACTATGGTAAAACAATTCCATTGTAAACCTGGCTTCACCATGCACACAGGTGTCTAACAAGCACTTGGCCATCTTAAGGGCATAGTACACGAACGGTCTACTCATCTCACCTCCTGCTGAACAAGGGACAATGTGGACTCAGGAGAGAGTGGGACTTGATACTAAACGATGGTGATGTTGACAGAACTCAGCGAGCACCTACTCACGTGCAGTTTCCTTTCATCGAAGGGATCACCCCGTCCATGGGATCGGGTGGGTGTGGAATAACCTCACTTGATTGCACTCCTAAACACAAACTCAGAATGCTGACTGCCAAATAGCCTCTCACAACTCCAGACATTCGCACAAGTAATGATGGGTTTTGTGACTCTGTCTTTTTAAAAAACTATCAGGCCAATGCTGTACTCCAGCCACCTCTTCTAATGAGTCTCTGCTGGTACGGAAGGTACATTTTGATCCTCCAATTAGACATTAATTTTACTCCACCAGGAGGACTTCCTGGTCAACAGGTTTGGGTTTTTTGGGTTCTTATTCGTTTGGCTTGGTTAGACACTGTTCAAGCCAGAACATTAAGTCACAGGTCAGAGCACAGAGCTGCCTCAACTTGTCCACTTGGCCCTTACGGGGTAACAATGAACGCAGCAGTGTTTTGAAGCACAGAGAACAATAGTGGGAAATGATCAAAATCATTTTACAGGCTTGGAACAGGCTAATGTGATGCCCTCGCCACGGACCCTGAAAACACACCCTCCCTTCCAATTGCTGCCTCTGTCCTTCCTGGAGAAAAACTGTAAGGTAAAGGGCGGGAGGAGCTCTGAGTTATGCTCTGGTCTTCACTCTATTTCCTCTGAAAGCACTTCACTTCTTAAAGCACATGTGTCAAACACAAGGCCCGCGGGCCAAATCCAGCCCGCCAGGCCTTGCAATGTGGCCCGCACCGCGCTGTCATCACTGCACTCCACTGTCAGTTTATGACATTGTCAGTTTATGACTGTTCAGTAAACCATTCGGCCCGCGATTTAGGCTGGATTTTAGATTTTGGCCCCTTCTCTGATTGAGTTCGACACCCCTATCTTAAAGGGTTCACCTCCTCACCGCAACCGCGTGCCCACGGCCCTGAGCTTTCCATCTCCCCTCACCCCCCTCCGGGATCAGCAGCCCGAGACCCGTCCGGAAGGACGCAGCTCGTGGGCAATAGCCACCACGTGGCGGCCTCACGGGCTATTTCTCTCCCCCCTTCCCCGATAATCTATGTGGCGAGAAACCCCAAGGACAGCCTGGTGTCTTACTGCCATTGCCACAGGATGTATAAAGCGCTTCCAGCCCAGGGACCTGGGAAGAGTATTTTGAGAGCTGTCTGACTGGGAAAGGTATGAACCTTCTGATCTGAACCCCTTTCTAAGCCTCAAACACCATAAAAAGGGCCATTTTCTGAGGACCCCTGGGGCCTGCCTTCTTGGATGTGAGGGGATCACCACCTGACACTGGGAACTCTCTCCTCCGTGGGGTGTCAGCTGGTGACCCCCTGGCCCCACCTCATTCCCTGGCCCCGCCGACGCAATGTCCCCCATCCCATTCCCCCTGATCCTGCCCCATGCCCTGTCCCCAGTCCCATTCCCCTGGCCCCGCCCCATGTCCCATTCCCCTGGCCCCGCCCCATGTCCCATTCCCCTGGCCCCGCCCCATGTCCCATTCCCCTGGCCCCACCCCATGTCCCATTCCCCTGGCCCCGTCCCACATCCTGTCCCCACGCCCTACCCCCCTCTCCCATCCCATTCCCCTGGCCCTGGCCCTCGCCCTTTCGCCCATCCCCGCCCTGTCTTGCAGTGTGCTGGGGCTCATGGCACGACCACGTGAAAGGATGGTGGGAAGCCAGAGACCAACACCGCTTCCTCTACCTCTTCTACGAGGACATGAAGACGGTGAGGGACAGCAGGTAACTATTTGACCAGGAAATATTACATCACAGCAGGGGGCCGCCTCAGGGCCTCACAGCGTGAAAGGGAGCAAAAGTGGCTTCATTTCGCTGGATAGCTGCCCCTGCAGAATGCCCCGCTGTCCCGGCTCCCGCCTCGCACGTCGCCCGCAGCTCCTGCTGCTGGTCCCTCACCCGCCTTCCAGCACATTTTACATTCTGCTTAGAAGGGAGATGCTTTTCTAACACACTTTTTCCATTGAGGAACACCAATTTAAACAACAGTTTAAGAAATGATGGTATAATGGGAAAACACTAATGATTTAGAGTCAGAATTATTGAATTCAAATTCTGGCTCTATTGCCAGATACAAAATATCGAGAGTGAAAAACAGCATCGTTTTCTATGTTTTTACTTGAGATCATTGATATGTAATATAGTGTTAGTTTCAGGTATACAACAGGATGATTTGATATTTGTACTCCTTGCAAAATGAGCACCACAGTAAGTCTACTTAACATCTGCACCAAATAGAGTTATAACTATTTCCTGTAGTTGGAACTTTAAGATCTCGCTCCCTGACTGTCAGCTATGCAGCACAGTGTCATAAACCACAGCCGCCTGACTGACTGAGCGGACAGCTGGGAGTCTGTGCCTCCGACCCCTCCCCACTCCTCCCAGCCCTCCCTGTCCCTGCAACCCCAGTTTGTTCCCATGCCTATATTCTTATTCTGTTTTGCTTTAAATTGCACTCTATGCTTTTTTAAAACAAATAACTTACTACATTTCTAGTATTCTAATTCACAGGTAGTCTAACCTCAGAGTTCCTAAACCCTTGTACATGTTCTGTGGTCATATTCTGGAATGTTCCCTGAATTCAGTCACACAAAGCTCACAGTTTTCAGCACTTTTGCCGATCCCCAGTCTGTAAGAGGCCAATTAAATTAAGCACTTTTTGGTTTTGTTGTTAATCCTCACCCATGTGTATGTTGTTGTTTTTTTTCCCCATTGGCTTTCTGAGGGTTGAAGGGAGAGGGAGAAAGAGAGAAACATCGATGTGAGAGACACATGGACTGGCTGCTTCCCACACCTGCCTTGACTTGGGCCAGGGATCCAGCCTGCAACTGAGGTACGTGCCCCTGAGCAGAATCAAACCCGTGACTCTGCAGTTCACAGAGAGGGGCTCTAATCACCGAGTCCCCAGCCTGGGCAAATTAAACACCCAACCTTTTAAAGGAGAAGTTCATCATAAAACAGAAGATACCGTTGTGGGGTACACTCCTCCACTTGCCCTCCCTCACTCCTTCTAAAAACAGGTATATCCCGAGGCCCTCTGATGAGAGAACAATGGCTCCCTTAGGCACTGAGACACCTCCGCATATGCACCGGCAGAGGGACTGGGCCCGGAGTCCTCAGCAGGCACCTCTCAGTCGCCTCCTGAGTGTAACAGGTCCTCTCCATCCACACCAATGTCTGGGCGCGTTTCTGTCAAAGGCAGAGCTAGCGGCAGCCTCCCCTGGTCAGGCCTCACCGCCTGCCTCGTGCCTCTGCAGTACCTTCGTTCTCACCGCTCAGTTACAGACTCTCCTGCTGGACATGTGGCTGACCAAGACCCTCCAGTAACTGCCCGAGCAGGACATTTGGAAATAAGTTTAAGTGCAGCTTTCCCCAGATACTGCACATCATCCTCAGCGGTGCTTCCATCTTGGAGCAGGAAAAGCTTAATAATTATAGTTAATTTTTAAAAATCTGTGTCACCGTATTAAAATGAGTCATTTCTGGAAAGTTGAGCATTTGTGAGGCAAGATTATTTTTTATTTTGTTACTTATCAATGTTATTAATTCAATGCAATACTTTAAAAACTATTGTATATCAAATTTTCATGTTGCTTTTCACTCTGAACACAGAACCCAAAGCATGAAATCCGGAAGCTGGGAAAATTTATTGGAAAAAAAGCTGGATGACAATGTCCTAGATAAAATTGTCCATCACACTTCGTTTGATGTCATGAAGTAAAATCCCATGGCAAACTACACGGTAGTCCCCGCTGAGGTCATGGACCACTTGGTCTCTCCGTTCATGAGGAAAGGCGGTTCTCTCTCTGTTGGTCATGACCCTAAAGAACTGCGAGGACCCCAGGGCCTGTGGGGCAGTTTCCATGAATAAGAAAAACAAGGTCCATAATAAATGATGCTGGGGAAGGAGTATTTAAGAGACCACAAATGAAATGAAACCAACGTTTAGCCACAACTAGAGTAAGGTTTAGTGTCTAAACCCACAGCCTTATCACACTCCCCTCCAGAGTTCCAGATGATAAGGTGGAAATGCCGACTTCAGTCCAATCGAGCAAAGCATAGATAGCGCGATGCTGCCTGACATGCAAGAGGGCAGGGAAAAGACAGCAAAGCCCCCAGGCCTGCGGTTTTAATGTGAGGCCCCCACCCCCACCTCCACTCCCACCCCCAATCCACCCCCACCCCCACCCCACCACAATGTGGTGTAGCAGGCTCTCCTGGCCCCACAACCAGACAGACGTCCTCTTCCCTTGGACGGAAAGGGACAGGCTGGCAGGAGGAACGCCCTGCCCCCTGCAGGGCGAGTGGACACCGCACACAGAGGTCGGCAGAGAGCACAGTCCTAAGGCTCTGACTCCCACCCCTCTTTCAGGGACCGTCGGAGACCGGAGGAATCACTCCACCGTGGCTCAGAACGAGCGGTTTGACGAAGACTATCAGCGGAAAATGGCTGGGACAAGTCTAACTTTCCAGTTCTAGAGAGAGAAAGAGTTTCAGTTTATTTCCCAGCTCACTGGGCAACACCGATAGAAGTTCCATTCCCCAGACACACGGCATTGGGCCCGGGTTCTTGGACCAGGTGTCGCTCATGTTTGCTTTCGCTCGCTCTACAAAGGAAAGCAGCAGCGACTGGGGACGGTGGGATGGGAACTGTCGGGAGGAGGTTCAATAAACTCCTAGTTACACATGTGACACTGGTGTTAGTGATCATTCTGCTGAAGCTTACAGGTCGTGAGCTGGCTAACATTAACAATGCTCCAGTCCTCACATAAAACACACTCAAGTTTTCAGATGAAGTGTTGGTTAAAGGTAGGGGTTTTTGAATGGATTGATTTTAGAGGGGCGGGGGGAGGGAGATAAACATTAACTTGCTGTTCTACTTATGTATCCACTGGCCACTTCTTGTATGTGCCCTGACTGGGGATCGAACCTGCAACCTTGGCATAATGGGGACAATGCTCTTGCCACCTGGGATACCTGGCCAGGGCCAAGCTGAATTTTAGTGCCGCGCTGAAATGTGTAAACAGCAACCAATTCCTGCAGTGGCTGACAGCCAGGTGCCGTCCCGTGGCTGCTTCCCCCTGACTCCAGGTCACCCAGGGCTCAGGCTAGAACTCCGTCCTCCCCATGGACTCGCTTCCACCCAAAGTGCTACTGTTCAGCCCAGCCTACTCTGATGCTCTGAGTGCATCCACAGTCGCCTTCTCACACGCTGCACCACGTGCCGCGTGCCCTCCATGCTGCCCCCTCCGTGGCCTCCTCCCGCCAGAACCTGTGCTTCCCATCTAGGCGACTGTGGGCTTCCTGCCTCATTTCTCTGCTCATCACACCTGCCAGGGCTCTGCTCCTGCAGTGGAACTGATTACATTCCCCCAGGGCTGCGTTTTCCAATAATGCCCACGTTCCCCTGCCTGAGAGCTGCATCCAGCTTTTCAGCCAGGAATTCAGGGGCAGCTGTAACTGCGTGTGACACAGGTGATCCCATTTTCCAAACCGCCCCGTACTGCAGCCAGTCAGCCTCCCAGTGGGCCTGCTCACACCCGTCAGGTTCCTGAACTCCTGGCTCCAGTGTCCTGGGCCTCCACCAGGAATGCCCTCCTTCTCTGGGCCCTGCACACGGGCAGCGTGCCCTGCCCCCACGCCTTCGGCTCCTGAGGAGACTGTCCCTCTGACTCCTCTACACTTGGCATAATTCACCTTTTTATTAATGTTAAAGCATATTGTGCTGTCACTTTCTGTCTGTTTAAATTTCCTCTGTGTATTTTTCTTCAAGATAGGGACAATATGCCTCACTACACACCAAACAGCACATACCCTGCACAGAAATAATTAACTGGAAGAACATTTCACTCAAGAACAGCACGTTCCCTGCACAGAAATCAGGAGCTAGAAGAACATTTCATTCAAGAAAATTCTGAAAAGCCAACTGTTTCTATCCTAAGGAGCCCTCTAACGGCTCTCACCTATAGCTACCTGTGCAATAAGGTGGGACTAACCACACATGGCTATTTAATTAACTAACATTTAAACTTTAGCTCCTCACTCGCACCAGCCAGGTTTCCAGGACTCAGGAGCACACGTGACTGGGCCTATTGTTTGGATAGCGCGTTTTATAAAACACTAGTGGCTGGTGCATAAATTCCTGCACACTGAAAGAAAATTAATTGAAAGAAATATTTTAATATCGCTATTTGCCCTTTATAATAGAAGTGTCAACCAAATTTATGATCCACAATGACAGATGGAAACACACACATGATTAGCGCCAGCAAGAGCTTTATATGTACCATGCATGCGTGAGTCAACTTAGCCTTTTATAGACATAGCATTAACTTGCTTCGTTAGACCTGCTTTCTGATTTAGCTAAACTTTCTCCAGCTCAGTGAAGCACCCCAACTTCTCTTTCAGGTAAGCGCCAGCAATGCAGCAGTAAATACTAACACAACACAGATTAGTATTGTAGATCGCACAGAGAGAAAAAGGGTAAAATAGTTAACTGTAGCAGTGTTTGACTATATTCTGAGCAGTGAGAAAACCTAAAGTCATTTTCAAGGTCCATAATTTCTTACTTTTTTTCAATCGGGTCAAGTTTCTAAGCTTTCTAAATCTCCATTTTCTGGCTAACAAAAAGAAAATAGGATTCTACTGAGTCTCCTATCTACGGTACCTTCTCTAGGACTTCTGTGAGAATCAAATGAGATGAGGCACGGGAAAATGCTTCACAGATATTTGGTTAAACTGTGAAATGTTTCCACCTGTGTTCCTGGAACTCCAAGGAAGCTAGTTGCTAGGGAGAGGAAGCTGGGTGTTGCTACCTGACGTCATTACCTGGCACTCACAGCGACCGATTCTGGGCTGGGCTGTGGGCTGCATTTTGCGCCATGGGGTCTTGGCAGCATTGGCTGTGATTTGGTGGGCTGTCACTCCAGGGTAGTAGCAGGGCATGTGTCCTCACTTGGGGGAAGCTGAGTGTTGCTTTCTGGGTGCCAGGTCCATGGTGTCATTTCTCTGTGCACATCATGGCTGCTCCTGCATTGAGCATCTGCCCCCTAGTGGTCAGTGTGCATCACTGTGACTGGTGGGAAGGACACTTAGCATATTAGCCTTTGATATAGATAGACTTGAGGCCCGGTGCACAAATTTGTGCATGGGTGGGGAACCTTGGCCTGGCTGGCAATTGAGGTCCATCGAGGGGGTGGGGGTTGGATAAAGAAAGGGGGTGGTTAGGGTCGCCAGCCAGCGTAAAGGACCATAGGAGGCTGGCCAGCTGGCCCCCTAATCAGGGCCTATGGGGGGAGGGGGAGGCTGGCTGGCAGAGGGGAGAGACAGTAGAATGTTGGCTGGCTGGTTGAGGAGGCCAACAGGCAGGGGAGAGGGGCCATGGAGGTTAGCGGGCTGGGTGGAGGGGCTGCAGGAGGTTGGCTATGGGAGCACACTGACCACCAGGGGGCAGTTCATGCATTGAGTACCTGCCCCTGGTGGTCAGTGCGCATCAAAGCGACTGGTCGACCAGTGGTTCCAGTCATTCAGTTGTAATGGTCATTTAAGCATATCTATATCTATATCTATATCTATATCTATATCTATATCTATATCTATATCTATATCTATCTATATAGATATTTCTATCACGAGAAAGAGATCTGGCAGACAAGACCTTTTATTTTCACAAAAATCCTTTGGGTGCAGCCTTATGTCCCAAATGGGAAACTAACCCTGCAGGTAAAAGGCATTAGTAAGTTCCTCCATGAGAAGTGCTGAAACCTAGCTTGAAATGTAACTCCAGTGTTTCTAAGCCTGGGGTTTGACTTCTCAATACCAAGCCTCTTCCTTCCTGTCCTGCTCAACTTCACCACAGGCTTCCTCACAATCACACTGATCATAGGCTGCTCACCCATCCCGGACCCTGAACTAGCTCAGGCTGGCCAGGAATTGGCTACTGCCCACCCATGCTCAGGTGACGTTTAATAATGTTCTACTAAATGGCGAGCCCACCCCACTGTCGAAACCTCTGAAGTCAGCAGGGCCCTAAGCGGACTGTTGCCTCACACTTGACTACCAGGCATGAGTCTGTTCTGAACTCTGTCCTTCATGCCTTTACATTTATATTCATTCCCTGGAACATGCACAGCATGACTCTGCAGGCCTGATCAGACATGGTGCTTTCTGGGGCTGTGCTCCAGCTCCCCCGACCCCCACGACCCCAGCCTCAGAGCCTGCCAGCTCCCTGGGTAAACAACACAGGGAGAGAGGGCTTGAGCTCAGGGCACATGACCTTGTTCTCACGTTTCTACCTCTTACTTTCCTTCAAACCACCCCCATAATCTTGGCAGGTAAATCCCACCTATATATTTTGGTTACTTAACCCTAGGACAAACAAACCAACTCAACCTGGCCTTAACTTGGCCTCTCCCCTCAAATCTCTTAAAATGAGTGATTAGCATATTATGCTCAATCTATCTGTATCCCTTCTGATACCTCAAACCTATTAATACAGGGTTCATGCTCTGTGTTTTATCAGACCTGAGCAATGTCCTTGGACTCCTGTGGAGGAAGTCTGGTTTGAATCAAGAAAATATGCATTAAAACAAACTGCACGTAAGAGATGCAAGAAGTACGCTACACAGTGCAGTTGGTGCAATGATCTTATGTAAAACATGAAGATGCTTTTGTATCCAGCAATGTTAAGAAGAGACTTGTACAACTGAACAGGCTCCTGAGCCCACTGGCTGTTGCCCATTGGTGAAGGACCAATAGAAACACAGATTTCAAATAAATACATTATGTAAATTCAAACTCAAATCTACACCAATAAAAACACTCTCAGATAAATATCACAATAAGACAGGGAATTAGAAAGTGATTTCTGCATCAACAGACTCTGAGTGCAGATGAGAAAGGCATGTACTCAGATCGTGGCTACTGGGAACAAGGTGGTGCCACTGCTTCCTACAGCACCAGAGAGCCTGCAGGCCTACAGGGCGGCACTAGTGTGAGCAAGAGATGAGACGTTCTTGATTTAAACCAAACTAAAACAGGCACATCCCTGGCCGGGCGGCTCATGTGGGCATCGTCCTGTGCAGCAAAGGGTTCCCCTTGGGACCAGGTTATGGGCTCAGTCCCCAGTGGAGGCTAACTATTGATGTTTTACTCTCATATCAATGTTTATTCTCTCTCTCCCTCTCCCTTCCTTTCTCTCTAAAATCTCTCTATATAAAAACCTAAACCACTGGCCAACCAACCAACCAGCCAGTAGCTATGACATGTACTGACCACCGGGGGGCAGATGCTCAGCGCAGGAACTGCCGAGTGATAGCAACTTTGCAGAGTGCCTTCTCGTATTACGGGACCCCTCAGGGGATATTGGACTTCTGGTTTCAGCCCGATCTCCACAGACCTGCACACCGAGCCTCTAGTCAACAATAAGAAACACAGAAAACAAAACAGGGACAACCACTTTAACAGGGAAAATGCATGAACAAGACCACAGAGGTCATTTCCACAGAAAAGGTTTGAGTGGGTCTTTGAATTTATAGGTGGACTGATGGGTGAAGGTTTTCTCTGGCACAAGGCATAGCTATAAAGACTGGGAGACGTGACAGTTTTTTTTCAAATGACCAAATCTCAATGCAATATCCCAAGGTATACAAAGAAAAAGAGAAACATACTCAATCAAAAGAACAAAATGAACTCCCAGAAATCAATCCTAAAGACATTTATACCTATGACAAATAATTCAAAACAATCCCCTTAAAGATGTTCGAAATAAAAGAGACACGGAAATAACTAAATTCAATAGGACTTTGTACACACCATCAAACAATGTACAGTCATCCAGTACCCACAGTTTCCCTTTTAGCAGTTTCAGCTGGCCAATCAATAGCAGTTCCAAATAGAATATGGAAAATTCCAGAAATAAGCAAGTCATGTTTTAGATTTTGAACTATTCTGAGGAGTGTAATACAATTACACATCAACTCACTCCATCCTTCCTGGGACATGAAACATCCCGCTTCTCAGCACACCCACACTGTGTACACTACCCACCATCAGACCTGGTCACCATCTCGATGACAAGGTTGTCCTGGTATCAAGTGCTCCTATTCCAGGAGCCCTCACTTTCACTTAACAATGGCCCCAAAGTGCAGAGCAGTGCTGCCGGCAATTCAGACATGTCAAAGAGAGCTATGAGGTGCTTCCACTTTTTCAAAATGAAAATATAAAAGTTCTGCTGAAACCGGTTTGGCTCAGTGGATAGAACATTGGCCTGCAGACTGAAAGGTCCCAGGTTCAATTCTGGTCAAAAGCATGTACCTTGGTTGCAGGCACATTCCCAGTGGGGGCTGTGCAGGAGGCAGCTGATTGATGATTCTCTCATGGATGTTTCTAACTCTCTATCCCTATCCATTCCTCTCTGTAAAAAAATCAATAAAATATATATTTTTTTTAAATTTAAAAATATTTAAAAGTTCTAAATTTAATAAGGAAGAAATCACATACTGGGTTCCTAAGATCTAAAATAAAACAAATCTTCTATTCATGAAACTGTAAACAAAGAAAAAGAAATTTATGCTAGTCTTGCTGTCAAACCTCACACTGCAGGAGTTATAGCCACAGTGTTTAAGTTTCCAGTTAAGATAAAAAAAAAAGTTTTAAATTTGTAGGTGGAAAATGGCATAATGGCTTGATGATCTTTTGCCACAGAATCTGACAGACACTAGTGGCCTACCACCAAGCTTACAACATCTGTGTCATTCTCTGCACTTTATCTCATCACATAGACATGGCATCGTTTTGTATCAGCATCAGAAGAACCCTATATAATAAAAGGTTAATATGCAAATTGACCCTAATGGCAGAATGACTGGTTGCTATGACACACACTGACCACCAGGGAGCAGCCGGCAGGGCGATCAATCTGGAGGCTCTGTGACTGCCCAAAGAGGGAGGTCCAGGCCTCCCACTGTGGGTGATCAATCGGGGGTCTTCGCAGAACTGGGGAACCAGGGGCGTGTGGTGGCGAACGCAGGTGGGCAGGGAGGGGAGGGGTAAAGGGCAGACTGCAGAGCTATGACGCAGCTGGAGCCCTGAGGCAGCTGGGGCTGCAAGGGCCCCAGCAGCTGGGGCTGTGAAGGCCTACTGTTGCACGAATTTTATGCATGAAGCCTCTAGTATAACAAGAGAACAAACTCTCTGGTTTTTAAAATGACCAAACTGAGAAGTACAAACTAGAACATGTGAAATAGAATCAATAATACTGTAATGACAATGTTTGGCACCAAGTGGCTAGTTGAAATAACCACTAAGTTGTACAGAAATTAATATTGAACCTAAACTAGGTAATTTATAAATATAATTTTTGGAGAATCCAAGATGGCGGCATAGGTAACACCTAACTGCAGCCTCACACAACAATTTCATTAAAATACAACTAAAATACAAAATGGACATTACCCACTACTACAGGAAAGTCGACTGACTGGAAATTCTACAATAAGAAGGAAAGAGAAACCAGAATGAAAAGCAAAGGAGCTGTGTGTGGGTGATGGTGGGGGTGGTGGTGGTGGTGGGTGTATTTGAGAGTGTGGGTGTGGGTGTGGTTGTATGTGTGAGTGTGGGTGTGGGTGTGAATGTGTGGGTATGTGTCTGTCTATGCGTATTGGTGTGGGTGTGGGTGTGGGTGGGTGTGGGTGGGTGTGGGTGTGAGTGTGTGTGGGTGTGGGGGTGTGCGTGTGGGTGTGGGTGTGTATGTATGGGTGTATGTGTAGGTGTGGGTGTGGGTGTCGGTGTGGGTGTGGGGTTGTGGTGGGTGTGGGTGTGTATGTGTGGGTGTATGTGTAGATGTGGGTGTGGTGTGGGTTTGGTGTGGGTGTGGGGTGGGTGTGGGTGTGGGTGTGTATGTGTGTGTATGTGGATGTGTATGTTTGAGGGTGTTTGTGGGTGTGTATGTGTCAGTGTGGGTGTGGATTTGGGTGTGGGTGTGGGGGTAGGGTGGATATGGGTGTTGTAATTGTGGGTGTTGGTGGGGGTGGCTGGGGTGTGGGTGGCGGTGGGGGTGTGTACGTGTGGCTGTGGGTGTGTATGTGTATGTATGTGTCTGTGTATGTGTGAGTGTGGGTGTGGTTGTGGGTGTTAGTGTGGGTGTGGGTGGGTGTGGTTGTGGGTGTGTATGTGTGTGTATGTGTGTGTGTATGTGTGTGTGTATGTGTCAGTGTGGGTGTGGGTGGGAGTGGGTGTTGGTGTGGGTGGGTGTGGGTGTGGGTGTGGGTATGGGTGGGTGTGGGTGTGAGTGTGAGTGTGGGTGTGGGGGTGTGGGTGCGGGTGTGTGTGTGTGTTTATGTGTATGTGTGAGTGTGAGTGTGTGTGTGTGTGTGTGTGTGTTGGTGTTGGGGTGGGTGTTGGTGTGCGTGTTGGTGTGTTCAGTGTGGGTGTGGGTGTGTATGTGTGTGTATGTGGGTGTGTATGTTTTAGTGTGGGTGTCAGTGTGTGTGTATGTGTGTGTATGTGTCTGTGTATGTGTGAGTGTGGGTTTGGGTGTGCGTGTGGGTTTGGGTATGGGTGGGGGTGGGGGTGGGGATGGGTGGGTTTGGGGGGGGAGTGGGTGTGGGTGTGTGTATGTGTGGGTGTGGGTGTGAGTGTGAGTTTGGGTGTGGGGGTAAGGGTTTGTGTGGGTGCGGGTGTGGTTGTGGGTGTGTGTGTTTCTATTTGTATGTGTGAGTGTGAGTGTGGGGTTGGTGGTGGGGTTGGTGGTGGGCATGTGGGTGACAGTGGGGGTTGTGGTGGGTGTGGGTATGGGTGTATTTGAGAGTGTGGGTTTGGGTGTGGGTGTGGTTGAATGTGTCAGTGTGGTTGTGGGTGTGTGTATGTGGGTGTGTATGTGTGAGTGTGAGTGTGGGTGTGTGTGTGGGTGTGCGTGTGGGCGTGGGTGTGGGTGTGGTTGTGGGTGAAAGTGTGGGTGGGTTGGGGTATGGGTGTGTTTGGGGGTGTGTACGTGTGGGTGTGGGTGTGTATGTATGGGTGTATGTGTGGGTGTGGGTGTGGTGTGGGTGTCGGTGTGGGTGTGGTGTGGTGGTGGGTGTGAGTGTGTATGTGTGTGTATGTGTGTGTATGTGGGTGTGTATGTTTGAGTGTGGGTGTGGGTGTGTATGTGTGTGTATGTGGGTGTGTATGTGTGAGTTTGAATGTTGTTGTGGATTTCTTTGTGGGGGTGTGGGTAGGGTAGGGGTGGGTGTTGGTGTGAGTGTGGGTGTGGTTGAGGGTGTGGGTGTGTATGTGTGTGTATGTGTGTGTGTATGTGTGAGTGTGGGTGTGGGGGTGGGTGTGGGTGTGGGTCGGGGTGGAGGTGGGTTTGGGTGTGTTGTGTATGTGTGTTTATGGGTATGTATGTGTGAGTGTGGGTGTGGTGTGTGTGTATGTGTGGGTGTGGGTGTATATTTGTGTGTATGTGGGTGTGTATTTTTGTGGGTGTGGTTGTGGGTGTGTGGGTGTGGGTGTAGGTGTGTGTGTGTGTGTATGTGGGTATGTATGTTTGAGTGTGTTTGTGGGTGTGTATGTGTCAGTGTTGGTGTGGGTGTGGATTTGGGTGTGGGGGTGGGTGTAGGGTGGGTGTGGGTGTAGGTGTAGGTGTGGTTGTGGTTGTGGGTGGGGGTGGTGGTGGGTTGCGGTGTTGGTGTTTGTGTGGGTGTGGGTGAGTACGTGTGGGTTTGGGAGTGTATGTGTGTGTATGTGTCTGTGTATGCGTGAGTGTGTGTGTTGGTGTGGATTTGGGTGTGGGGGTTAGGATAGGGTGCGTGTGGGTGTGGGTGTGGGTGTGTGTGGGATTGAGTGTTGGTGTGGGGTTGGGGGTATGGGTGTGGGTGTGGGTGTGTGCATGTTGTGGTGGTTGTATGCGGGTGTGTATGTGTGTGTATGTGGGTGTGTATTTTTGAGTGTGGGTGTGTGTGTGGGTGTGAATGTGTGTGTATGTGTCTGTCTGTGTATTGGTGTCGGTGTCGGTGTGGGTGTGGGTGTGGGTGGGTGTGGGTGGGTGTGGGTGTGGGTGTGGTTGGGGGTGTTCGTGTAGGTGTGGGTGTGTGTGGGTGTGTGTGGGTATATGTGTGTATGTGTGTGTATTTGTGAGTGTGGGTGTGTGGGTGGGTGTTGGTGTGGGTCGGGGTGGGAGTGGGTTTGGGTGTGTTGTGTATGTGTGTGTATGGGTGTGTATGTGTGAGTGTGGGTGTGGTGTGGGTGTATGTGTGGGTGTGGGTGTGTATTTGTGTGTACGTGGGTGTGTATTTTTGTTGGTGTGGGTGTGGGTGTTGGTGTGTGTGTGAGTGTGGGTGTGTGGGTGTGTATGGGTGTGTATGTGTGTGTATTTGTGAGTGTGAGTGTGGGTGTGGGTGTGTGTCGCTTTGGGGTTGGGTTTGGGTGTGTTGTGTATGTGTGTGTATGGGTGTTTATGTGTGAGTGTGGGTGTGGAGTGGGTGTATGTGTGGGTGTGGGTGTATATTTGTCTGTATGTGGGTGTTTATTTTTGTGGGTGTGGGTGCGGGGGTGTGGGTGTGGGTGTTGGGGTGGGTGTGGGTGTGCGTGTTGTATGTGGGATGTGTGTGTGTGTGTGTGTGTGGGGTGTGGGTATGGGTGTGTGGGTGTGGGTGTTGGGGTGGGTGTGGGTGTGCGTGTTGGTGCGTTCAGTGTGGGTGTGGGTGTGTATGTGTGGGTATGTGGGTGTGTATGTATGAGTGTGGGTTTTAGTTTGGGTGTGTATTTGTGTGTATGTGTGTGTATGTGTGAGTTTGGGTTTGGTTGTGCGTGTGGGTGTGGGTAGGGATGGGGGTGTGGGTGGGTGTAGGTGGGTGTGGGTGGGGGAGTGGGTGTGGGTGTGTGTATGGGTGGGTGTGGGTGTGAGTGTGAGTTTGGGTGTGGGGGTGTGGGTTGGTGTGGGTGCGGGTGTGTGTATGTGTGTGTGTGTCTATTTGTATGTGTGAGTGTGAGTGTGGGGTTGGGGTGGGGGTGGTGGTGTGTGTGTGGGTGACGGTGGGGGTGGTGGTGGGTGTGGGTGGGGGTGTATTTGAGAGTGTGGGTGTGGGTGTGGTTGTATGTGTGAGTGTGGGTGTGGGTGTGTGTATGTGGGTGTGTATGTGGGTGTGTGTGTGTGTGTGTGGGTTTGTATGTGTGTGTATGTGTCTGTCTATGCGTATTGGTGTGGTTGTGGGTGTGGGTGGGTGTGGGTGGGTGTGGGTGTGGGTGTGGGTGGGTGTGGGGGTGTGGGTGGGGATGTGGGTGTGGGTGCAGGTGTGTGTGTGTGTTTTTGTGTATGTGTGAGTGTGAGTGTGGGTGTGGGGTTGGGGGTGAGTGTGCGTGTGGGTATGTGTGGGTGTGGGTGTGTGTATGTGTGTGTGTATGTGTCAGTGTGAGTGTGGGTGTGAGTGTGAGTGTGAGTGTGGATGTGGGTGTGCGTGTGGGCTTGGTTGTGGGTGTGTGTGTGGGTGTGGTTGTGGGTGGGAGTTTGGGTGGGTTGGGGTGTGGGTGTGGGTGTGGGTGTGTATGTGTGGGTGTATATGTGGGTGTGGTTGTGGGTGTGGGTGTCGGTGTGGTTGTGGGGTGGGGGTGGGGGTGGGTGTGTATGTGTGTGTATGTTGGTGTGTTTGAGTGTTTTTGTGGGTGTGTATGTGTCAGTGTGGGTGTGGGTGTGGATTTGGGGGTGGGGGTGGGGGTAGGGTGGGTGTGGGTGTTGTTGTAATTGTGGGTGTGGGTGGGGGTGGCTGGAGGTGTGGGTGTCGGTGGGGGTGTGTAAGTGTGGCTGTGGGTGTGTATGTGTGTGTATGTGTCTGTGTATGTGTGAGTGTGGGTGTGGTTGTGGGTGGGTGTGGGTGTGGGTGTGTATGTGTGTGTATGTGTGTGTGTATGTGTCAGTGTGGGTGTAGGTGTGGGTGTGGGTGTGGGTGGTTGTGGGTGTGGTTGTGGGTGTGTATGTGTGTGTATGTGGGTGTGTATGTTTGAGTGTGGGTGTGCTTGTGGGTGTGGGTGTGGGTGTGGTTGTGGGTGGGTGTGGTTGTGGGTGTGGGGGTGTGGGTGGGGGTGTTGATGTGTGTGTATTTGTGGGTGGCTGTGTGTGTGGGTGGGTGTGGGTGTCGGTGTGGGTGTGGGAGTGTATGTATGTGTTTTTGTGGGGATGTGTGTTTGAGTGTGGGTGTGGGTATGGGTGTCGGTGTGGGTGTGGGTGTGTATGTGGGTGTGGGTGTGTATGTGTGTGTATGTGTGTGTGTGTGAGTGTGTGTGTGTGTGTGTGTATTTGGGTGTGGGGGTGGGATAGGGTGGGTGTGGGTGTGTGTGTGGGTGTGTGTGTGGGAGTGGGTGTGAGTGTGGGGTTGGGGGTGGGTGTGGTGTGGGTGGAGGGGGGTGGGGGTGTATGTGTGGGTGTGGGTGTGTATTTGTGTGTTTGTGGGTGTGTATTTCTGTGGGTGTGGGTGTGGGTGTGTATCTGAGTGTATGTGGGTGTGTATGTGTGAGTGTGGGTGTGGATTTGGGTGTGTGGGTGTGGGTGTGGGTGTGGGTGTTGGTGTGTGTGGGAGTGTGTGTGTGTGTGGGTGTGGGGATGTGGGTGTGGGTGTGTGGGTGTGGTTGTTGAGGTGGGTGTGGGTGTGCGTGTTGGTGTGTTCAGTGTGGGTGTGGGTGTGTATGTTTGTTTATGTGGGTGTGTATGTTTGAGTGTGGGTGTGGGTGTGTATGTGTGTGTGTTGGTGTGGTGTGGGTTTCGGTGTGGGTGTTTGTGTGGGTGTCTATGTGTGTGTATGTGGGTATGTAAGTTTGAGTGTGTTTGTGGGTGTGTATGTGTCAGTGTGGGTGTGGGTGTGGATTTGGATGTGGGGGTGGGGGTAGGGTGGGTGTGGGTGTAGGTGTGGGAATGGGTGTGGTTGTGGGTGGGGGTGTGTACGTGTGGGTGTGGGAGTGTATGTGTGTGTATGTGTCTGTGTATGCGTGAGTGTGTGTGTTGGTGTGGATTTGGGTGTGGGGGTTAGGATAGCGTGGGTGTGGGTGTGGGTGTGTGTGGGATTGGGTGTTGGTGTGTGTGTGGGTCTGGGGGTGTGGGTGTGGGTGTTGGGGTGTGTGTGTGTGCGGGTTTGTATGTGTGTGTACGTGGGTGTGTATGTTTGAGTGTGTGTGTGGGTGTGAATGTGTGTGTACGTGTCTGTCTATGTGTATTGGTGTGGGTGTTGGTGTGGGTGTGGGTGTGGGAGGGTGTGGGTGGGTGTGGGTTGGTGTGGCTGTGGGTGTGGGTGTGGGTTTGGGTGGGTGTGGCTGTGAGTGTGAGTCTGGGTGTGGGGGTGTGGGTGGGGGTGTGGGTGTGAGTGCGGGAGTGTGTGTGTGTGTTTATGTGTATATGTGAGTGTGAGTGTGGGTGTGGGGTTTGGGGTGGGTGTGGTATGGGTGTGGGTGGGTGGGAGTGTATGTGTGGGTGTGGGTGTGTATTTGTGTGTATGTGGGTGTGTATTTTTTGTGGGTGTGGTTGTGGGTGTGGGTGTGGGTGTGGGAGTGTTTGTGTGTGTATGTATGTGTGTATGATTGAGTGTGGGTGTGGGTGTGGGTGTGGGTGTGAATGTGTGTGTATGTGTCTGTCGCGGCTGCTGGGAACAAGGTGGTGCCACTGCTTCCTACAGCACCAGAGAGCCTGCAGGCCTACAGGGCGGCACTAGTGTGAGCAAGAGATGAGACGTTCTTGATTTAAACCAAACTAAAACAGGCACATCCCTGGCCGGGCGGCTCATGTGAGCATCATCCTGTGCAGCAAAGGGTTGCCACTGTGACCAGGTTTTGGGCTCAGTCCCCAGTGGAGCCAAACTATTGATGCTTTACTCTCACATCAATGTTCATTCTCTCTCTCCCTCTCCCTTCCTCTCTCTCTAAAATCTCTCTATATAAAAGCCTAAATGACTGGCCAACCAACCAACCAGCCAGTAGCTATGACATGCACTGACCACCGGGGGGCAGATGCTCAGCGCAGGAACTGCCGAGTGATAGCAACTGTGCAGAGTGCCCTCTCGCATTACGGGACCCCTCAGGGGATATTGGACTTCTGGTTTCAGCCCGATCTCCACAGACCAGGCTGAGGGATCCCACCGGTGCATGAATCTGCACACCGAGCCTCTTGTCAGCAATAAGAAACACAGAAAACAGAAGAGGGACAACCACTTTAACAGGGAAAATGCATGAACAAGACCACAGAGGTCATTTCTATGGAAAAGGTTTGAGTGGGTCTTTGAATTTATAGCTGGACTGATGGGTGAAGGTTTTCTCTGGCACAAGGCATAGCTATAAAGACTGGGAGACGTGAAGGTTTTTTTTCAAATGACCAAATCTCAATGTAATATCCCAAGGCATACAAAGACAAAGAGAAACATACTCAATCAAAAGAACAAAATGAACCCCCAGAAATCAATCCTAAAGACACATATATCTATAACAAATAATTCAAAACAATCCCCTTAAAGATACTCGAAATAAAAGAGACACGGAAATAAATAAATTCAATAGGACTTTGTACACACCATCAAACAATGTACAGTCATCCAGTACCCACAGTTTCCCTTTTAGCATTTTCAGCTGGCCAATCAATAGCAGTTCCAAATAGAATATGGAAAATTCCAAAATAAGCAAGTCATGTTTTAGATTTTGAACTATTCTGAGGAGTGTAATACAATTACACATCAACTCACTCCATCCTTCCTGGGACATGAACCATCCCGCTTCCCAGCACACCCACACTGTGTACACTACCCACCATTAGTCCTGTTCACCATCTTGATGACAAGGTTGTCCTGGTATCAAGTGCTCCTATTCCAGGAGCCCTCACTTTCACTTAACAATGGCCCCAAAGTGCAGAGCAGTGCTGCCGGCAATTCAGACATGTCAAAGAGAGCCATGAGGTGCTTCCACTTTTTCAAAATGAAAATATAAAAGTTTTGCCGAAACCGGTTTGGCTCAGTGGATAGAACATTGGCCTGCAGACTGAAAGGTCCCAGGTTCAATTCTGGTCAAAAGCATGTACCTTGGTTGCAGGCACATTCCCAGTGGGGGCTGTGCAGGAGGCAGCTGATTGATGATTCTCTCATGGATGTTTCTAACTCTCTATCCCTATCCATTCCTCTCTGTAAAAAAATCAATAAGATATATTTTTTTTAATTTAAAAATATATAAAAGTTCTAAATTTAATGAGGAAGAAATCACATACTGGGGTTCCTAAGATCTAAAGTAAAACAAATCTTCTATTCATGAAACTGTAAACAAAGAAAAAGAAATTTATGCTAGTCTTGCTGTCAAACTTCACACTGCAGGAGTTATAGCCACAGTGTTTAAGTTTCCAGTTAAGATTTTAAAAAAAGTTTTAAATTTGTAGGTGGAAAACATAGCATAATGGCTTGATGATCTTTTGCCACACAATCTGACAGATACTAGTGGCCTACCACCAAGCTTACAACATCTGTGTCATTCTCTGCACTTTATCTCATCACATAGACATGGCATCGTTTTGTATCAGCATCAGAAGAATCCTATATAATAAAAGGGTAATATGCAAATTGACCCTAATGGCAGAATGACTGGTTGCTATGACACACACTGACCACCAGGGAGCAGCCGGCAGGGCGATCAATCTGGAGGCTCTGTGACTGCCCAAAGAGGGAGGTCCAGGCCACCCACTGTGGGTGATCAATCGGGGGTCTTCGCAGAACTGGGGAACCAGGAGTGTGTGGTGGCGAATGCAGGTGGGCGGGGGGAGGGAGGGGTAGTGGGCGGACTGCAGAGCTATGAGGCAGCTGGGGCCGTGAGGCAGCTGGGGCTGCGAGGCAGCTGGGGCTGCAAGGGCCCCAGAAGCTGGGGCTGTGAAGGCCTATTGTTGCACGAATTTTATGCATGAAGCCTCTAATATAACAAGGGAACAAACTCTCTGGTTTTTAAAATGACCAAACTGAGAAGTACAAACTAGAACATGTGAAATAGAATCAATAATACTGTAAAGACAATGTTTGGCACCAAGTGGCTAGTTGAAATAACCACTAAGTTGTACACAAATTAATATTGAACCTAAACTAGGTAATTTAAAAATATAATTTTTGGAGAATCCAAGATGGCGGCATAGGTAACACCTTACTGCAGCCTCACACAACAATTTCATTAAAATACAACTAAAATACAAAATGGACATTACCCAGAACTACAGGAAAGTTGACTGACTGGAAATTCTACAATAAGAAGGAAAGAGAAAACCAGAATGAAAAGCAAAGGAGCTGTAAAAGCCTAAGGTATGGAGACACGTTGTGCGCGCGCATAGAGGACGGAGCGGGAGAGGAGGGGGAGGCTGAGTGCCTGTCTGGCGTTCCCTAGTGGGAAAGAGATAAAAGCTCCGGACAGTGCTGAACCCCAGATCCAACAGCACTGAACCCCAGTTCTAGGCCAGATTCTGGGGACTCAGCTCATACAGAGGAGCCTGGGCTGTTAGGTGGAATCTCAGGGGAGTGGCAAAAGGCAGAGCCTCCGAAGGCACTCACATTACGTGCTGAGGACGGACCGTTGACTCTGATGCTAAATTCCCCTAAAAGACAAAAGCTCCAGACTGTGCTGAGCCCCAGTTCTGACTGCACTGAACCCCAGTTCTAAGCCAGACCCTGGGGACCCAGGCTCATACAGAGGGAGTCTGGGCTGTAAGGCAGAAACCCAGAGGAGAGGCAAAAGCAAGTCCCAGAGGCATGCACATTGTGCACAGAGAACGGGCAGTTGACTGTGCCACTGGATTGCCCTAGCGGGAAGGAGACAAAAGCTCCAGACTGCTCTGAACCCCACTTCCAACTGAACTGCACCCCAGTTCCGGGCTCATTGGGGGAGAGCCTAGACTGTTTGGTAGCATGCGAAACTCGAGAGCACCTTACTCTCAGAGGTGCTTGCAACGAGTACTGAAGGACCCTGAGGAATACTGAGACTCAGGAGCCTCATAGGGCATGGCTGACAGAAGCCAAGGCTGTAGGCTCCACCCTGAAACTCTGCCCCATCCAAGCTGAACACAGAGACTTTTAAGGCTACCAACTCAGGGAAGCTGCAAAAATGCTGAGACAAGGAAACAGATCACAAACGAAAGCAATGGAGGACAAAAAGTGACTGGATATACAGTTCAAAACAACGCTTATAAGGTTTTTCAATAATTTCCTAGAAAAGGTTGATAAAATAAACGAGATCTATGAGGCTATGAAAAGGGATCAACTAGAAATAATAAGGGATCAACAAGAAATAATAAGGGATCATCAAGAAATAAAGAATACATTGTCTGAAATAAAAAATATTATACAGAGTCCTAAAACAGAATGGAAGATCGCAAGAATCAAGTCAAAGATTTGGAACATAAAGAGCCAGAAGATACTCCGCAGAAGCAAGAAGACAAGAGAATCCAGAAAGTTGAAGATAACGTAAGAAACCTCTGGGACAACTTCAAGAGAAACTAACATCAGAATTATGGGGGTCCCAGAAGAAGAGAGAGAGCAAGATACCGAAAACATACTGAATGAAATAGTGACAGAAAACTTCCCCCACCTGGTGAAAGAATTAGACCTACAAGTCCAAGAAGCGCACAGAATCCCAAACAAAAGGAATCCAAAGAGGACCACACCAAGACACATCATAATTAAAATTCCAAGAGCAAAAGACAAAGAGAAAATATTAAAAGCAACAAGAGAGTTACCTATAAAGGAGGACCCATACTATTGTCAGCTGATTTATCAACAGAAACCATGCAAGCCAGACGGGAATGGCAAGAAATATTCAAGGTGATGAATAGCAAGAACCTACAGCCAAAAATAATCTACCCAGCAAAGCTATCACTCAGAATCGAAGGCCAGTTAAAGAACTTCACTAATAAAAAAAAGCTAAAGGAGTTCATCACCTCCAAACCAGAATTATATGAATTGCTGAAGGGGGTTCTTTCGGAAGAGAAAGAAAATAAAGATAATGAACAACAAATACTTAACTATCAACAAGTGTATTGAAAAACTAAGGGAATTAAAAAAAAATCTGATGAACAATATTAACTGGAATATAATAGAATCAGAGGTATGGAAGGGGAGTGAACTGACGATTCTCGGGGAAAGGGGAGAGGGGGAGTGTGGGAAGAGACTGAACACAAACTGTGCACCTATGGATGAGGGCAATGGGGTTGGGGAAAGGGCAGAGGTTGGGGTGGGAACCTGGTAGAGGGGAGCAAAGGAGGGAGAAAAAAAAATGAGGAACATTTGTAATAATATGAACAATAAAGATTTATTTTGAAAATATATAAAAAATAAAAATATATATATAATTTTTTAAATAGCATGAGAATATATTTCAAGTGAATATCTGATTTTCTTCAATAAATGACCTCTTTGTTTAAAAAAAAAAAAGACCAAAAGACCTCATCTCCAATTATCTCAATGAAGCATATGGGAAGGTGCCCTCATCGCATGCCGTCAGGGAAAGGGAAAGAAAGGAGACCCATTATACACCTGCTGGAGGTCAAACCTGGACCTGTGCCAGCACCAACAGCTGCTGGGGTGCAGACACACAAGAGTCCAGACCATTGATATGG